>NW_009952973.1:5643814-5688664 GCF_000747805.2 Chaetura pelagica | reverse complement strand
AAAGAGTGAGATAAATTGGCTGAAAATTCAGAGAGACATTGCCATTGAGATGATCCTCTGTAAATCATTGTCTCACTTCAGGGAATGAGTTTACCTGGGGAGCAGGCAAGGTGCCTGGCAGCCAAATAGCTGCAGTGTGGTTAATGATGATTGTGAGTCCATCAAAGTAGTGTTAATTATTTCCAGTGGCTGGAAGACTTCTTTGGATGTGGAAAATTGCAGTGCTAATCTCTCTTCTTTCTTCTGATCCTCTAATAGGGATTTGAATTTATTTTTTCCCAAGACAAGCAGTGTCATTGTTATTTTTTTTTTAACTTTTGATTGTGAAATATCCTGTGAATTCTTAATTTTTGAAAGCTTAATTTTACTAGGGCATTTTAAAAAAATTAATTAAGCTTTACATATGACTGCAAGAGAAAATAATATATTAGTTGCTTGAAAACAATGCTTAATTCTATTCCTGATATCACTTCCCCTTTTCCCAGCTTTTGAACTTTAAGAATAAAGGGGGTGAGAAAGAGCACATTGCATCCAATCTTCTAATCATTTTGCTTAAACTGTTTATCTGCAACTCAGTCAATGATGCATTCAGTTATTCTCCATGTGATTAGTATGAAATGTCTGTGTGTGGGTAATAGCTCTTTCTAAATTGCTTCCAGAAAGTACAGTGTTTGATAGATTTTTGTACTTCTTTTACTTTATTTCATCAAGACAACATATTCTACTGTCTTGTTCTACTTGCATATAAACTGGCCCAAGAATGGGGAGCTAAATTTTAAACTGAATAATGTTTTTTAAAAAATAATTGGAAAGCTAAATCTGCACAATATATTTGCCTTTGTTTGGATAATAAATGAAACAAGGAAACAAACATAAGCTAATCTCAGAAAAGTTGTCAAAAAACGTACCTTATAACAACACATATTACTGTAAGAATTGTAGTTGTCTTTGTTCATGCCCAGAGCTTGATCAAAAGGCATGAAGAAAAGAGAAGGTTTCTCAGCAATAAAACCAGATAAAGTATTTATAAAGCCCCAGTTAATCTATTGAAAATTTTAGGGGAGGAAAAGCATTTTAATTTTTTTTAAGCCAAAGTGCTCATGTTTTGATAACTTAAAGGTAAATAAATTTATTTGGAAACTTGTTTCATACAGTAAAATTTAGCAATAAATCCCCAAACAAACAGAAAATGAAATATTCCATTTGATCCGAGAAATTTTCTTGTGGTTCAGCCAGCACAATAAAAAATCCATTATTCACACAGCTCAGCTCTGCAGTAGACTCTAATACAGAAACACATTACATCAGAACTGTGACAAATTGAGACAGAAGCATTAAATTGATAAAGCAGATCCACACCGGAGGACTGTACCTTGAAAGTTATATCAAGGATTAGCAGAAATTGTGCTGATTTCTTTGCATATTAACCCCTTTATAAATCATGCACGTACATTGAAACTGAATTTATTTTTTTAATTATTATTCTAGCTGTGTGTATGGCAGCAGCACTCATTTTCTCTTTTGTCAATGGCCTTATAAACAGAAATTAGAAAATACATAATTTTCCACTGTGGGCACGAATCATTATTTTAACGAAGGTCTGTGAAAAGTTGCTCACGCCATGGAAGCCCAGCAGCATTTCTAGCATTGCAGCTCAAACAGAAGGCTGCAAACACTTTTGAGATATTTTGACATAATTTTTTCCATCAATATCAACAGAAATCAAATCCTGTGTGTTCTTGTGTGACTTAGCAGAGAAAATACAGGCATGCAAATCATCCCAAAGTGCCTAATAGCTGAATAATTATGTCACCTATTGAGAAAGCATAGGTTTAATTTCTTTTTCTTGCAGAAGAGGATTGCCTCGTAACTTCAGTTTGTCTTCATTTTAAAGTGTAGGTTTCTTATTGGTTAGTTTGCCAGAATGTATTTGTTCCTGACAAAAAGTTTAAGATACTAACTTTTCTAAATAAAAATAATTTTTGCAGGTGCTCCAACCAGCCTGTTCTAAGGAATAATATTCCACCTGATTTTAAAAATCAACTTAATATTCAATGCATTATTATTTTTTAGTGCACTTTGCTGCAGAGCAATATATTTAGAAGCTCAATAAAGTATTACTTTTAATAGATGATATACTGCTACTTTTCCTACCAATGACAGGAATATTAAATTTTCTGTAAGTTTTATGATTATTACTTTCTAGCATTTGTGCTGATAACATAAAAAGGATCAAATCATTGCAGTATTAATATTTATTATCTGAAACAATTGTGACAGAAATGTCCTAAACCCACGTTTTTTCTTTGAAAGAAAGACTCAAAATATTGATGATGAAAGACCAGAAAATATCAGTTTCTGTAGGTACTCTGAGTAGATGACTTAGCTCTGAATGGACCTGACTTACAGCTTTATTTTTTGAGTTCATTTAGTACTTCAGAAGCTGTTTATGAAGAATTGAATAAATAAGTTATTGCAGATTTACTGATGAACTTGAAAGCACTGACCATATACGTTATGATAAAGATCAGCATCACAGGAAGCTTAAATTACTATGGCTAAATAATTAAACTTATGAACAAAATTGTTATCTATGCTGAGAGATGATAGAGAGGAGTAGGACCATGAAATAGCGGTGTGTTGGGGGTGGGGTTCTGTGGTGTTTTGCTCTAAATTGGTGTGAACTTCAAGTTTCTAAGGCCTGGAAGCAAACATTCAGATTCTAAATATGAAATACGTGACCGTATCTTTTACCACTGATGCCTTATCAAGGAGTATTTTGTTATTTCTGTTGCTGCAGCCAATTTTTACAACATTCCATCAAAGATATAATTAAAGTACATGAAGAGGACTAAACTTAAAAGCAGCTTTGACGTTCTCTGGCAGTCCAGTAATCTCCTATAAAATAAACTCTTTACAGCTTCCTCAACTCTTATGCCCATTGAGCAGATCCTCAGTAGGCAGAAAATGTGCCTTTTACAAATCAGAGCCTGGTGGTTCTTGAGGATAGGAGAGGTGACCTGGTGTTTTGAAGAACAGTCTGTTTTGGATGTATTGCCTAAGACAAATGGAATAGAAAGTGCAGGGAAAATAGTGCTAATGGAAAAAAAAAAGAAAAAAAAAAAAGCATCTTGGACACTTTCTAGTTTATACAAGTACAAAGAGCTGCATTATATGGAAGTTGTAGGCTTGTGGTTGGTGTGGAGTTGCTGAGTGATGTGCATAGAGAGAAAGAATGCCAATATCTGCAAAAACCCATGGGTGTCCCACAATGCAGTTTGTTACCATTTTGGTTTTACTTCCAACTTTCTGTAGCAACTTACCAAAAAAAATTGAGTCTTTTTCTGTTTTATCTGAGCTATTTTTCAGTGTTCCTATTATGATAAAACCTAGAATGTTTGGACTAGTGGTTTTATTCCCTTGCAGGATTTTCTGACAGTTTACTTACATTTTCAGCTTGCTACTGTTTTACAAGTTCTTGGGAGATAGGTTTCTCAGACTGTTTTTTAACATGTCACAGAAATAAATGAACACACAATTTCCTTAGAAAAGCTGTGGCAATTTGTGCTTCAGGATAAAATTTGCTGATGGCACCAAGTAATCTTTTAGGAAAATATGCAAACTGCATAAAAGACAACTTTGTTATTTGCAAAGTACAACCAGAAGCAAGTGAACTTGTGTCTGAAAAATAGTTTGTGTATGTAGTTCATGCCTTAAAGCCCCTTAAATGTCAGTTTTAGGCTGTTAAAATTTTTCACATTTTGAAGCAGAGTGCATGCAGTTCCTGTTTTGTTTTGGTTTTTTGGCAGAATGAGAATATGACTGTTGAAAAAAATATATATATATGCAGCCTGGTATGGCAGATGGTGAGGACTGCAAAGCAGCCATCAGTATTAATATCAAATTTTAAATGACATTATGGTTATAAGTTTTTCTCTATAGGAATGGCCGGTTTATGTAAGCTGAGTTTGCTAGGATTTTCCGGATGCAGGTGCTCTCTTTTCAGCTTGAATGGAGCCACTGTGAAACAACTTGTAGTGGTCTGACTAGTTTTGGGAGATAGACAGGTACATTTTTAAAAGCCTGCCTCCTGTCTCTGAAAGGATTTGTTTTTTTCAGTGCATTGGAGAAGTTTTTCTTTTCTATGTTTCATAAGAAGACAGGGTTTGTTGGGCTATGTAAATAATGCTGCACTGGGGCACTTTCCACTGTCCACTGTAAGCATTATGGAGGGATGTATTTGGGAGTGAAACGGAAGAATCTTCTAGGTAAAAGGACAAAAAGTAATACTGAATATAACCGTGTATTTTAAGAAAGCTGACCAGAATTTTAAATTTTGGATACCTGCACTTAAGCTTGTACACTAATGCTTAATATATGTAGTTTTATTTTTCAAGATATCAAGGATGTCTCATCCTTTTTAAAGGATACACTAAGGTGCCGAGTGCCCTTAAAATTCTGACTCCTGTATTTTAAAACCATGAGTGAGATCAGAAAGTCAAACGTCTAGCTTTTAAAATTGTCCTCTGGTTAAATGTTCTGATCTTTGCTATATAAAATATTGGGTGTGTTTTTGCAATTTTAATTTAACAGGTTCATTGGTGTGTTCTCATGTGATCTATCCATAATTGAGCGGCAATAAGACAAAGATAAAGTTCCATTAAGGAAGCTTCTTTTCCGGATAGTTATAGAGAGGGAACAGGCTGAGTACTGAGGAGGGTTGCTGTTGTGAATAACATCTAGCTGAGTGGCAAAAGCTGGATATCACAAAGAGTGTTATGAATTTTATTTGAGCAAGGCTAATCCAGGTCAAGCTGTAATGGCTGAAAATTAGGACCATCTGCTGGCTGCTCAGTAAAAAAAAATAAAATAAATTGGTTTAGTGGGGCTACAATTTATCTCCCATTTTAGAGGATTTATTACATAAATTGACAGAAACCTAACATATTCTTTTAAAAGCTAGTCGCATACTGAATAAGACATTAGGAATTATTTTATAAAATGTGCATATTTATGCATAATTTCCTTTGTCTCTGGAGTCATACTACTCAGAAATATTCAAGCAACCACCTGAATGTTGACAAGAGTGTGCTCTCAAAAATAGCAGATTCAATTTGTGGTTTCAATTTGGAGTTTCGCAAGATATAGGGTAAGTTAAAAACACCAAGAAAATACTTTTAATTTCAGATACATGTTTATTCAGGCATTTCTATTTTGATATGTTCCAACTTAAAAAATAAAAAAATAAAAAAATTTTAGGACGCCGTTGGCGTGGGACTCTGGGAAGAGCTGCAAGAACAACACATATGGATGAGTCCATATGTTCCTAAGATGCTACAGCCTGACTTCCTGGAACTTTTGGATCTATTTCTGTCCAAGCCCAATGTGAGTGAAATTAGGATGTTTTATGTTAACAGAAAATTGACCTAATCTAACCACCTTTGGTGATGTCAGGGACTTCAAAATCTCAAACCTCATTTGGATTTAAGTATTTCATGAAAGGAAGCTGAACAGAATGAATGGGAAGAGTATCCAGCTTCTCATTTTTAACATCTCTATGATAGGAATATAGCACCTAAAGACACAGTGGTTTATGGTAACTATGAACTTGAAGGGAGAGGTAAAATGGATGCTATCTAGCTGGGTTTTCTTAACTAGTTTCCACAGCCTACCTTGCATAATTTCTTTAAGGATACATACTCCTGCTCTTGGAAATTTTTGTAAAATACACTAGGAAGTTGAACACTTGCTAAGAAATCAGTTTGTTATTTCAGTAAGTGTTCCAGTTACAGAATTTCACACATGAAATGAGATGCATTAACCAGTTACATTTGAAACCACTTTTTACTTTTGCCAGATTAAGTAAAATTTAAAGTCTATTTAATTCAACATTCAAATTTACATCACATTTATAGTTCTTGATGAAAGATGTCAGGAAAAAAAAAAAGAGATCCTTTTGATTAAGCAGGGTTTTGGATCTGTAATTTAACTGACTTTATGGATAACTCCTTAATGCACTTATTTGGAGATTCATTTTATCTTGTCTCAGTCTGTGTTCTGAGGGAGAACCATTTCACATTCTAATTCACACGTGTTGATTTTTATAGCTGATTTTTTGGGGAAGAACACCACCATGTCCCAGTACATGTTGGGGGCTGACCTGCTGGAGAGTAGTGTAGGTGAAAGACACCTGGGGGTCCTGGTACACAGGAGGATGACCATGAGCCAGCAATGTGCCCTCTTGGCCAAGAAGGCCAATGGCATCCTGGGGTGCATTAGAAAGGGTGTGGTTAGTCAGTCAAGAGAGATTCTCCTCCCCTTCTATTCTGCATTGGTGAGGCCGCATCTGGAGTATTGTGTCCAGTTCTGGGCCCCTCAGTTCAGGAAGGACAGGGAACTGCTTGAAAGAGTCCAGCGCAGAGCCACAAAGATGATGAAGGGAGTGGAAGTTTCCCCCTTCTGAGGAAAGGCTGAGGGAGCTGGGTCTCTTTAGCTTGGAGAAAAGGAGACTGAGGGGCAACCTCATCAGTGTTTACAAATATGTAAGGGGTGAGTGTCAGGGAGATGGAGTTAGGCTTTTCTCAGTGATGACCAGTGATAGGACAAGGGGTAATGGGTGTAAATTGGAGCATAGGAGGTTCAAGGTGAATATCTGAAAAAATTTTTTACTGTAAGAGTGACAGAGCACTGGAACAGGCTGCCCAGGGAGGTTGTGGAGTCTCCTTCACTGGAGACATTCAAAACCCACCTGGATGCGTTCCTGTGTGATGTACTCTAGGTGACCCTGCTCTGGCAGGGGGGTTGGACTAGATGATCTTTCAAGGTCCCTTCCAGCCCCTAAGATTCTATGATTCTATGAAACTGTGAAGGTAATTTCTGTCATCCCAAAGAGTTTGAGGTGATAGGTGTTGATGAATTGAGCTGTTGAAAGACAGAGACTAGTGCAATACTCATCATTGGTTCAATGAGAAGGGTAGTTTCAGTCCCTTACAGACCTCAAAAGTGACTATATTTTGGCTACTTGAAAGACAACTAACTTCATAGAAACATAGAATGGTTTCATTTGGAAGGGACCTCAAAAATTGTGTCCCCCACTGGTTATTTCAACAAATCCTTTCCTTTTAAAATATGTGACACAGTTTAGAACAAGAAAAATATTACAAAATTAGAGTTGTAAGAAAATAACTCGGCTAAAACCGTAAAAATTTTTTCAGTAATGTATTACTCAAAAACCTTTCAGCCACCCCTACCATGAATAACAAATACTGAAAAGTTGCAGTGAAAAGCTTCCTAACAAACTGCAGCTAGAAAATGTTCCATTTGCTTTTAGGAAGACTCACAATGAAAGTTTTTAGTCCCTGATATTTTTTAAGTACAAAAAGGTTGGCTGCATCAGCAATAAATAACTGAGTGGTAAATAAGCTGACACTCAATCTTTGGACCTTTTTATATTCTTATGATGTGAATAGAGAATTTCCACCTTTTCCATAATTTTATGAGCCCAAAGAAATGCTGAATTGCTTCTAATTACGTGATTATATGGTATCTTCAGCATGTGTTGGACAGTTATTTTTTCCTCTCGCACACATCCATTAATATTCTTTACCTGGTACTGAGTAGGGATTAAACCTTGGAGAAGAGTTACATCACAGACACATGTTGCAGAATGTACAAAAGCAGGATGAGAAGGAAGCTACATTTTTATTCTCTTTTCTCTGGTCTATTGTGATTTGCTTGCCAGATTTTTTTTTCATTTGGAAGCTCAGATTTGTTTGACTACTTGACCAGGATGCTTCTCTTTGCAAACTGTGCTGTCATAATAATATCTTGGATACTAGCTGTCTGTGACTTCACTTGGAAAACTGAAGATGGTGAAGAAAATAACAGCTCATTATCAGAAATTCATACTGTATGTCATTCCATATACTTAATATATTTGCAGAAGTTTTAGACAGAAGCTTCATGTATTACTGTGATTTAGGACTCACCTAAGAGAGGTTTTCTGATTAAAAGTGTGCGTCACTTTCTCAACACTGCACTGTAAGGCTATATTTGTCTCTATTAGTAATAACAATCTATGGCAGGCCTTTACATGTCTATAACTTCATCGTTTTCACCTAATTCCTATTCCTGTCTTTAAAAAATAGTCATAAGTGACTAATCACCTCAGAAAAGGATCAATGTTTGTCCTGCTAGATGGATGACACACACAGAATTAGAAATTAGAAATCGTGATTTATCAAGCAATCAATCATAGACTATAAAAGCAAAAAATACATCCATTAGCATAGGCTTCTGGAGTAGCCAGCAGACTTTGACCACTATTAATGTCTATGTGTTGTCAAGAATTCTTTCCACCTTGGCCCCCATTTTTGGGGGGTTTTGTTTATTGTTTGGTTTTGTTTGTTTGATTTTAAATACAGTCACTGGCACTTTTTCTTGGTTTAGCCGAGGAAATCCTGTCATTTATTGCTCCTGTCTACCTATGTATTAATGAATCAGTGTTATGACACACATGTATGTGGAAAAAATATTTTGACTGAAGCTTATTCGGAGTAACAACAAAGGCAGTAAGAAGTTCCATTTGAAAAGAAGAAAACATTCTACCTTGTCCAATCAGTCAGGATATCATTTAATGTAGACAGAATAGCATGCTTAAAAAAGCTACCAAAGATAATAGTGCCAACAAACCTTAGAACCTCATTTAAAATGTTAAATATTTCTCAATCTTAATTAGCTGTTAGTCTGATGAGGAGTATCTGCCATCTGGTGGCTTAATGTGCAGTGCAATTTAAGGTGAAGAATGAGATGGATGGTCTGAGGTCGAGAGTTTCCTTCATTTTCTACAAGAAAATGCTATAATAAGTGGAAACAAAAGAGCCACCATTTGGAGCTGGTTTGCAAAGTTAATCTAATTTTAGTTACACTGAATAGCTGATACCAGTAACAGACAGATGAAATCTTAATACAATTTTGAATGCACTTGGAAATACTGAAACATGTTCCTTAGATCATACATCTGTTAAAATGAAGTATGATTACTTTTGCTGTTCTCTTATCACGAAGACAAGGAGGGAAGTCCATCGAAGTGCAGAAATAAACATGTTCAATTTGGTCAGTCTTAACAACAAATTAATGTTTTTTTCATGCAGTTGATCTTGAGCTACTGAACAGTGGTGATGGTATCTTGGCTAGGCTACCAAACACAATGAATTGCTAAAATCAAAGACATGCTAAGAAAAGGAGGATTGCAACCAAATGTCTAGTTGAGATCACACCCAGATAGACCTTTTTTTTTTTTTTTTTTCCTGCCTGATTAATATATAATTTAGACATGCCTGCATTCTCTCGTGTATGTAATTAGGCTGTGGGGGATCAATCAGAATTGTTAGAATTCTCTGGTTATTTCTTCCCTCTCCACTATGGCCTTTAGTGGTTACTTTTAAATCTTCTTTCCTTTTATCCTTTGCTGCTACCTAGTGGTGCATGTTAGAAACATCATTGAGAGCCTTTTCCCTCCCCATTAGTTGCAGTCAGTAAAAATGTTTAAAGAATGCTTTGCAGCAGAGTGGCAAGTGATTAAGTAGTGCATAGGCCTCCACAAAGCTTTAGCTTGTGTGTAAATATGTCTCTGCTTTTAAAGTACAAATAGAATATGAGCACCACTGAGATGTTTCAGTCCAAGAGCTGCTCTGACTTGGCATAGAAAATGCAAAGTTCTGAAAACTGCCTCTTTCTAAAAATTAGAGTAAATGTCTGCAAGTAAGTCAAAGTCAGGGGGTTGAAAAGAATAAATGGGAAGGAGGAGTAGAAATCTAAACTGTAACAAAGTTCAGGATGAATACAAGAGTGATATTGCTGAAAGTAGTGGTTTATCATCTGCATTTAGTTGTATTTAAGGTTGTTACAGGATCTGACATAAAAGAGAAGTTTTCAGAATCAGGTTTTTTCATATATATGTACTTTCATTAAAATCAGATTTGCAGAATATAATTCAGAAATAGACAACAAATTCAGACTTGTCCTTTCTGCGTCTTTGTTACCATAATTTGTAGGCAAATTAAATGCTGAAACTTCACAGATTTCTACCATTTCTACCCATCCAGATATTTCTACCACTGACCTTCCCTTCTTTTTTGTGTATGTAGCCTGTCTCCTGTTCTTCAGCTTCAGCAATCCACAAAAACAATGTAATATTTACCACTCTTCTCTTTATTTTCCATTTTGTCTGTGTGGAATTCAAATTTTTGCTTTTTATTTTATTAATTTCCTCTGCTTTCTGCTTAGTTTTAGAAATTGAGAGACTGTTTATATGAGACTGTTGAACAAATTTACTGTATCAGATGATTGCTGTACATCTTCCACTGTTTATTACATTGGATTGGATTCTCTCAGATTAAAAAGTTATCTCTAGCATGGATGCTGAAAATTTTCTTGTGTATCCAAAGTCCATTTGAAATTGTCTTAACCCTGGCTGAAAGAAAAGAAAAAAAATCTATAAAGTATAATAACATTGTTTACTTCTTGCTTAGTATTTGTATCTATAACACTTCTATAATCTGGTTTGTAGGAAAGACTTACCATAAAAGTTAGGAAACAGAAAACAGTAGTCCAAATGTGTCCCCAACATCTGCTTCCTCCCTCCACCCAGTGATGTTCAGTCCTGGCAAGATTTATTAACACTAAAAATAAATTATGACTTGTATCTTTCCTGTGAAACTTCATACTTTTGGTAGATACTTTCAGGTAAAGCAGAAAATATTCTGATTATTTCTTTTTCTACACTAGTTAAAATTGACCATATATTACTTATTACCAATAATTCCTGTGATGCTACTGGTTTTGTACTTTTATGGCTTCATACAAGTCCTTCATAGAATTTGCTGTTTCAATGAAGGCTAGTCATCATGTATTATGAGAGTTCCCATAGCTTCAGAAATGCAGAATGTAGTCTGATTTGCTAAAGATGAGCATTCATAACCCCCTTTATCCACATGTTTATCATCAACTATTTGAAAAGAGGTATTAAAGTTGTTGACAAAAAAAATCCTTCAACAAAAGAGGTGAAAAACCCTTAATCACATGCAGAGAGGAGACAAGTTCAATTTTAGTTACACAGTTGTTATAACAAGGTTGTTCTTGTGTAAATCTAAAACAGTCTTTTAGCATAAAGGTTAACGTACGCAATATGTCAAAACCTCATGTAGTTCTAATAAGATACTGAATAAATGTAATGCTTCTGTGTTCAGCAATGACTGTCTTTTTTAATAATTTGGCATTTTTTTAAGCCAGTGCATGGTTATGATATTCACTGACAGCAGTGGTAGGTCACAAACTTTTAGGTCTGTTCTCCTTTCTGTCTATAAGTTTAGTCTATTAAAGTTATTAATTTGTCTCCTGAATATACACAGACGCAAATTTTCAAATAATAATCACCTGCTTTACTTATTTCATTAAACCCACCGTGTTATATATCAGTTCTATTGCCCCTTTCCTAATAAGTCTCTTGGACTGTTTAAAGTAGTGGGGACACCCATTAGAGGCTGTATGTAAGAGGTCTCTGCTGAGGTCTGCTGGGTGCCAGACATTTACCTGCCAGTTCTAACAATTTGGGCAACATGTATTGCTTTTATTGATGCTGTACTGATTGTGGTCACTGTTTCAGGCTACTTGATATAGGAAAAGAGGTGACTCCCCTTCATCCCCCATGAAATATTGGCCAAAGTGCCCCAAGTCTTCAATGGGCATGAAATGAAGAATTCTAGCACTCCCTCAAATGGGCTGGATCAGGGGACTAGGCAGAGAGGGGTTCTGTGGAGCTCTGCCACCAACCCTTGGGAAGTCCCAGCAGGTCACTATAGTCTTGGGTCCCACTTCATCTAGCAAGAAGAGATCTATAGAGGACTTAAATTCTCATAGCAGGCTCTCATCCCTGTCTAGATATGAATGAAAAATACATCTTAAAACCCAAAACATCCAATAACAAAAGAGTTATTAACAAAAAGAATGATTAATTATTGAGGGGCTGGGGATGCGGGAAAGGAGAGGAGGTGGGAGGAGGGAAGATACTGGACATGGCACACTTTAAACCACACTTGGAGATCGTCTAGAAAGTAGAGGCCAATGTTGTAATGTACTCAGAGAAAGGAGGGCACGCAAACAGTAAAAACTGTTTGAAATTGACAGGACTCCGACAGCCAATGTATAAATAGCAGCTGTTAAAGAAATAAGAGAGCTGATTTTTTTCATGTGTGCACAGACATTTGTCAAATTTATAGAAGAATATCCGGTCCAATGAGTGAGAAATACCTGAGAAAGGTATAAAACATAAACCCAAGAAATAAAACAGCTGGGAGACGTGTATATAAATGAAGACTCACAAAAGGCTTAATTGGAAAAGTTTTAAAATACAAATATTAATAATTTTCTAATAAGATTATAACTTGTTTTCAAGGATTATATAAAGGAGTTATATGAACAGTAGCGTAGATCAGTTAGTAAAATCTTGTGGGTGGTTTCCAATAAACCTTGAAGCCAGGCATGGGTCACATCGTAGAGACTGAAAAATATTTATTTCATAATAATGTCAGGAAAAGTTATTCCAAAAAATGTTTATCATATCATATCACCTCATCTACGCAACAAGCCTTTGTATTAACTGCAGTAAAAGGCATTGACTCTGCAAAGAAATCAGGTTGCCTTTTTGTGCTTTTTGTTTTTGCCAGAGTTATTTTTCTGAAGCTCTCCCACAGAATTATTTCTAGGCTGTCTGATATTTCCTAATTTGACGAACTGTGACATTATTAGTGGGGCATGTCATTTTCTATACAAGTAGCCCATATAACTGGCATTCCTGGGTGAGTTCAGCATCTGAGTCAACAGTACCTACCTGAAGGAGAACATGCTTGGGGTAATGTCCCATAAGGGGAGATTTTCTGAGGTGTACCTGTTGAAGATCATCACCTAGACAATAGAAACACTTGCCTCCAAGTTTGTTGAACTGGCATGAAATCCTGTTTAACTCACAGCTACAAACGGTCACTTAACTAGATCATCAAGAACTTTCTTGCTATGTTCCCATAGGCAGTAACCCCCTTCAGCCTGTAATGTGCTCCAGACAGCCTCTTCTGTCAGCTCACAGTGATGGGTGTCCCCCAGGCCATGGGACTATGGCTTTCATTGGACAGCCCTGGGAGGTGCTGGGACACAGGCTTCCTTTCTCTGATTAGGTTATTGGGGTTCACACACCTGTGGTTGCATCACTGTGCTACTTTATTTTGCATGCAGGAATGAGCTTTTAATCACATATCCTAACATATGGCAATTCAAGCAATCTCAGAACTTTATAAATGACTGTGAAGCAGAGCTGTCTCTAACAGGATATTTAAAATTGAACATTGTGACCTAGAAAAAACACGATATCATGATTAATACACTTTTTAAATTCCAGAAAGACAGTAGTAATGCTAAGCAATGTGAAAGACCCATAATATATGAGAAGAGAAGGTCTGGCGAAGCATAGAGTGTTCTAATTTATTCATGTGAGCCTTCAGTTTGGCAACTACTGATACAGAACAGATCTACACTGAAGGTGTGCTGTGCTACCTGCAGCAGCTACAGACTGGGTTTTCACGGCTTGTGACTGGATTATCATGTACATCTCTCTAGTTTTAAAATCTGTTAATACAATTATTTAACAATGCCACATGTAACTCTCTTGTCTGAGTAAAAAGAAGTATCCAGTTTAAAGAGAAATGAGAAAGTGCCAAAAAAAGGAAGTACCAGATGAGGGCAATATCTTAGCTGTGTGTTACCCACCTTGTATTTTGAAAAAGTATGTGCCATAAAAGCAACACAAGCTGTTTCTCAGTAACGAAGGAAACTAACAATAAATTATAAAAGAGAAAACTATCCCCTCAGCTTCAACCACTAATAAATCTTATATGATACTTTCTGGTCTCAACTGACTTGTAAATGGTCTGATTTGGTAAAAGATGTATTTAAAATAAAACTTCTAAAATCAGTTTTCCTTGTGAGACTCTGTCTGTGTCTAGTAAGTAAAGAAAATTCACTGCAATTTTGCAGATATGTCTGGAAGTGTGTAAGAGGAGAGCCTGTTTGTAAAACAAGGTATCTTACAGTTCTGCAAATAGAAGAGCATCTCTGCCTTTGAAAAAGTATTTTCCTATCATATTCTCAGAAAGGGGTAACTGGTCAAAACATTGTACTGAAGATGTCTAAACAAACCTGACAGTTAATATATGGACTGAAATAACTTAAAATTGCAGTTAATCAGTGGGCCCTGCGTTTAATCAGTGGGCCCTGGCAAGACCTAAGTGTTATCTTTTTCCCTTACTAGCTTTTCCTGCTAGGCAAAGTGATAGAAACAGAGGAGAGAATAAGTGTTGTACAATCCTTTCAAACATGGAAAACCTCTCTTTTTCTCTCAAACACCATTACCTTCAACACCAGTCAATGTCCTGCACTTAACCTCGCATACCCAGCAAGGTTACTTGCCTCAGAGTTCTCATTCTACCTTTAAAAAACATATTGTTAGTTCCTCTTCTGCCACTTTCTACCCTTTGCTTTCCAAACTTGTCTGTTGTTAAATCACATCTTCAGTGACTGCACTGTCTCTTTAGAAGAGTCATGCAAGTTGTGTTGCAGAAAATTTCCTTCTCAGAGACAAAATAATTTAGATGGACTTAAGAGAAAATGAACAGCTATGGATTAAACTGTAATTATCAAACAAGGTGAACAGAGCAGGCAGAGGAAACATGGCTGCAAATGAATGTCTTCTCAGAGCAGCAGCTTCTTGAAAACAAGAATATGAGCCTGAAATTGTTCTGTACTTCCACTTCCTGGCAGTTTGCAGAAATTGGTTTAAAGAGTGCTTGTGTAACTCATATCCACCCCTCTATGTCATACTACTGCTATAAGTGAAGTGCTGATAAAAGATACTATTTATTACAATAACATACTCTGATATTGGTCAATAATAGCCAAGGGCACTGTCTAGTTGAAATCACGTTTTTCCTGATCATAGGTTGCTAGCAGGATTTTGCATTGTATCAGCGGTTTTGGGAATGCACAAGGACATGCATTAGCGTAATACATACTGTCCTTATTATTTTTCAGTCCATTAGTGGAAGAATATCCACCAGCCTTCAGTACACAAGCATTTGCAGATAATGTTGTCATAATTTGTTTGGGTTTTTTTCATTAATACAAATGAGTATATGTACTTTTTGTGTTCTTTTGTGTATTTACTGGATTTCCAAAGACAAAATATAAAAAATTCCAGAAGCTCCGATGCCTTTACCAGCTGGCACTTTTTCATGTTCATAGTATTGTGATTACTGAATGACTGTGTCTAGTAATTTACCAGTCCTTCATGTCCACAGTGGACTGAACCATAGATGCCAAAAGCCTCAAGACTTACCACTTGTAACAGAGTGAAGACTTCACCTATTGGTTTTCCCTGAATATCATGTGCTTCTAAGAAAATAGTGAAGTATCTTCCAGCTCTTTGCCATGTTCTTTCTCTGCCCAAAAGTTTTAGGAATTTTTTGCATTTAACTTTTTGCCGTTCTGATATAATCAGGATTTCAGAGTCAAAGAGGTGGTGTTTTGGTTTTTTTTGGTTTTGTTATTTGTGTTTTTTTTCCCCACTGGCTCTTCTAATTGGGTTACTGCACATATAATTAGTATGGGCTGCCTATATTTCTGGCACTTAAAGAATGGTGTATGGTTGCAAACTGTACCACTCTATGCTGTGATAGGGCCACATAATAAACTTGTGGTTTACATAATAAACTTATTATAATACTTGTGGTTTACTGGAATATTTTTTTATAGTCTACAGCACTTGTGGTTATTCTGTGAATTCCAAGTTAGCAATGATCAGACATAATTATTTATAAAGCATACAAAATGCTGCATATGGTTTTGTAAGGGCCCCAGTATTTATTTTTACTTAGTACCTGCTGGAGACAAAAAGTCTAGGCAGAATATCTTGTGTAAAACAACAACAGCAACAAAATAAGCAAACTATATAAAAAAAACCAAACACATCAGAGGAAAAAGAGAAGGCAGAGTTTGGGAAAAAACATCAATTATGCAAAAGGAAGAATAATTTTGTGGAGTGAGATGTTTAAATTGCTCCAAAGAATTGAGGCAGAAACTGTTTGGCAAGAGGGAAAACCAAACCAGATTTCCTCAGAGCAATACAGAGGATTCTTCTTTTGGTTTGGAATCAGTAAAACATCAAAATAGTAAGAAATGTCTTGAATGAGCTGAAGAAATGAGAACATATTGGACTACATAGGAAGCAGAAATTTTAGAGAACTGTGTTAGATGGGACAGATTTCGGATTTTGTATTATCTAATGTCTCAATGGTATGATTAGCATGACAACTCGTGTTGAGTATGAGTAAAGTCAAGTCAGTCTATCAGTTTTTATTATAATTGAAAAGAAGCAGTAGTGCATCACAACAACAATTATCAATATCCTTTTTCTATGAATAATAAGTAGTCAGTGAAGTTCAGTGTTTTTACTATTACACAATAACTTACAGAAATGGTATTTTAAAAAGAGGCATTTATTTATTTACTATAACTTGTTATTACCATAGTTTAGCATGTAATAAAGGCTTTTATTTTTCCTACACAAATATGTTGCAAAAAAGTGAAGTTAAGAAGAGGAGTAAAAAATGGGTAGGTTGGAAAGGTGATGTACACAATATTGGAGCAATACTATTGAACAGATTTTGTTTCTTGACTAGGGGTACACAATTATTTCATCTTGAGAGCAGTTTATAATTTAAACAATGCCATTTAAAATATTGTGTTACACAGCATTCTATGTGAGATGGTAAACCTGACATGAACTGAAAAAAAATTACACTACAGTAGTAGTTGTGTGCAATTGATTTATTTATTCTGCAAAATACAGGAATTAAAAATATAAGAGTGTGTATACTTAATCTATATTAAATATTTCAGATAGGCATCTGTCTAGCTCCCTCAGTTATGTGAAAAAAATTCTATGAGAAAAAGGAAGAAAAAATAAATATAAATTTTAGCTTTTTACCAATATTATGAAGCCACCATTTCATAAATTGTAATTAGATTCTACATTAAAATGCTAGCCAAATAGTTAACTGATGTGCTTAAATAAGTGTAATACCAGTAGAAAACGTCTAGATGTCTTGTTTTTACATAATAAGCAAAACACTGCATTGAACAATGTGCTCTCTAAAATCCTTCTAACTGCCACTAGATGGTAATACTAACTTTTAAACAGGCTGAACTTGATCAGTTATATATTTTTTCCTGCTGTTGAGCAGTGTTGTGGCTGGTATATATAATCTTGAAGCAGTAATACCCACCAGCTATGTAAAACTGCAGAAGAAAAGCAATAATTTTTTATTTCAAAATAATTTTTAGAGCTGTCTCCAAGTAAAGGTCATCCAACCATAGCCTTTCCTACCTTACGCTCTTGCTACCTCAAAATGCAATTGTATTGTGTGCATCAGTTAGGATGTAAATGTCATGGAGCTAACATTTCATAGTTCTGTACTAAAAAGGACAATACTAGTCCTAGTTTGGAACACTTCAGGAGGCTGCAAAGCAGGATTTAGAACAAGAATTTATGGAAATAGTCAGTTTAAGTATGTGTATTTATATATTTCCTACCATCTCAGCAGCACTGTGCAATGGATCTCAGTTTGCACAGTAAAACTGGAGTTTTTGGCTCCAACAAGGGAATGTAACTTCATGAAAAAGCATTTAATTTGTAATATGAACTACACTTTCAAAATTCTATTCAGTAGAACCTCTAGTCAGACATTAAAGTACACACATATATGCTTTGCTGAGTAAAGGGCTAGTTAATGATTTTGAGTTCAGAAAATTATTATGAACAAGTATTCTGCTGATTTCAGTGACCACATCAAAACAACAAATTCCAAAAATTTTACAGTGGATAGAATCTCCCCTCTAAAGCTTAGAACGTTTTTGCATCTTAAACAGGATGTGTTTTGAAATTGGAACTTAATTTGGCATCTTCCAGAAGACAGATAAACTATTCCATGTGTTTTCTCCTTCTTTTGCCCTCTTCCCTCTCTCCAGACTTTCAAGGCTGCAAATAAATCTTTTTAATTGCTAATAAAACCTGTGTAATTTAAGTATCTGCAACTAATGAGCATTTTAATGTTAGTGCCACTTTCTAGTCTTCTACATGTCTTCTATCAGTTGTTCTTGCTAATCATAAACACAGCTCTATTCATCATGAAAAATTCTCCCTAGAATTTGAGTTTCATGCCAGTGTGAGGCTTCTGATCCACTCCCAGATTTAATAGAGGCTGTCCAATTCCCTCTGGTGGTGACATGCGACTCTCTGAACGGATGTCATTGAGTCATCTGTCTCTTATTTTCCTTAGCTGAAGAAAAAAATTATCAATGTTCTTCAACATAGTAGGCCATTATATTGCAAATTTAAGATATGGTGAATTCAAGGTAGAAGTATTGTGGAAATCACTGACAACAAGACATAAGTCATCTGAGGTTTGCTCAGCGGCTGCTCCAGTTTATGTGTATGCTGAAGAATTAAGTCAAGCTAGCTTGGAATGAAGGTTTCAGAAACCACTGTACACTAGATATTTCCATGTAACAGATTGGCAAGAATATTTTTTATCAGAATTAAGAACTGAAGCATCAGATAAAATGTTCTGGTTAATGCTTTCAGGATAAAGGGAATTTTCTCTCTGGGAAAAAGTGGAACTTACATGAATGCTAAAGTAAACTATAACTACAAAATGACATATGTAGAGACTGAAAACTCTGAAAGTCAGCAAGTTAATATATATCTGATGAAGAGGACTAGATGTCTACGACTTCCAAGAAAAGCTACCTCCTACTATGAATTCATTAATTGTTTTCTGATTATATGTTGAACATTTACTCCCCCTAGAGTGATGCTTGCTGTAGCTTTATGTTTCTTAAAATTATTAGCATGATCATTATCCCTGAACAAATCTGCTTGTTATCAGAAGAGCACTGATGTCTCATTTTGTCCTGTGAAAAAGACTGATATATCTGAGAAAGTGTCAGTGTGGCAAATAGTAGTGTTTTAGTTTGGAACAGAAGCATGCTTTTCAAGTGAATAGCCCAATTGTCTTTGCTTGCTGTGCTTTGGTTGCTGTTGTGGAGAAGTCTCTGAGTGCTTGAACTTAATTCCTCTCAGACAAAACTAAATTACAGATCCTCTCCAGGAGTGTGTTCAATGCACATCAGACGCCAGTGGGTATTTGGTCCCTTCAGTTAGAGTGGAACTAGTTGAAATAAGCTACACTTCTTATACTGTGGACAATAAGTTCTCAGCCCAGCTCTTCATAATTGCTGATCTGCTCTTGTTTGTCTATGCTAACTGCTAACTATATGTAGTCTTGCACTACCAAAATCCAAGGATTTATTTATGAACTCTGGGTTTTTTTTAGTAACACAGATCCCTTAAATTTGTTAAACACACCAGTAGGAGCTATCAGGGAAAAAATTAAATCTTCATGGCTAAATAATAATATTCCTATCAACCAATAAACAGCATGTTCAAATGTGTAGTTGGGGATTGGAAAGGGTTAGGTGTTATACCTATAAAGTCACTTCTTTGAATTATGAATGCTATTAAAGGAGACCAGATGTCCCCTGAGCTGATTTTGCTCCCAGTGTTTTTCCTGTCGGTACTATAAGAAGTAATTATTTTGGCTTCAAATGGTGAAGTCAGCTTGGAAGAGGACAAGTTTTGAATAAACATGCCAAGAATTACCTCTTTTGTAAATGTTATTTCTTAGAGGAAGTCTTATTTGTTGTTTATTGCTTTGTAAGAAAGCCATTTCAGCTAACTAGTTTGTCAAGATTATTGACCCACAATAAAACAGCACTTGTTAGAGAAACAAAACTACAGTCCAAGCTTTAGACAATTTGATGTGAACACTTTACAATTCATTATACTGAAATTAATTATGCCACTAAAAATGCTGATACGTCCCTACTTCATTTTTCAAGCCCAGTTCTGCACAGGTGATGGGAGTTCTCAAGTCAATATTTCAGAATGAGAACCAAGGAATGAGCCAAACTATGCTCTCAAAATGCCTTTCTATTTTTAATACAATACTTCTAGTTTTTTTTTAAGCTCACTGTAGAAAACATCATGAACTTTCATACCTTATAATTAATTCCTTGAAAGACATCTGCATGGAAAAATCTGAATACATACTTGGTTTCTACCTTCTATACATTTCTTTATTTCTGCGCTGTTACATCATGGTCACGCTGCATTTGTTTGCATAAACTGAAGAATTTTTCATGTGTAAGATTTCATTTCTGCTCTTCACTTTCAGTCAACTACTGTTTCTACACAACAAAAATTCATACCAAGTCAGTGCAAGACTTTTCAAGGTAAGACTCCTTCACTGATCTAACCTATATACCTGCTAATCAGGGTGTTTCCACTAGGGAAGCCTACTGGAATTCCTAGAAACATCAGTTCTTTGGACTGTCAGATGATAAAAACAAAAAGATAATAGTCTTGATTTTGCCCTAAAATATGCCCCAGCATGTTCCTATTGATGGAAGAAGAAAATTCTAATTTCTTTTGTACGGTGCTAGAAAAGTTGGTTATATGGTCATGAATGGTGCTGTTGATGGATGTTTTGCCCTGTATGTGCTTCCCTTTCTGTTAGAAAAATGTTTTACTGGAACCATACAGTCTGAGAACTGAGGTTATTTGTTTTAATCAGAGAAGAACTTTGTGGTCACAGAAGTCTTTAATAATAAAAGACAGAATTCTTTTACTTAAAAACCATAACAAAACACTTAACAACAGAACTGAAATTTTTCCTGTTAACTTTATTTTTCATGCCTTATGGAGTTTATTTCTCCATTGACATTGACTATTAATTATTTAAGAGATGTAAGGAGAAACGTTTTCAGAAGAGCTTAAGGGGAGAAAGAGACAATGCTGCAGAAAGGAACTGGCATCCTATTGTCATATGTTGGAAATTATGAAGAGAAATTATTCAGAATGGTGTTGAGTAAGTGAGAAGTGATGTTATCTGTATATATTATAAGTATTGCCTGGTCCAGCCTTGTGTCTTACATGTGGAAATTTGCCACTCATGTTTGTAAATTGTTTTCTGATTCTTATTCATGGCCTATACTGCCAATATGTTGAGTTTTACAGCACTGCATTGCATATTTTGCTCTGTGCTGCATAATATATGGTCCATTTGTAGAATCCCTTGGTGAAAAACCATGGAGAATTTCAGTAGACAGCAGCAAATGCTTGTAGTTTCTTTACAATCAGCATCATAAATAACTGGACATGTGACCTAGATGTTTCTACATAGATTATGACTAATAAGTAGGCTGTTCATTGCAGAATTTCTCTCAGTTTAAGAGGCAGGAAGCTGATGCTTATTCACAGAATTACAGGTTTGCAGGATGGTAGATGTTTACAGGGGACCTCTGGAGAATGTCTAGTCTGACTTTCTGCTAGTATTGATTGCTTAGGATCATGTCCAGTTGGTTTGAGTATCTTCAAAGGTAGACACTCCACTAGCTCTCTGGACAACTTGTTGGTCATCATTTCCCTGCTCTGTCATTCCTAATTTTAAGTTCTCCTTACCGAATTGGTCAGCTTGTTGGCAACAGTGTTTTTCTCCTTCTTGGTCAGGTGGATCCATGAAAGGTATTTGCTTTTTGTTATGGAAAGATAGTCTTAATTCTATTATACTAAATCTTAAATACAATTTTACAGCTACCTTTGTCATTGAAGAAGGTCAAATACTGATAAAATCTTAGTGCTCTGGTTTTCTGAGATCCTAAGACGGTATTAAAGCTTCCTGCACAAAGGACTTCTGCTTCCTAAGACTCTGTGCGGCAGTCAATTGAACAAGTGTCATTTCACTGAGCTAACATTTGTCCAAACATGCATGTAAGAGAGTGCAGTTACAGCACATAGCTGACTACACTCAGCACATTGTACTGAACACCTACTCACAGGAAACAATTTGAGGATTTAGAACTGATAGGAAAATGGCTGACCTATTTTTCTCTGGGGCAGAATTATGGCAACCCAGTGCCATTTAAGATTCTTGTTTTATCGACCTTTTTTATCTCCAATTTTTTTAGTGGTCTTGATATTCAAATAGGCTGCAGGTTGAGCTTAAGTATAACAGCTTTTTGAGAGGGAATATCACATCTGAGTTATGTTCCCTGGTACTTTTATCCTTCCTTCCCCACTCTTCTATTTATTTCAGTTTTCTGATGATTATTTTTCTCTCTCTTCTCTTGCTGCTCCCTTAAATTTCATTTTTCTGTTTCGTACAAGAACCCATAACTTCTTAAATTATAATGTGTGGCTATATTGTAATTCAGGGAGAATAAACATCTTCATCTCCTAGTGTCTTAGAAAACAAAATATTGCAGATCTACAGTTTTTGTCAACTATAACCTTTTGATTACTGTTTCTGGAGAGAATTGAAATATTGTTAATTGAAAAGCTTAAAATAGCAACAAAAGGTGTCAGATAAAGCTTTAAACCAAGTTTTTACTTCTCTATGACATTTAAGTTTATATTATTATTTACATCTCTGTGAAGTCACTTAAATAGTCCCCAATGAAAAAATTACTCTTTGTCATTTTGGGATATAAAGTTTACCTGAGTTTTTTTAGGGCCATTGAAGAAACACAGTTAGAGAAGCTGTTGTTCTCCTCACTTGCAATATTGGTTGTTCACTAAACATGTTTCAGAATAAAATAAATTTTTTAATTTTTATTTTTATTTTGAATTCCTTTCCACATGTACTTTAAAACCCATTTTGTTCTTTATGATAGCTTCCTTCATTATTTTCAGTCATATTCTTACTTGCTAGATCAGCCTTGCCGAGACTTGGTTGTGGTAACTGTGCTTACTGAGGGACCAAGAGCAGATCAGGGGAGAAAAACATGCAAAGCCAAGTCCTAACTTACATAAGACCACAACTGCTGTAAGTAACTTATTTCCAGCTCACGTTTTCTTTTAAATTTGTATCAAAAAAATTACGATTCCCTTTGCTTTTAATCTTTTGATATAGTGTCACCAGAGGTTTAGTGATGTCACACAGAAAATCTTGAACATGATTATTATTATTTTTTGTATTATTTTTTATTCCATTGAAAATATGTTTCATAACCCATAAATTTTCCTTATGGTTGGCTGTTGGCATTCACAATATGTATGACACAAATCTTGTTTCCCTTACACAGGGAAAATCATACAAATCACCATTTACATGTTATACAAAAGGAAGGAGACAGGCAATGTGTCTTGCTAGATACTTTCTTCTCCATCTGCAGACAGAGATTGAAAAATATTCCAATGTAAATGTAGTGACTGTGTCTGAAAGTGTTTTAAAAGTCATACAAAACTACTTGAGACAGAAATTATGGTCTTTCTTCACCAGCAGTGAGAAACATCTGTGCAGTCCGCAGCCATACAGTAAATTAAAAAAAAAAAATTAAAAAAAAAATTAAAAAATTCAGGGACTTCACTAGATTACTTTCTTCAACTGTGTCAATCACAATGTATTACCTGAACTTTTGGGAAATGAGTGTCCCTAAAGGATTTTGTGATATGTCAATAATCTTAAGTTTCTGAATATTCTGTTTAATATACAGGTATATAAGAAAGTCAACCACCATCTGATGTGTTATATAATTATAAGCATACTCCTACTACAGAAGTATAGTGAGTGACCCTGTCCTAAAATTATAGGATAGAATAATAGAATTGTTTTGGTTGAAAAAGACCTTTAAGATCAGCGAGTCCAATTATAAACCTAGCACTGCAAAGTCCACCACTAAACTGTGTCCCTAAGCACCACATCTACACATAATTTAAATACCTCCAGGGACGGTGACTAAACCACTTCCCTTGGCAGTGCCAGTGTTTGTCAACCTTTTCAGTAAATAAATTTTTCCTAATATCGTCTATAGGCACAAGCTATACAGAAACACTTCTGCTCCTATGTAAGTCTCTTCTAACTGGGTACTGCTGATAGTAATTAAAATATCTAAGTGTAGCTATTTGAAAGATAAACTGCCATTATTTTTCATTAGAGGAGGTTATTTTGTAGGAGTTTAAGGTGTGGTTACTACAGCAGGAGTGCATCCTGCTTTTAATTTTTCTCCTCTTGTCCAAAAAAACCCTTATGAAAGGTGCTAAGAGATTCAGATGGTGGGAAGTGCTTATGTATATGTAAATAAAAGGCAGAACTGAGACAATGCAGCAATATTCTGAGTACATCTGGGAGTCACTTGGATTATTGGGTATCTACTTGGAATTTGAATTTTTTGCACTTTTTCCTACTTCAGAGTGATGTATGGAGGAATGAAATTTCAGTGGCATTCCCAAGCCAAACAGAAGTTATTAATATGGCCACATGTCAGTGCATATGTTACTTGAACGTGGAAGCAGAAGCAGCTGGCTTAGCCAGGCAGCAAAAAAATGAACTGTATTTATAGCTTAGGTTAAGGTCTGACTTACAAAAGTAAGCTGACGAGATTTGGATGGATTGAAAAACACTCAGCTTGTATTTATTCTTCTCTGACATAATTTTAAAATGTGACAATGTTGACTGTATCCTTGAGGTATCTATTCTGTAAATATTTAATTACAAATGGTCAACAAATGTTGGAGCTTTTCTAGTATTATAAATTGGTATTGGAGTATGTCCTAATATGATAGGCCTGATTAATATATTTGTCACATTTAAATTAGAGCATTTATTACAGAAGAAATTATTAAAAAAACATATTTATGACACTGAATATTTAAACAGTTAGCTTAGGGACTTTCACAATTCAGAAGAACAAAATTAAAAATGAAAATTTGAGGGAAGAAAAGGAAGGAATTAAATTATTTTAGCAGATGGAATAGGAAGGGAGCATGAAACAGCTAGAGAGTACTTAGAATATGACAGTCCTTTTCTGTATTTCTTTTTTGTTGCTGCTTTGGGAATATAGCAGAAAGCAAGCTTCAATATATGTCCTATCAAATAAGTATCTACATGAATTACAGATGTGGGTTTTGCTGGGGCATGTTTTATCTCTGTGTCACAGACATCTTTAGTTTAAGATGCTTGTCATGCAGCCTTTAACATTTGTTTTGTCTGTTTTCTCCTGTAGTTCCAAACAAAAAACTTCATAGGTTCACTGTCTGCATTTTAGCATCTTCTGCTATGTCTTTGCAGGTGACTATGTTATCCTTCACTCCTTATAATAGTACCTTGTTCAAGTAAAGCATCTTTGAGGACTGGGAGGATTTAAATGATTAGGGAGTGTTAGATAGCTGGGCTTACACTGGCTACTGACCTTTCTGAGGTTTCTTTGATTATCCTGAAAAAAAACAAGAAACAGGATATGTATCAAAATTGATTTGCCAAACTTTTTTTCAAAATCAATAGTCACTTTAACTGGATAGCTATACAGAAGTATTGGCTAGCTCTTTTTTTTGTTGTGGTTTTGCTTGGGTGGTGTTTGGTTGGTTGGTTTTGGTTTGGTTTTGTGTCTGTGTTTTTCTTTTACTGGTAATTTCATTAGTATCTCTCAAAAAAACAAAACAAAACAACCCAACAATAATTTCATTACTAGATAGTAAAATACATACAAAATATACTATTAATATGGTAAATATAATACACAATATAATAGATGAGAAATATGAAGTACAGAAAAAAGGGAGTTGCTTGCCTCCTGCCACTGAAGGCCACTTTGAATTTCATTTTCTACTGGCAAAATTTATTTATTCCAGGAGTGTTTTCAGTGTCATGATGATACATATGGAAGGAAAAACCAAAACCAAAACAAACTGATTTCAAGCTGGTAGGAAGTTATAAGAACAACATGGTAACCAGGCTTGTGCTCCTGAAGAGTTTTGAATCTGTTGTCCTGATGATGATCTTTGTCTACTCATACTGATAATGCACACATTCTTCTACTATATTTAACCTCCCCCTCCTCACATTCTAGTTTTGGCTTGGGCTCATGGATAATCCTGCAGCAACATTATACAGGTAGAATGACATATTTTTAGTTGCGTATGTTATAATGTATTAATTAAAGTCACATGTTCACAGTTTGGGATATTTAATGTCTTTAGGACATTGAATTAACGTATGTTATGAAAGTGTCTTTTTAAGTATATGCAAATGTTTTTTGACTAACAATTGAATGAGCTACTGCTACTGCTTGTTAGAATCTTGATAACCTTTAAAATACTAGAGACAATTATACCTCTTCCTGTTGATTTGTTTGTTGGGGTTTTTTGGCACTTTTCTTATTGGAACCATAATAGTAACAAAAATTGCTCCTTGTTGAGCCAATTTTCTTGTTCTGATAGATTAATCTTGAGGTATGCAGTTGTTTCTTTTAAATAACAGAAAGTAAAGGATGCTAATATACCGGATCAAGGCAAGTTAGACACTGAGGTAATGCAAGACAGTCTGAGGAAACAATCTGTGATTTGAGCCCAGCTGTTTCTCAAAAATAAATCCGTGTGACACTGATTGAGAGGTATAGCTTCTGTTGGCTTTTGAGGAAGTCAATGATGCTTCCTAAATTACGTAATCAGGAAATTGAGTATAGAGAAGAATTATTTTCTTATAGTAGCAATTATTTTCAACAGTCTATTTATCTAAAAATAGTATTTCTGGTTAAAAAAATCTGTGCTCATATGTTAATTAAATGGCACTATGCAATATGGTCTAATTATGGTTTTATGTTCCTAAATATAACAGACTGTTGTGTTAATTCAGACAGAACTATGTGTCTATTTTTAAGTTCATACTAACTTAGAGTATATGTAGTAAGAAACTTGATGTGGTAGCAACTCTTCTAAATAATGTGATCATAAAGTTAGTGCAGATAGATAAACATATTAAAGTCTAGAGTATTTTCAGGATCATTCTTGTACCAAATTTTGCTGTTATTTTCCAAGACACCTTTGTTCATCATAGAAGATCCTTTTGGAATCTAGCTCTAATAGCAAAACAACTAGCCTCAGATGTACTTTCACAGTGACCATGTCCAGTCTAAGCTTGCGAGTTTTTTTAAAAAGCAATGGGAAGCCATGTTACTAGTCCCTTAATTTAAATGTTCATTTTATTACAAAGGCTAATCAAATATTAATTTGTTTTGTCAGTTGCAGATAGAGGAATCAGAGTGGAATATCTCCCTTAGGAAAGGCTGAGGGAGCTGGGTCTCTAGCTTAGAGAAAAGGAGACTGAGGGGTGACCTCATCAATGTTTACAAATACGTAAGGGGTGAGTGTCAGGGAGATGGAGTTAGGCTTTTCTCAGTGATGACCAGTGATAGGACAAGGGGTAATGGGTGCAAATTGGAGCATAGGAGGTTCAAGGTGAATATCCGAAAAAAAAATTTTACTGTAATTGTGACAGAGCACTGGAACAGGCTGCCCAGGGAGGTTGTGGAGTCTCCTTCACTGGAGACATTCAAAACCCACCTGGATGCGTTCCTGTGTGATGTGCTCTAGGTGACCCTGCTCTGGCAGGGGGGTTGGACTAGATGATCTTTTGAGGTCCCTTCCAACCCCTAGGATTCTATGATTCATATGTAGGGAATCCAGAGATGGTGCTTGGAATTATTCCCTGGGTTGCAGAGATACGTTTAATAATGCTTTTGATACTTGTATCCAACCACATCTGTACTGTCACACTGAGCAATTTCTTAGATATGTGTCTATTATTTAATTCTAGAGTATGATTCTCAAGGCATAAAAATTTCAGGGTCTGAAATTTTGAAGTTACCAGTAAAACTTTTGTCTTTCAAGTTGATCATAAATGGACATGAGTGGAACGATCATTTTATTCTAACCCTATTATATGTATTAAGTTCACATTTAGTGTCTGTGGTTTGTTCAGTAGTTTCTACTTTTCACTTTATCATGACAGAGAAGTACAGAAAAGGTTTCTTCTAAGGAGTAATTATATGAGCATTTTAAATTAATCTGTGCTGTCCATTTAGGCATGATCAACACATTACTCATTTGAAGACATTTTTGTGTGAAAAAAATTGTAGCTCTTTGTCTTCACTGGTTTACTAGTTTATTTCTTATACTAGATGGTCCCTCATTAAATATCTGGAAGGGCAGTCAGAAGCACAAAGATTTTCCTCTGGTTCTCTATATGTAGAGTTAGGCCATCAGCAATTTTTCTTAAATTTGATCTGACCATTTGTTCAGCTTGAAACACTTACTTGTTGAGGATGAAAAATTATTTATCCTAAGAATTAATTTATGATTACAAGTGCCAGTATCTGAAATGTACATTCCATGGTGCTAAGGGATTGTAAGGCAGATTCCTAGGTATGGAAAGTATTTCTGCTTAATGGTATCAAGCAAATCTTTCCAGTAGAGATCACAGTATATTAGAATTTGTGCTAAATGACATATTCAATGAGAGGCAATAATTAAGATCAAGGCAAACCTAGGAAATCACCAATACAAATCTCAGGAAGCAGGTGATTTGAGATTAACATAAAAAGCCTATGATAATGCAAATGTTTCAGTAAGTCTAACGCAGACCACTACATTAAAAATCATTAGCAAGTATAATTTATGCATAAACACTGTTTCTGTGCCATGGGAAAGGAGATGGCTCTTGTTGAAAGCCTGCCCAGATTTTCTTCTGCAATGAAAAGATATGCATCACCAATGAAAATTGTTCCCATACTTTCTCCATCGGGCAATGAAAGCTATTAAGAGGACACTTGCCACTTCTGTATTGTCAAATTCACCACTGGACAGCCTTCACCAGATGAGATTAAGTCAAACGATGATCAGAGGCCTGGCTCTGAACAAATAAATCTGAAGCATCTGAAGCATCTTCCTAAGTGCTGTAGAGTTGACCTCAGTTTTATGTTTCTAAATATCTGCATTTATTATAGATTCTGTGGTCACCTGGCAGGAAATACTGTGTTAATGTTTTTTCATTATTTGCAGAAGGGAATGAAAGCTGAACAAGAACAAAGGATTATATTAAATCTCTCCAAAATCCATATGTGTTTTCTATGTGCTTAAATTAACTGTACCATTCCTACTACTACTACACTAGATGATATAAGTTTTCCAGATTATGATTCACTTTTTATGTGTTGGGTTTTGATTGTTATTTCTTTTATTCAGAGTTGCTCAGCTCAAAGTATGACAATGGGTAATTCTTGGATAATAATTTGAATACATATATGAGTGTGGGTTTTTTTCCCTTATGCTTCAGAGTATTTATAGAAAATTATTTGTAATTCTGTCATGTATTTTATTATGTACTGATGTTGGGGCATTATGACTGATAAACAAAAATTATGGGAAAAAATATCTGGGGTACACTAAGAAAAATATGAAATATTTAGTCTTGAAGGTTTTTAGAGTAAGTAGATACTCTCTATGTGTGTGATTATGAGATGGAGAAGAGAAGAACTGCAATTCGCTTCAAATCCATACTGAAATGTATTTTACAAGCTGAGTCTTGAAACTTTTTTGGATGCCTTGTGTCAGAGCAAGTAAACACACTGATCTTGATTCTTAAATGGAAGAAATGACAAGCTGAAACATCAAGGTGGCTTAGGAAGCGATCTATGCCTTTAAAAGTTGTCAGCTAGAAATAATGAGGCTAGCTACTTCTTCCCAGGAATTGCGTGACAAAAGGATCCTAAACTTAGTCTTCAATCTTAAATGAATCCTGTCTTCTATGGGAGCTGAAGCAGTTTTTTCCTCCGTGTTTTAACCGAATGATAAACAGGTTAATTTAAGCCATCATGAGAGCAAAGCAGGAGCATTCACTCAGGTAATTGTCTTTGCTGCTGGCTATTGCTTGGTAATGAGTCCTGCTGCCTTTTTACTTCGATCTGAGATCCTCCTCTATTTGTGGACACAAGAGTAGTGATGTCTGGAGAATTTCTGATGGGTTACCTAGAAAAAAGTTTAATGACTCATCCCTTACAGTTTACCTTACGTTAAACAGTAGCAACAGGTTCGAAAAATGAGAAGAATCAGGCTCCTATTGAGCAAACCCTGCTGCGCCGAGATTGCTGCAATAGAAGTTTCTACTGATGTTCTCAATGTAAATTACAGGGTAGTTGTTGAGGTCAATATTACCACGGGTGGTTATTTTTTTTCCTTTCCTGTTTAGTTCCCTCCTATCTTTTTGTTCCATACCTTACGAATCTACTTTATCCACTAACAACCATCTCATCTGCATTATGTCCTGCTTTACTCTTCCTGCGGGTCACTAGGGCTGGCACAGAATCTGCCTTCTGCAGCTCCAACAGCTGCAGCCCCTGGCCTGCCCTTCCCTGCTCCTCAGGCTCTGAAGCGGAGGCCGCCGTTAAGTAGGGCAAGACGATAACACAATAGTCGGGGAACTCATGTTGAAATCATGCCCTATAGCAAATTCCCTTTAACCTTGGATCCTTCTTTCTAGTTTCTAGTCTCCATCAAAGCTTCGTGCAACATAACTGATATAGTTTCCAGTTCTGCAGGTTCTTCGCCACAGTAGTTGTCCCGCAAAGTTTGTAAAGGTCCAGGATGACTGAATCAATGAAGGGCGGGGAAGACAGTGATTATCAGCATCACAGAAAGTCGTCCCATTTCCATTGCTGTGTGAAAGGAATACAACTTGTGTTAAATGGTACTCGGAATTACTGTGCTAAAGACTGATAATTGGTGGCCTGGCAAGGACTGATACACTGGCTCCATTACAAGGTAAGGCCTTAAATGCTGACAACAGGACAGGTAACAATACAGGTAAAAGGATGTCGTTATCATGGTAAAACGCCCCTACACAGTTTTAGCCTCCACCCTCTGTGTATGCGAAGAGAGCCGTCAAGGACAATAGACAAGTGTGATAAGCATTGTGAGTGGATCTCAAGCTCTACTGTAAAAATACTCTGTTCTGTCAGTATAGTGTGGTAGTTTTTTGGTATTATCCCAGAGCTGCTGGAGAAAGAGCAGAGTGATGGGGTTCAGGAGAGCTGGAGCCTGGGCATCAATGGTGATGGATGGACGGAGCTCTCCCCGGACACTGGCCATGGATGGAAGAGAAGGGAAAGAAGAAAAAGGAAGGAAGTTGTCTTCTGTGATCTCTGACCTTCCTTTGAGCTTACGTAGATATATGGAATGGAATATCTCTGGCCAGTTTTGCTGTCTGTCTAATTCAGCCTCCTGCGGGGGTGGGTCATAGATCTCCCCATAGTGTCTGAGCCGGCAGAGTGAAGGTGTGACCTTGAAACCCAGCAGTTAGAAAAACATTCCTCTCTTACCAGCTTTAGTCAAAAGGCTCTTACTGAAGGGAAAATAAAAAACAAACAAACAAACAAACAAAAAAAACCAGTAAAAGGAAAATTGGCTTCATCCTGGCTCAGGCCAGGACACCTGGGAAACTTGTTCCATTGTCTCACCATTCTCACACTAAAGAATTTCTTCCTGATATTTAATCTGAATCCACCTTTTTTCAGTCTGAAACAATTACCTCTAGTACTTTTCCTAAATGCCTTTGTAAAAAGCCCCTCCCCAGCTATCCTGTAGGCCCCCTTCAGGTACTGGAAGGCCACTCTAAGGTCTCCCTGGAGCCTTCTCTTCTACAAGCTGAAAAAACCCAACTGATAAAGGAATATATTCACAAATGGTAGACTGCCATTTTCGCAGGTGGTATGCTTGGTCTCAATTTTGTTTTGTTTTGTAACATCAAGGTGGCTTAGGAAGCGATCTATGCCTTTAAAAGTTGTCAGCTAGAAATAATGAGGCTAGCTACTTCTTCCCAGGAATTGCGTGACAAAAGGATCCTAAACTTAGTCTTCAATCTTAAATGAATCCTGTCTTCTATGGGAGCTGAAGCAGTTTTTTCCTCCGTGTTTTAACCGAATGATAAACAGGTTAATTTAAGCCATCATGAGAGCAAAGCAGGAGCATTCACTCAGGTAATTGTCTTTGCTGCTGGCTATTGCTTGGTAATGAGTCCTGCTGCCTTTTTACTTCGATCTGAGATCCTCCTCTATTTGTGGACACAAGAGTAGTGATGTCTGGAGAATTTCTGATGGGTTACCTAGAAAAAAGTTTAATGACTCATCCCTTACAGTTTACCTTACGTTAAACAGTAGCAACAGGTTCGAAAAATGAGAAGAATCAGGCTCCTATTGAGCAAACCCTGCTGCGCCGAGATTGCTGCAATAGAAGTTTCTACTGATGTTCTCAATGTAAATTACAGGGTAGTTGTTGAGGTCAATATTACCACGGGTGGTTATTTTTTTTCCTTTCCTGTTTAGTTCCCTCCTATCTTTTTGTTCCATACCTTACGAATCTACTTTATCCACTAACAACCATCTCATCTGCATTATGTCCTGCTTTACTCTTCCTGCGGGTCACTAGGGCTGGCACAGAATCTGCCTTCTGCAGCTCCAACAGCTGCAGCCCCTGGCCTGCCCTTCCCTGCTCCTCAGGCTCTGAAGCGGAGGCCGCCGTTAAGTAGGGCAAGACGATAACACAATAGTCGGGGAACTCATGTTGAAATCATGCCCTATAGCAAATTCCCTTTAACCTTGGATCCTTCTTTCTAGTTTCTAGTCTCCATCAAAGCTTCGTGCAACATAACTGATATAGTTTCCAGTTCTGCAGGTTCTTCGCCACAGTAGTTGTCCCGCAAAGTTTGTAAAGGTCCAGGATGACTGAATCAATGAAGGGCGGGGAAGACAGTGATTATCAGCATCACAGAAAGTCGTCCCATTTCCATTGCTGTGTGAAAGGAATACAACTTGTGTTAAATGGTACTCGGAATTACTGTGCTAAAGACTGATAATTGGTGGCCTGGCAAGGACTGATACACTGGCTCCATTACAAGGTAAGGCCTTAAATGCTGACAACAGGACAGGTAACAATACAGGTAAAAGGATGTCGTTATCATGGTAAAACGCCCCTACACAGTTTTAGCCTCCACCCTCTGTGTATGCGAAGAGAGCCGTCAAGGACAATAGACAAGTGTGATAAGCATTGTGAGTGGATCTCAAGCTCTACTGTAAAAATACTCTGTTCTGTCAGTATAGTGTGGTAGTTTTTTGGTATTATCCCAGAGCTGCTGGAGAAAGCGCAGAGTGATGGGGTTCAGGAGAGCTGGAGCCTGGGCGTCAATGGTGATGGATGGACGGAGCTCTCCCCGGACACTGGCCATGGATGGAAGAGAAGGGAAAGAAGAAAAAGGAAGGAAGTTGTCTTCTGTGATCTCTGACCTTCCTTTGAGCTTACGTAGATATATGGAATGGAATATCTCTGGCCAGTTTTGCTGTCTGTCTAATTCAGCCTCCTGCGGGGGTGGGTCATAGATCTCCCCATAGTGTCTGAGCCGGCAGAGTGAAGGTGTGACCTTGAAACCCAGCAGTTAGAAAAACATTCCTCTCTTACCAGCTTTAGTCAAAAGGCTCTTACTGAAGGGAAAATAAAAAACAAACAAACAAACAAACAAAAAAAACCAGTAAAAGGAAAATTGGCTTCATCCTGGCTCAGGCCAGGACACCTGGGAAACTTGTTCCATTGTCTCACCATTCTCACACTAAAGAATTTCTTCCTGATATTTAATCTGAATCCACCTTTTTTCAGTCTGAAACAATTACCTCTAGTACTTTTCCTAAATGCCTTTGTAAAAAGCCCCTCCCCAGCTATCCTGTAGGCCCCCTTCAGGTACTGGAAGGCCACTCTAAGGTCTCCCTGGAGCCTTCTCTTCTACAAGCTGAAAAAACCCAACTGATAAAGGAATATATTCACAAATGGTAGACTGCCATTTTCGCAGGTGGTATGCTTGGTCTCAATTTTGTTTTGTTTTGTTTTTGTTTTTGTTTTTGTTTTTAATTACAAAAATAAATCAAAAGCAAACAAAAAAACCTCCCACTTAGATCTCATTTCTATGTCAAGTGATATGACAGTTCAGTCTGCCTTGCATAGTATCTGGAGTGATGCATCAAATCCAGGGACCATTACATGAGATAACCTCAATCTTTATTAATAACTTTTTATTTATTTTTTTTCCCCTAGCTTACCATTTCTTCATGTCACAGTGATCATGATAGTACAAGAGTAGGGCCAGGTGAGCTGTTGTCTCTTCTTCTCTTTAGTTGACTAGATGTCTGTAGATCATACAATTTTAGTACGCTCTGTGTTTAGGATAGTTACTTTTTTTTCTCATTCTTGTGGTCTTGTTGTTGGATCTTATATAATATTCCTCCTTAAAAATATGACATATTAAAGAAATGAAAATTGAATAAAAAAGAGATGAAGGTTCCATTTTAATTATAACAGTGATTTGAGTTCTAAGTTCTGTAAGTCTATAATTTTGCACATGAATTTTTTATTCATATTTTATTCTTGTTTCATGTTTTCTATTCTATTTCTATTCTATTCTCTTTTCTATTTCCTCAGCACTTGCCAAAAGTACTTGGTTCTTTTAGGTAGCAAATAATTAGAGCATGAAAGACCATTTATTTTGGTTACATATGTATTCCCTCTTGGTAATAGCTTCGCTTAGCAAAATGTTAAAAGTTGCAAAACAGAGATTTGAAGTTTCAGACACATAGATTGTGTTTGAATAAGCTTGTATCCCCATAGAGCTACTTTTTGCTTGTTTTTAGCTAATACAAGTAGAACAGTTAGCATGTACTAAGTTTCCTGTGGAATTATTAATAGAGAGTAACAAAACTGGAAAGTAGATTTAAACCAGTTGAGCTTGAACTGCAGAATTTAGGCTGATACAAATTTTCATAGGTAAATTAAAAGAAAACTACACCTCTCAGTACATGCTGAAAGATATGATAATTTTATTCAACAGATAAATAATTTGTTTTGGCAATTATGTGTAGTAGAAAAGAGACTAAAAATTCTGTTAATAATAGCCTTCTATTCTTACAGGGTATACTAAACCTCATTATAGTAATTTAGTAGTTGTTATATTTGAGGAAATTACTCAATATGCTTTCTTGGTGTATTTACTTGAAGGAAAGAATAAACAGTTCTACAGGAGACAGATGGCAAAATAATTGCATGCTGAATTTATTAATATTGAACAGAAAGAGCTACATCATCAACGGCTGTGAAAGCTGCTGTCAGGACCAGCCTTACCTTTGTAGTAACTCCCCCCCATAGCTTAGAAAATGTATCCCTCAACAGCTGTCTGCTTAAGTGGTAGCTGTAGGTTGAATTCTAACTTCTTTGACTTTCTAAAAAAGGAGTCAGTCACTGTGCGTCTTATTAGCATAATTAGTTGTCATAAAGATGAAAGCCTAAAGATGTACTTGCTAATTAGCCATCTAAAATCTAATGTTTCTTTCCCTTCCCTCCCCTCCCTTAATCTTTCTCATTTTTGGTGGTGGTTTGTTCGTTTGTTTGTTTGGTTGGTTGGTTGTTTTGGTTTTTTTTAGTGTTTTTGTTTGTTTGTTTGTTTTTTGGTTTTTTTGAGAGGTGAGGATTGCATCATTACTTCTAAAAATCATTTACTTCAATCTTCTTTCAACCTGAAGCATCGATCCTGGAAATTCAGATAAAATGGACAATTTCATGTTACACAAAAGTTCTTCTTGTGCCTGTTGTTCTTTGTGGATACTGTGGGAGGAGGAATTTTACAGGTTTTTAAATCAATCTATACTATAGGAAGATGTATTAAAACATCAATAAAAGTTAGAAGCTCTGTTCATGTTTTTCTTCTATACATTACAGAAGACTTTCTCACTGTCAGATGAGTACAATATAATCTCTGTCATCTTGTGACAAAACCTCTAAAGAAATTCACTTGTACAGTTACCAGTTTTGCACTGCATAAAGGAAAATTACACTCAGGTTAGTGCTGAACTTCTAGATAAAAATTATCTGATGTTTTAGGTGCCTATGAAAATTCTCTGGTACCTAAGTGAATCCAAATGACCTTACAGTCTCTGGCTTTTAGGGAATGTTTTTGTATTTCTGCATGGGGTGGGGAAAGTAGTCAAATGTAGAGGATAATCAGCTTGAGCAGGGTTGTTCCTTTATAGCAGGGTGCTTTTATTGCTTATATATTTTTCTTTTCCAGTCTTTCCTGCTAAAACACTTCTACACTGTGACATATTTCATGGTGTAAACTCCTAAACACTGCACAAAACTTAGATGCATGGTGTAACACTTCCTGCAATGAGTTTAACATTGTGGAATTCAAAACAAAGGTTGTGACTTGCTAGAGAATCTGAAGTTCCAGGTGTTTGTTTACCTACCTCTAGATGTTGGGGAAGGAACAAACTGTGACTCAATAATGTGTATTTTTAGTTACATGCTACAAATGTGAGGAAATAGAGCCCAGAAATGGCAGAGGAGGCTTCAGTTCAAGGGAGGTGCCCCACAAGCCCAACTGTGAATGCAACATCAGAAAAGATGAGATACTCTCTGCTCTGGATAATTTAACATCTAACCTAAAGTACATATGTTTAGAATTTTTATTTAAATTAACTGCAGTGTTTATTTTAAAGGTGGTAATTACCATATTTTACATCAGAACTTCACACAGAACTCATCTGGGAAACAGTATACCTGAGTTCTAAATCATTTTTTACAGGAAATTTTAATGCCATGTATCTTAAGGAAGTATGCTAGTGGTCTAATTAAAAGCTAGGAGAGGCTCTGCTGGCCTCCAGTACTGTGTAAATTTCATAAAACAGAAGCAAACAGAAAGGAAGAGACTGGTAGGAAGGTCTTGCTCCTCGTTCTTGCTTCCAGAATTGTTTTTGCATTTTACAGGTTAGGATCAGAGATTAAACTGAACCAGAGCTAGGAGTTCTCAGGTTCAAGGGAGTGAACTCCAGGTCTTCTCCTTTTGGCTATTACTTTGAGTCCATGAACATCTCTCTCCAACAGAAAGCTGGAGGCTAGCCCTGTCTGATTTTGCATATAAGATGCTGATTTGGTCTCTTTTGCATTTTAAGAATTGAGACTCCTTGGAGGATCTGGCCACTGTGCCTGTGTTCTATATGCTAAAGGGTATAAAGGCAAATTTTTTGCTGACCAGACTATAGAAGTAGTGATTGTGCAAAGAATAAAAAATTACATACTTGGAATACTTATGAGTTGAATAAGGAACCATCTTTCAAGTTAAAGAACCCCCAGACTGAGAGACAAATGCTGAGCAGGTTTTTGTGAATGAATGTTGGGGTTTATCTAAAATAATACTTAAAAGCCTAAATCCTGAATTGGATTTAAGGGTTGATGTACTCTGGCACAATGCCAGTGAAGTCTGGCACTGGTCTTTCTGTTACCACCAACAACATTCAAGGGGAAAAGGTTTAATTGCATTATCTATGTAATACTTAATACAGAACTATTAAAGATGCAGCCACTGCAGGGGGCCTGTCAACAGTTAACAGCTCAGAGTTTATGAACATCAACCAAGTAGCAAGTTGGTGAAAATAAAAAAATATTTCAATAGCAGGCAGCTCCGACTGCAGACTTTTTTAAGAGGGAAAAGCATACCTGCCTACTGCATCAAATTATAACAACGGCAGCTGCATTTATTCCAGCCTAAGGCTGAGCAGTGTTTGGCAGAGTATGTTTAAGCTGGAAGTGAAGCCTACAAGCATTGCAGTCAGCATTAATGTTTCTTTAAAATTATTTTATTCTGTGACTAAGGAATAGAAGAGTAACATCAGTCTTAATTTGACGTATGTTTTCATTGCCTAGAGAGTTAAAAACTCAAATGGAAAGAGACCCAAAAAGTCATAAGCAATTTTCACTTCCATACATTTTGCTTTCTTAAAATTAGTGCTTGGTAATATTTGGCAAACATATTGACAGCTCTCCAGATTTTTTGTGTTCTGTGTCTCTACAAAACAAGCAAAGCAGAGATGATGAAACTGATATATCAGCCCAACTACTCTTGTTGCTACGGTAAATTTTGTTTTTACATTTGTTTAGAGGATAAATTGTTAACAGGATATACAATTTGGATTAAGAAATACATTCATTGAGAAAGAAACAAAACAAAACAAAGCAAACACCTCTAAGCTGTACCATTTATCCTGCACAACCTAAACAACATACAAGTTGTCCTTGATTATTAATAGTTAGAGATACAGCATGAAGCTGTAATGCTCAAAGAAGTTAGGACCTTGATGAGGAGGGACATATGCAGCCAACAGAAGTGAAAATGAGATTTGCACAGTAGGTATCACAGAAAATCAAGAAAGCTCTGCAAGAGAGTTATTAACTACCTGATTATATCCTTGCGTGTTTAGTCAAAAAGATGAAACGCATAGGAAACAATATCAATCAGAATAACTATAGCAACTGGGTTCATGTGTTTGGGCTAGAAATAGAGCAAAATATGACAAAATAGTTTTTGGCAAAAATCCCCAAGTTGAAATGGGTTGCTATTAGAAAATTTAGTAGTCATCAGAGTATGGAACAAGAACATGGCAGAAAGTTTCAATTAACCTTTACAGAGATGTACATGTGCAAAGATGTATGGTGCATGTTGCATGCACTGCTTCTCAGAAAGGGTCAGGTACTGAACTAGCTTTTTTTAAATGTATGCAACATTGCAGTGTGCATTAGTGAACAAAGTGAACACCCCTGTTCATACCTGAATTGCTACAATATCAGCAGAAAAATGGAGTGTTCAAAATTACGGACATAGCTGGTACATCAAATCTGGAGCTAAGCGTGGAAGAGAGCCCTCTGCTCTACACTGCATCTTGTTTCTCTGTGTACTCACCGCAGGTCAGTTTTCAGTGTGCTGTCTGCTTTGTTTTGCTTCGTTTGAAGTAGCCTAAGCTTTTAGATCCATTAAGAGAATAATGGCTCCCTAGCTAACTAGTTTATTTGAAAGTTATTAGGAATGAATGCATACGAGTGCATTTTAATTTTAAGATAATAAATATATGTATAATTAGCTCAAAAGTTATTATCTGAATTTGAAATGATAGAGCACTGAGTTAGGTAACTCCAAGGTTATAACTGCTCCCAGACATCTTTAATGGAGTTGTAAAATTGGAAAATCTGATCACAAGTCTTATACGGTAAAAATTTAATGAGATTTTCTCAAAAATCTTTCAGTGTTTCCTGGAACAAAAAACCGATTTTTTTTTAATCTATTCTGAAAATTTTGTTGTTGCTGTTTAGATCTAAGTCATAAACATATGCTCAGAGACAATTGCAAGGTTTATTCTGTAATCGTGAGAGAGAAGAGTTTACACTAAACAAAAAGTGAATTTGATGTTAAGAAAAACAGAGAACACCAAGGGATGCTGTATTTCTATTTCTCTGTTTAATATTATCCATGTAAGTAGTCCTACCTGAGTTAATTTCTCTGAAGTTAATAGGAATCTTTCAATCTAAATTTTACTATGGTTTGGTTTAGGCTCTGAGGGCCCTACTTATAATAATATTTTGTTACCTAAAGATGTGGATGAGCCACTAAATGCAGGTGTTTTTGAAAACCCTTATACACTGAGGTACTGTGGGCGATCAGCTATGGGCCGCGGGTGGCCTTGATCTTGACAAACTGCAGCTGTGGCCTTGGCAGTTAGAGACGAACATGTTTGTAGGAAAAGAAAGTATGAGAGATACGAGTGCGTGTTGACATTCTTGTAAGAAAATGTAAGAAAATTGTAACCTATCACAAAATAAGATGGAATGCGTGAACAGAAGCTGTTAACCAATGGGAAGGAAGCATAAGGCGTGTGGACAGGAGAAAAGGTGTAAGAATGCTATGTAACCCAAAATAAAGGGCTGATACTTGTGACCACCATGGTGTGTCAGCCGTATCTCCGCCTCAAATGGTGACCCCGACGTGCCAGGGTAACTGCGGACCAGAGAGCCCTTGGGCCATGGAGCTGGCTGAGCAAAAAGACGGGTCGAGAGCCTAGTCCGGACACAGAAGAAATACACACCTTTGGGAGGCAAAGGTGAGCAGATGGGAACATAAATATGGGGGCAAAGATGTCAGCAGAAGAGAGGTCTATATTAACCATTGTGCTAACAATACTGGAAAAGAGGGGCATAAAATACGATGAGCGTGCGCTGTGTACTTTGCTTGTCTGATGCAAGAACAATGTGGTCCAGTGTCGCTTTACAGGGGTGTTCAGCATATTACAGGCATTCCTCTTTCTCCCACAGGTCAAGCTATTGTTGAGCACACACATCAGTCCTTCAAGGTGTTGCTTGAAAAACAAAAAGGGGGAATGATGGGTGAAACTCCACAAGCAAGAGTGTGGAAAGCAGTATATGCAATGAATCATTTAACTATTCCTCCTTCTAGCACAGTATCTATTCTTATAACTCATTTTTCTTCTTTGCATTCTGACAGGGACCTAGGGCGATCACGTGCCCCTGTTTGGGTCTGTAACCTTCAGATTCAAGTTTGGGAAAGCCCCTGGGATCTTGTCACTTGGGGGTAAGGTTATGCTTGTGTTTCCACAGATACTGGGATTCACTGGATACCTGCTCAGTGTGTACGCCCTGTCCTGAATGCTGACCGTTGTGATGACAGAATTAATGGCACCTCACCTGATGCCGTGGAGCAGTAAAGATATATGGGTATCATTATGATATGTCATGAATCAAACAAAATTTTGTGCTTCAATAGCCCAGATTGAGTATCCTTTTCATCAGCACGAAAACGATAATAAATTATACCCACCTCTATAGGAAAAAAAAGAGAATTGTAACAGATACTGTCGAATTGTATTAACACAGTAGATTTGTGGAATGCTAGGGAGCACTTATGCTGTTTGTTTATTTTTTGCTTCAGCTTGCAGCCACAAACACAAATGTAAACGCAAATGCTAATGTAAATGCTTTGATAGAATTGAGTAAGTTAACATGCTTTGTGGTAAAAGGAGTGACATGATCCGGTGTTCGGACACGTGGCAATTTTTCATAAAGGTGATCCCAACTGGTGAAATTAAGACGCAAACAAGGTCAGATGTCACATGCACAACAAACTTTTATTAGAATAACAAGCAAAGGTTCCCTAAAGCGGATAGGACAGGCAGGAAAACAGAGACAGAAAAGAGGGGAGAAAGCAGAGAGATAGAGGACAGCAAGCGAGAGAGCATAGTTACCACCCACGGTGCAGTGATGTCGTCGGTGGGGAAGTGGTTCCTGGTGGAAAAGTACTTCAAATGCACCCATAGAGTCCCAGACTTTTATACAGTTCTTGCCCACTGCCCCCCCACTTTTCTTTCCGGAGTAAGGAAAAACTCCTATCTTCTCCGTGCTCCTCTGAGATAGGAAGGGGGGGTAGGTATGGCCCCGAGTCAAGGCCTGCAGATAGTCCTTTCTGGGATAATTGCTGAGATCTCTGCATAACGAAGGGGAGGATGAGACGACTGACACCACAGGTTTAATTTATTGCAGGGGAGCATCCTGCTCCCTAAGAGTCCATCAACAGATGTTCTTTCTCAGATGTCAAAAGACACACAGCAGATATCTTGCACTTATCTCTTGGATTGTTCGAGACAAACACTGTAAATTCTGAATGCCACAAGGAGCTAATGAGATTTCTGAATTATTGAGTGTCTTAGTAACTAATATGAACAGTGTTTGCCATGTTTTATAGAATTGCGCTGCTATTGATTTCTTATTGTTAGCTTATGGACACGGATGTGAAACTTTGTTGGAACGTGGACTTGAAAGACAAAGCCAATCCACAGAGGCATGCAGGAACTGAGTGACACCACCAAAAGGATCACAGAAGATAACGGAGTTTTTGGACTGAATAAAAGGTTGAAAGGTTGAAACATATCAGGATGGGTTAAAAGCTTGTTGCAAATAGGATTGTCAAGATTATATGTCATCACTGTCATTTTGTTGGTAGTGCTATGTTTGCTGTCTACTCTGCAAAAGGCCCTGCAGAGGATGATCAACACAGCCCTTGTTATTGAAAAATGAAAAGGGGGAGTTGTGGGCGATCAGCTACGGGCCCTGGGTGGCCTTGATCTCAACAAACTACAGATGTGCCCTTGACAGTTAGAGACAAGGATGTTTGTAGGAAAAGAAGGTATGAGAGATACAGATGCATGTTGACATTCTTGTAAGAAAATGTAAGAAACTTGTAACCTATCATGAACAGAAGCTGTTAACCAATGGAAAGGAAGCATAAGGCACATGGACAGGAGAAAAGGTATAAGAATGCTGTGTAACCTAAAATAAAGGGCTGATACTTGTAACCATCATGATGTGTCAGTCCTATCTCTGCTACAATGTACTTTTAGAAATGTGTGCATATTTACAGTATGAAATCTTTATGCCACTGAAGGTATTTTGCATTGAGTTGCCATGATTATAGCCTGTAGAAGGTGTGTGGAGAATAGAAGACAGCAAATCATCTTAACTATGTAGCCCTCCCAAAGAAACACAATAAAAAACTTAATTTTCCCCTTTGCATGAAGTGAGTTTTAACATGAATGCTTCAGTAAACAAATCTACCTATATAATTAAAGGAACATAAAATCTATTTAAAGCTCCCAGAAGGAGAAATATGATATCAGGCAGGCTTAGTGTTTCATCCTACAATTATTTTCATTGCCAATGAGGCGCAGGTGTATGCTACATAAATAAGAAGCTACAAGTGCAAGGGATGTGATTATTATTCATCTCAAACTTCCTTTTTCTTTTTTTCCTCCCTGTTCTAATTAGGTAGTTTCCAGCTGTTCAACATTTGCTGCTGAGATATGCCACTGGAGAATCACATCCCAAACTAAACATAACCATTTTGAATGCTGCATTCTCTTCAAATAGAATTAGAAATGTTGTGGTAGAGTGTTGAACAGAGAGACAGAAAAAAAAATAATAATCAGTACTGCAACAAAAGCCATGAAGAGAAAAACATAAGCTATATATGCAGTGTTTTTACTTACAGTGGATACTTGCTCTTTGTTCTCTCCCTGTTGCCCTGAAAGTAATTTTCCTGCTACCAAGGCTTGCATCCCTTCAACCACCAGTAACTGACCCTTACAGATTCATGTTTGTATCCCCAGGGCCTTTGTGATCATCCAGTGCTTGTAGTGTTTGGATCTCATTTTAAGGTCAGGTTTTATTTTCTCCAGTGGTCAAGCTGTAATTTCCTGATAATGTAACAAGCATTTTATTAGCACAGCCTGTTCACACATATGTTTCGGTCCCACAGTCATTGAGTAGTTGACTCTACAAAGTCATGAGGAGAGATAGGGATACATATATACATACAGTTTTAACAGAATTACCTGTTATTCAAGTCTACTAGTTATGGCAACAATACTAGTACATAATCAAATTTGTTTTGCTACACAAGTAATTAGTCGAGTTTGTTGTTTTGTTTGTTTAAGAAGTCTGGGAAAGTCATCCTACATGGTAAGACAAAGCATGGCAATTTTACTCAGCTCCCCTTGAACTTCTGATTTCCTTTCTGCATTGAAATACCTGAAACAGTTTGAAGTACCTCTTTTTGATGGCCCACAGGGAGAAACATGAATAAGGAATATTACAAGCTTCTCTACCACTTTCCAACTATATGTACTGCCGACCTGCCTGTGTGATGACACGAGATGTGTGTACATAGGATGTGTGGACAGGATGGACAGGATAGGCAGGACCCTCCAGCAGCAGCATGACAAGAACCCAACCCCTTCAGAAGACAGCTGTACAGGCTGCCTATGGCCAGGGGGTTAACACAGGTGCTGGCATAGTCCCTGATGGTCTCAAAACCTGCTAATTAGTGTTAGAGACACCTGCTACTGCTCCTCCCTATGGCTCTCACCCAATCACAAAATCAAGTTTCTTTTCCCACTCCACAATACTGTTTTTTCTTTTTTGTCCTTGAAGTGTTTGCTGGAGATCAACAAGATTGTGAAGTTGTTTTTCTTTGAGTTTCTTACCACTGTACACCTGTGAGTACAAAGCAAGATACTGCTGTTTTGTTGAGTACTGGTAAATGTTGTGTATAGACTTGCAACTTCAGAAGTAATATGTAAGTACTGAGGATTTATTTATCTATGACAAAATTTTTCTCAGTGTTTCAGCTACAGAGTTTAAGAAACTAATATAAATGTTGAAATACCTCTCTGTTTCCTGTAATTAGAAAAAAAAGTGTAAAAATGTAAAGCTTTATTGGTGAGAAAGACACGCAAGGAAATTTAAAGTATACAATCCAGACATTCAGAAACATGTAAAGCAAAACTTAAATGTTATTGCTGCTTTTGGGAAAAGTTTTCATAATTCTAATATAACTTGTGATGAAATACTTTTGTGTTTGTAATATTATTTACATTGATAATCACTAAAGATTATTTTGAGATTTTTCTAAAAAACTTATTTATTTTTTACCCTAATTGTGGATGGATATGAAAGTTTTATAGCTTTTTAAGTGCTAGGTTTTAAAATTTTGTCAGCTTATTGTAGTGGTGTTCTTGATAACAAGCTCTTTGTTCATGGGATACATTTGCTGTATATAGTGTAACTGTTCAGTAGTTTGTTCTTAAGAGATTTTCACTAAGGAAGGAGTATAAGCTGTCAATTGAAATGGTGTAACTTTTGAAAAAATTGATTATGGTTCAGTTAATAGTGGAATGTGAGATGCTAGTTCTGTTTTATGAAAATGAAAGTACTGCTGAATTTGTTTCTGATTTGTATCTAAATGATATTGAGATATTTAGGTATTTTGGTTCATTTAAACCTATTTGGGCTTCACCTTTAGGCAGAAAAAAGGATGATATGGTTGTTCTACTTCTCATTGGGTTGTAATCATACAATTATGTGTAGGG
>NW_009952973.1:5612289-5643738 GCF_000747805.2 Chaetura pelagica | reverse complement strand
GTAGGGAAAATACACATAAGGTCCCCTCTTCCTCCAGTAGTTTTCCATGTAATTTTATCCATGTCTAATTTGCTTGTTTCCAGTAACAGTCAAACCTTGCATTGCACTAGTGAGAGAGAGGTGCGTGTGTGTGGTTGGTTGTTTGAACTGCAGTTCTGGCCATACACAAGAGAGCTTCTCAAGGATGAGCACTTGTGCAGGAGTATAATACAGGATAACAGTATTTCTGCAGAGCTTAGCAGAACCTATTGCAAGGCTCTGAAGCACTGTGTCTGTCACACTGTATCTGTAATTGTCTCCTATCTTCTCAGAGGTTTAGATACAGACCTCCTAATACTATAATAGGCCTATCACAGAAACAAATGTTAATCCTACTTGAACTATGTTTTCTGACTACTTCCACCACCTTTAGAAAGCCAGTCACTTTATCCAACAGAAATTGTTTGGAAGATTAAGTTTATCTACTGTTTTCACTTTGTTTACTTTGTAATGATGAAGGCCAAGAGTTTTTATCTTATTCTATTCTTAACACCATTATGTATTTTTTAATCAATTATGGGATAATTTAATATTCCTTTAGTAATTACCCTTTAATGGTTCTTTCTACTACATCTGTGCCTCCTGATGTTAGTATCTTCTTATATATTATGTTTTTCCGTGTCATCTTCTGAAAATACTCAGTTATTGTTCTACATCTGATCAGTTTACCACTAAAAAGTGCAAAACTTGTTTATTAGGTTGCTTTCTTGAATACATTTTTAAGTTCAGATTTTTTTTTAAGACCTGGGAACATACTTAGGTGTGCTTTTCTTATGCATCTGAAGATACATTACCCTTTAAGAAGTTTCTAGGAATTCTTATGAACTTCTATTAATTGACTAGAAAGAACAAGTTCATCAGTGTAATAATATGATAAATATTGTTGAACTTTTCTGCAGAACTCCTGGCAGTTTCATTAAATATGTATAATTTAGTGGTCTTTTAATGAAAAATTTCATGTGCTATTCATAAGCAGGTTGGTTTTAACCCTAATATGTAACTCTAAAACAATGTATTGTAAGATTTATTGTAATAAAGAAGCATAACTTAAAAATACAGACTATCTCTAGTTTACATGTCAAAATACTATAGAGTGTTAGGACTAGCAAGAACAAGAATATGTGTCATCTGTTAAATAAAGAGTCTCATTATTTTTTGCGAATAACTTTCACAAATATCTTTAAATTATTTCTTTTCTCATTTTTTTGTGGTAATTAACACCTTTTTGGCTCTCTAGCAAACAGTTAAGTCTAACAAAATTGCTGTCACACTATTAATTTTACAGCATTCTTGCAAGCAGATATATAAATGCTATATTTTTTCTGTTTATATAACGCACCATACTTGTCTCTGCTGACACCTAACTCAAGCTAGCAGCTATCTGCACCTTGAGGACTGAAATTAGCTGATTCTTGTATGTTCTAATTACATCAGCATTTTAAGAGGTTATTATTTTTGGAAATGCAACTTAAATAGAGGATGAAACATATTTATACATGTATACTATATTTTCTAAAGGAATACTTGAACTTAGTGTTGCTTCAATAAGGTTTTTCATTAGCCAATCTGCCATATTTATTTATAATATATATAACAAGGGCACAAAGTCACAAGGCTTGAACGATGTATTTCTACACCTCTTACTTCTAATGGTGTAGTTGAGGGGAGTGACTCAGAAGAATTTCAGTGCCAGAACTTTAAAATAGATTATTATTAATCTCTGAACTGAGTATAAATGTTGCCCTCTCTATGCTGTCCCGTTTTAGGGGGTTTCAGCTACTGGGTATTGACACACATTTGTTTTAAGTTTGTGTCGTTGTTGGTATATTTGATACTAGTTCAAGTTTCTTGTTGTAAATCCAGAGCAACAAAATAAGTGCTTGCATGTTGGATTTTTTTTATTTCACTTTTAATATTTTACACTTTCCTCTTCTTCTATCTTTCAAAAAAAAGTTTGTGCAAGTTCAGCAAAACACTAAAAACCATCAGCCTAAGCTTTCTGAAGGTGATTGCCAGGGCAGTTTGGCTGGGGAATGAAGCGAAAAGCAAGGATATCATTTAATTTTTATTTTTATTTTCTTCTGTGCACACCATGTTATTTGAAGTGTCTGAGTCATGGTCTGATTTTCTGGGTTGGTTTTTGAATCACTCTTCAGTCATGCCTTTTTCAGTAATATGTTGCAGCCAGAATTGTGGAATCACCTCACACAACTGATGTCTGCTTGACCTCTGTGAGCCTAGCAGTTTATGGAATTTTAGTCCTTATAGAGTGGATATACAAACTTACAATGTTCATAGAATTAGCTGTATATATTATCACAGGACCACTGAATGTTAAGGGTTGGAAGGGACCTCAAACAATCATCTAGTCCAAACCCCTGCCAGAGCAGGATCTCCTAGAGTAGGTCACACAGGAATGAATCCAGGGTTTTGAATATCTTCAGAGAAGTGACACCACAACCTCTCTGGGCAGCCTGTTCCAGTGTTCTGTTACCCCTGCAGTGAAAAATGTTTACTGTATGTTTATGTAGAACCTCCTGTGCTACAGCTTGCACCCATTGCCCCTTGGGACACCACTGAGAAGAGCCTGGCTCCATCCTTCTGACACTCGCCCTTTACATTTTTGTAAACATGAATGAGGTTTTCCCTCAGTATCCTTTTCTCCAAGGTAAAAAGACCCAGCTCCCTCAGCCTTTCCTCAGAAGGGAGATGTTCCACTCCATCATTTTTATGGCTCTGCAATGGACTCTTTCAAGCAGTTTCCTGTCCTTGAACTGAGGGGCTCAGAACTGGACACAATACTCCAGATGTGGCCTCACGAGCGGAGTAGAGGGGGAGAAGAACCTCTCTTGACCTACTAACCACATCACTTCTAATACACCCCAGAACACCACTGGCCTTCTTGGCCATAAGGGCACATTACTGGCTCATGGTCATCCTCCTGTCCACCATGACCATCAGGTCCCTTTTCCCTATGCGGTTTTCCAGCAGGTCAGCCCCCAACCTGTACTGGTACATGGTGTTGTTCTTCCCCAGATGTAAGACTCTTCACTTGCCCTTGTTTTATTTAATTAGATTTCTCCCTGCCTAACTCTCCAGCCTGTCTAGGTCTCACTGAATGGCAGCACAGCCTTCTGGTGTGTCAGCCACACCTCCTAGTGTCATCAGCAAACTTGCTGACAGTGTACTCTGTTCCCTCATCCAGGTCACTTACAAATAAGTTTAATAGTACTGGTCCCAGCACCAACCCCTGAGGGACTGTACTAGATACAGGCCTCCAACTAGACTCTGTCCTATTGACCACAACTCCCTGACTTCTTTCCTTTAACCAGTTCACAATCCGTGTCACTACCTCATTATTCAGACCATACTACTTCAGTTTAGCTGTGAGGATGTTGTGGGAGATTCTCAAATGTCAAGATAAACCACATTCACTGCATGACTACCATCTATCCACCTGGTTATGTCCTCACAAAAGGCTACCAGGTTGGTTAAAAATTAATTCCCCTTGGTAAAACCATGTTGACTGCTCCTAACGACCCTCTTATCTTTGATATGCTTGGAGGAAGTGCAGAGGATAAGTTGTTCCAACACCTTTCCAGGGTGCAAGATGAGTCTGACCTGTCTGTAGTTACCTGGATCCTCCTTACCATTTTTGAAGACTGGAGTGATATTTGCTTTCGTCCAGTTCTCAGGTACCTCTCCTGTTCCCCGAGACTTACCAAAGATGATGGAGAGTGGCCTAGCAATGACTTTTGCCAGCTCCCTCAGCACCCATGGGTACATCCCATCTGGACCTATGGATTTATGGATGTCCACACTGCTTAACTGATCCCTAACAGTCATCATCAACCAAGGCAAACTCTTCCTTTCTACTGACTTCCCCAGGGGCCTCAGAGGTCTCTGGGTCCTGAGGACAGTCTCCAGCAGTAAAGACAGAGACAAAGAAAGCATTCAGTAATTCTGTCTTCTTTGTATCCTCAAATAAAATATCTGTTTAAAGGAATGATATCTAGGAAGTTTGGCTGAGTATCAGCCACTTGATAGGATGCACTGATGTTCCTCATGCACATCATGTGTGTTTGTGTTTTGTTGTTTGTTGGTGTTTTTTTTTCAACTGCTGCCTCCACTTCACACCTCCCCCTCCTCTGGTGCAGAACATCAGTGTCCACTTACAAATGGTATGTGTGTAGTACTCCAGAGCGTGATGTTAATAACTGCAGTAAAAGTGTAAAGTTTGACTTTTATGAAGAAGTAGCTCTGGATAACTTCTTCAGAGACTGGGATGTCACACTGAAGTTGCATTGCACAGAAGTACCAATACTTAAACTAGCTTTTTTACTAGTTTAGAAAAATAGTTTCTCATAATTTTGAGAAGTCATTGTTTTTTCAACACTGAAACCTGCTAATTGTATTGGTAAAAATAAAAGGCATACAGCTGGGAGGAAGTCCTGATATGCACTTATGAAACTACGTGATCATGCCATCTCTTTAGATTTTCCTCTTTTTTTTTTTTTTCTCCATGTTGGGTTTGAACCTCTGCTGAGACCATCTAAGAAGCATAATCCTACTTGTTACCACATTTGATCACCTTTTTCTCACCTCTTAAATTTGTAGATTAATTTGAAGTGTGTAAAGGAATGCTGTCAAGGCCATGGAACAGGAGAAGAGAAGGGAAAGAAAATACTGAATACAGCAAATTAAAATAATGTCAAGGGAGGGCAGGAAAAGACCAACCCTTCTCCTTTTTCCAGTATCTATATTGTACTGTATTAGTCAGTGTTAACAATTTATAGTCCCAATGTACTGCATACCTGGATTTATGAAGTGTTCTTCATGTTTATTACTTTGATCTTTTTACTGTTTGAAGTGTAGATAATGGATTAGGTTTCTGCAGTCCTCTCAGTGTATGTACTTCTTTGGGGCCCTTTCTACTCCTTCTCCTTTGTATAAATTGATGTTGCTAAGAGATAGATATCAATGGAGATAGTCTGGTTCAGCAACAGTATCTTAGCCACAGGCTGGCATAATAATGGGAAAAAAAAGTTAATCTGCTTACCAAGTACATATCGCTTGCTAACAAACAAAAAAAAACAACAAACAAAACAACTCTAGCATGATACATTTTTCTATTTAATTGATAACATTTTATACCTGTCAGGATGCTCACAGTATATTGTTAAAACTATGTGGTGAAGGAACTGTTGATTGTATTTGGTGGTCTGAGTGTATATTGTAAATATTACTGGGATAAGCAGCTCAGGCACACGAAGCTGTAAAGCTGTAATTGCCAAATTGCTATACAGTAGCTCTTTTTTATATATTCCATATTCGTCTTTTTGAGTTACTTGGAATTTATGCAGGCCAATGCACAGGCATCATTTTGAGTTTAAGAACAGGCATGTCTCCATTGGTAGTGTGGGTGCCTTAGTGTGTTTCCCAGCAAGGAGGAGGGGGCTGACGGAGAGGTGGGAGGAGAAGCAGGTTCAATTTCTCAAACTGCTATGTTGGGGTAAAGCATTGAGCTTATTTGTACATGTGTATGGTTGGTCTGATGAGAGAACATCTCTTTCTGGGCAATACTGGGTGAACTTAATTTCCAGGAGTAATGGTAAACCAATGAGTGCAGGAGTGACAGGGAATTTTGGATGCTGTCAGAAGCTACAATCATACCTATTAGCTGAGTAGTATGAGCTACCACTCTGGCTTGTATTGATAATTAGTGGTGTCTACCAAAACATGCATTCAATGTTACTATTTCTGAAGACTTAGAAATGTTGCTAAAGCACAATAAGCTAAGTAAATAAGAGGCTTTTTTGTTTGTTTCTAGCAGAAACTGAGTCAGTCTTTAGTATTCATGTTCGGGGGCTGTGTGAAATTATCATATCCATATGTATGTGGAACCCCAAAAAAGAACCTCATTTAGTACGCATGGCAAGCACAGATTTCTCTTATATAGTACAATTGAGTTGTCTTTTAGTACAGTTATAAACTTGGCTTTTTATTCATATTTGAAAGACTAAGATAAATTTCTTCATTATCTATTTCTCGAAAGGCCTTTGTTTAACTACTGCTATTTCTGAACTTAAAAAGCAGATAAATTCAACATGACCTATAAATCCTAATTATAAATAAAATATTACTGGAAGGGTTAAATATGGACATGAAGGCGCTGACATATATATTTTTGTACACTGCTTTTTGATATTTCAAAATAATAAGTTTTATATGGCAATTTGACATTCACAGATGACAGGTGACTGGCTCTCATTTCACTCTTAACTGTGCAGTATATCACTCCATTTTTTTTTTTAATGTGGTGGGAGCTGCTCAAGGTTTAGTCAGAAAGAGTTCAGAACTCCATTCCAAGCTGTGTAGAGTGGAGTTGAATGAATCTTGCAATAAGGGTTGAGCTTTCCTGAAGTAATGGATATCTTAAAAATTTCATCGGTTTCAGTGTAATTACATCAGTTGGGCAAAATTAGGTAATCGGAAGTTATTTGACCTGCATTTCTGTTATGTCAAATTTTCAGTTTTCAGTCTTTTAACTAAGCATATTTACAACTTTGACCAGATATAGGGAAAATTAATGTTAAAAGTAATAGAACTGATTGGTGTGTTCTCTGATACTAGTTTGTTAACACCACATTACAGCAAATAGAAGGAATTTAACTAATGGGTTAAGGAGTCTAAAAGTAGCTTACAAAGAGACAGATAAAATTTAATAGCTTATTCTGATGTTTTTATTACATATGTGCTTTGAAAATTTTGGTGCAGACTGGATATTAAAGAGTATGAAAATGATTTATGCTTCTAGACAGACTAACCAGACTATCAGTAAAACGAGCCACAGGACACAATCATTAGAAATAGAGATCTTATTTGGATGTTTATGAGAAGAAGGTGGCTGAATAGTACACAAGAGGTTGCAATTTCAACAGCAATTTAAAAGTAAACAGTCTTCCTTTCACATAAAAAAGTAGATGTGGTTTTGCTGAAAACCCTTCTATTTCATTTACTGAAAGATTACAAGGAGAATGCCAGTACTGAAATGTAAATTGTTCTGAAGGGTAATTCAAAAGGTATCTGAGTATTTTGAATAGTGTTCTTTTTTATTTTAAACATGTTATGTTCACTTTGCAAGTGATTCATACTTCTGCTATAGTAAAATAATTCTTCCTGTAGAAGAGAGTATCATAAAGACTCTGATATCCTTTGGTACATTAACTGATATTAAGAAAATGTCAGAATTACCTATATAGTACAAAAATAACAGGTAATTATCCTCCTTTCTTTGACATACATTTTTCATGTTGCTTCTGAGAGAATGTGCTGCTACTGCTGACATTCTGCAAAGTTCATTTGTTGTGGTGCCAGGCAATGGTTGAATAATTTTCAATATAATTAATTATTGTGCCCAAAAAGAAAGTACTGAGCAGTTAATACTAGAGGAGGAAGTGTGTGATTGTTGTAGGGGTGAAAGAGAGGGAATGCTGTTACTGTCCAGCTTTTTCATAAACTAGAAGTCTTGGCAGCTAAGAAAGACGAGCTATCCAAGATGGAAGTAATGCCCATTTGAAGCGGATTTTTCTGTGTTCCTTCATTTCCATTAACTGTAATAGACTAAAATTCTCAGTGTTATGCAACTTGTTTTTCATTATTTGTTTCTAAGATATTTCTGTTGCTCTTCTTGAATTGTAAACCCCCTTAACCCTTAGTTGAGACACTTTCTATGGACAGAGAGAAAGCAAATATAAGATAAAAACATACTTCACCCATGCAGGAATACGAGTCTTATTTATTGCAATGTTTCTGAGCCCTGTCTTTACCTTAGATCAAGCATTTGAATGTGAGCCTTGCTTGATAGTGCAAATGTATCACATTTAGTATTATGAAGGTGAAAGAATCAATAAATAAAGCCAAACGCTGTGGGTGGGTATGCAATTCTAAGGGTGTGGGAGTTCCCACAGATCTTTGAGTGATATGCAAAACTATCTAGTAATATTTCAAAAATTTTTTTAATTGTGTAGTTTTAAATACACTTTAATATATATTTCAGTTTAATATTGTTTTCATTGAATCCAGCAGAAGGAACCTGATTAAGTTGTGTAGAAAAATTATTCATAAACAATTGAGAAAGCTTTATTTAAATTCCTGATTTTTTCATAAAATAATTCTAAATACCAACTAAGTCCAGCAACATGCTGGAAGCTGGCTGTTTGGGAATTTTGGGAGAGAAGGTTGTTTTTGTTTTATCCCTGAAAAATATGAACAGTGACACTTGCAGTGCCAGGCCAAATTATCATAATTTATGTAGTAAGTATAAAAGTGCCATCAAGCATGCAAATGCAAATTAAACTACAACAAACAATGCTTACTGTATTTTACCTACAGAAACTTTATTTTTAACACTGGAGATTTCTTGTCTGCTTCCAGTCCTTGCTATACTTAATGTGATCTCATTCAAAGCACACTAAGAAAAACAGAAATTACTTTTCATCATTATTGGTTTTGTACACAGGGTAATATTAATTCACAGCTATTTGATTTGAATGAATGCAGTTTGTGATTTTGTATGGTGAAGTCTATTGGGTCCACTTTGTATATCAGCTTCATTGAGAATTACTTTGTGCAGAATAATTTATCATTTCAGAGATGGTCTGCACAGAGCTGCAGCTAGACACTTCCTGCTGCCTGATTTATCTGCTCGTCTCAGATAGCATCCCTGTGTAGACTCAACCTCCATACTAGCAGCATTCAATGTACCTGTAAAATGAAATTCACTAACTAGGCAAGCTGAACATGTCTAGCTTAGCTATGTGAAATTACTACTGTCTGAAACAATTTCTGTGCTGTCTGAGCTTATGCTAATGTCTTCATTAAATGCTTATAGCTAGAAGCTTTGCACCTGTCAGATGAACAAAAGAATTGGAGTTTTTTTAACACTTTGGAATAGATGCATTGTTTTAAGCCAAAGAGTGTACCAAGTGCTTTGCTGTGTTTGAGCCTTAACACATCACATGTTTTACAGGAATAAGCTCATATTTCAGTATATGAAGTAAAATTTGCAGATGCCATACTTCATTTGCATAGTGCAAATGATATTCAGTCACCGAACTTGAGAAAGTCACATTTAACAAAACAAAAGTCACTTACCATCTTGAGCTGACATAGTAAGAAGCATCCGTTATTTGTATTATTATCTTAGGATGTTCATATATATCATACAGAAACATTAATGACACAAATAATATATTTTAAGTGAAAAGATTTGAAAGTTGTCAAGTTACAGCTTAGAAAAAAATCTGATCAACATAACACAATTACTACTCTTAAAATCTCTGAGGTGCAATTGTACACTGTACCTGCTGTGACCAGAATCTCCCCACATCCATCCATCTCCTTCCCAGTTATGCATGCACACAATTATGAAGTAATGAGTGTTCAAGAATAAATTGGCAGTTTTCTGAAGCATCTCTAATTTCTGCATAGGGGCAAAAGTCTCCTCTCTGCCCAAAAAGATCTGTAGTACTCCATTTTTGTTTTATATGTATTTCATTCCCAGCTAACTAGTATATAGCCAAATTCTCAGTTGAGAAGGAACATAATGGAGTGAGAGGAGTTGAACTGAGGTGTTGGAGATGAGCAAATGACTGTGCCTTACTTTGTGTAGTGTAGATTACAAAAATGCCATGTGTAGAAACACTAAAATATGCAGTTATTCTTTTTCTTTTGTGCCTGTTATACAAAGAGAGCATCCTTCTAGGTGTTCTGTATATTTTATTTGTTTATACTTAGGAACAACCCATGAGGTATTAATCAAATATTTTCTGAGGGGAAAAAAGTGTTTGGTGTTTTAGATTCAAAGATCTCTTTATCTGTAGAGCATATTTACATTTTCCAACATTTTTTGTACATACGGATGGCTGGAAAAGTAAAAGTCTGATTTCCAGAACAAGTAATAATACTGTGGGTTTTTTCATGACTTTTCATAAAAGAAAAAAAAAAAAAAGGAGGGGGAGGGGTATAGAGGATCGATTAAAATTAGATATGAGGAAGAAATTCTTTAATGTGATGGTGGTGAGGCAATGGAACAGGTTTCCCAGGCAAGTTTTGTGTGCTTCCCCTCCGGAAGTGTTCAAAGCCAGGTTGGATGGGACTTTGAGCAACCTGGTCTAGCGGGAGGTGTCCCTGCCAATGCAGAGGGATAGGAACTGGATGATCTTTAAGGTCCTGCCAATAAAGACCATTCTATGATTCTATAAAACGGCTAATTTTCTTACCAGAAAGTTGTCTGCCATAGTATTGTGAAATAAATGAAAAACAATGAAAACAGGGCAAGAGGTGGCAATGTTCACTTAGAACTGAAGTGCTAAAATATGCATATAAAAATATGCAGAGAGTTTTTTTTGCTGAATTAGAATAGACAACTTACTGACTCATTTTTATTGATATCTAGATAAGTATTTAAGAATAATTAAACAGTCTTCTAGGCATAATTGAGCTGTTGTCCATGATCTTGTTATTGTTATGATACTTGATAGAACTAAAGTAAGTGTTATGCACAATACCTTGTAACATGGAAACACACCTTCTACGGAGGGTCAGAATTTGTTATTTTCTTAACTGAAGTCTTAACAGACTAAGAATTATTTTTAGCTGTTCAGATTTAATTATTATAGATAAAAAGCTATTATAAAGAGAATACTAGTACAAAAGAAAATGAAGTTTAATAATAATGTAGTAAATATTAATACAATGAAATGCACACCTCTTAGTAGTTCTTACTCTTTCACTGGCGTGAGAAGTAGTAAGGGGGAAGAAGGGAGAAAAATATGGTAAGTTGTCAGCATCTCTTTGTCTGAAGTAATTTGATAATTTTCTTCCTCCTTGCCCTAGAATGTGTAAAATATGAGACATTTTGAATGTTTGTTAGGAGATCTTTGCACCTGGTTGTTTCTTCACTGGTCTGCGAATGTGCTCTGTGATGCATTTTACATATGCTAGATATTTGTTTCTTTGTTCTGTGACTCTTACAGCCAGTTTTGTCCAGAGTTTTTTCAGCTGACCGTTAGTTTATAGTTTGCAAACCAAAAGGTTTCTATTGCCAGCTGGTGCTCCATTTCTTGACATTCCAGGTACTTCTCTGTGCTGCATCCAATGCTGCCTCTTCTTGAGGCCTCTGCTACCGTGCCAGGTGCCTTTTCCTCTGTATTCTGTTATTCTGCTGAAGCCGTAAGTACCCCACTCTGTATAGATTAACTGCTTGCTGCTACTGTGTATATAAAAACTGTATGTGTTCCATACAAAGATATGTACATATAAACCAAGGTAAGCATACCCCTCTGGTTGTTAACACATTCTGGTTACAGCTAAGTCAAGTGAAAAGAAAGCTCAAGGCAGGTCAAGACAAGCTCAGAGCAAGCAAATCTGATACATCTTGGTCCTGAGGCCTTGCAAACTCAATAGAAAACCTATGACCTACTACTACTAGTGTTGTCAACACTTCATTTATAGGACCACAGGGCTAAACATATAGTTTATTTATTTGCTTCTGAAAGGACTAATCTGAAAAATGCTAATCTGAACAATTTGCTACTAGGCAAATATCTAATGTGATTAGGTTTTTACACTCCATTTTAATTGCATGAAGAATGAATATATTATTCATAGTCAATGCAAATATTGGCATCAACTGAAATATGCATGTTTCTAATCAGAATAAATTATTTGACTTCCAGACAGTTATGTCAGGAAGGTCTTCTTTTAAAAAAATTCTTTCACATCATTTTGCCATTGGCATGCATAGCATCAATAGCTAATGTTTTGGGGGAAAATAACCTTCACCTACACACATTTACATAGTGACAAAATGCAGGTATGTTGGTAAAGTTTTTCAGTATTTACAGCATACTTTATGAAGTTTAGACTATTTTTCTCAGCAGGATTTTGACTGTCTGCATTTGTTGGTGTGTTTTGTTTTTCAATGAATGCAAAAAAAAAAAAAATTGACAAAATTTAAGTAAAAAAAACTGTAGTGGTTCAAAAACTCTATTATGAAAAGGTAACACCACACTGAGGATCCAGCATGTTTGTTTTTATACTGTAACACATGGATTTCTAAGTCTCTGTAAAATCAGCCCACAGACCTGTTTTGCTTCACCCGCTTGTTTGGAGCTTATGGATAAGATTGTCTTAGTATTTTTCAGTAATACTCTTAATTAGTAAGCTATAATTTGTTTGTTTATTATGTGTTTTTTTAATATAACCGGAAAGATACAAGCTTAAAGTATAATTTCCAGAAAATCATGCAGCCATTTCTTACCAGTTCAAGCAAGAACTGCAGATATATACACCATTTTTAGAATAATGAAAGTATCTTGGGAAGTTGTCTTGTCCAGCTTCCTGCTCAAAGTTAGATCAGATTGCTGAGGCACTTGTCCAGCCAAGTTTTGATGTCTCCAAACTCTCTGGACAGCCTATTCCAATGTTTGACTGCTTTCTCTGTGAGGAATATTTTATTGCAAGTTGCTGGTATTCCCCTGCTGCAACTTCTGCTGGTTGTCTCTCCTTTCACTGAGCATTTCTATAAGAGACCAGTTTTATCTTCTGTCTAGATTCCTGCTACACAGGTTGAGGCAGCAATTAGATGTCCTTTGAATTTATAATCTCAGATCTAATTGTCTCAGGCTTTCCTAGCAGAGGTCTGACATGGCAGAGCAGTGCTGAGTAGTTCCCCACTTGTTCCTTTTGACAGAGAATGGTGACTTGTTTGGACCCAGTCCACTTGGTTGTTAAATGTTTCTATTGTGATGTTGCTTTTCAGTGGTAGAAATAGAACCACAGAATCTTAAAACAGTTTGAGTTGGAAAGGGCCTTAAAGATCACCTAGTTCAACCCTCCTACAATACATAGGGACATCTCCAACTAGAACAGATTGCTTGAGCCCCATCCAACCTGACATTGAACACATCCAGGGAGGGGCCATCCACAGCCTCCCTGGGCAACGTGCTTCAGTGTCTCACCACTCTCACAACAGACAAAGTACAAACAAACGGAAAAAATTGCTTACTTTACATTGGTTAAAGTAGAGGAATTTGGGAGGCCTTCTCAGCTTAAATGTATCTTCAATGTTTCTTCTGGAATCATTGGGTTAAGGTTTTCTTTGGCCTAAATCGATAACAAGGGGTATAATTTTTTTGCTTACACCAGTGTTCTATTTCCTATTATATGAAGAGATAATTTTACTTGCTTTGTTTTTCACATGAGGGTTTTTTTAAATAAATGTGAGTAATTTTCCCTGTTAGTCTATTATTTTTGGCTAAGCTAGACAAGCCAAAATACTCTCCTTTAGCCCTGTAGCCTGTATGTTCTCCATCTTGGGATTCAGTTGTAGTCTGAATTCATCTTCCTTAAAAAAAAGTGATTATGCAGTCTTCATGTGCATCTGCATGTGCTGCTGCCTGAGGTTTTTTTTTTTGTGTAGAACTACAATTATTTCCACACAAGAACTGTAGTTTCCATCTTTCTTCCAGGAGTTTATGGTGCAATAATATCATGTGCTGGTACATGCTTCAGGCCTTTGTCTGTCTTTCTCACATTTACATTTACTTTCCATACACATACCTCCTCAAATTCCTTTCATCTCTTCCTAAGAAGTGTCCTACAAAAGCTGCTGCCTGCAAGTTTTTATTTAGCACAAAAGCATTTGTTTTATATTAAATTTGATGTGAATTGGTAACAGAAGAATAGGACTAAAAAGGTTTTGCAGACCCTGTCATAAAGAATAGCTTCTCATTTACAGGCTTGGTTTCAGTCAGCTCCATGGCTTTCTGACTTTCAGTCCTGTCTGCAAAGTTTGCCTTGAAGAATGGGTCTCTTTCTGTCTTGGGGGACTGGGCTCTTTCTGTTTTGGAGGAGGGCTCTCTATCAGCGCAATCCTTTTAATTATTTTTTGGACTCTGCATAAGCTCGAGATTGCCAGGTCCTTGCTGCTGCTCCTGCTGATCCCACCTTGGGCTCTATCGCTCCCGTGGGAGAGGCCGTCTTCCATGGATTTTCCCATCAGAAAGACCAGTGTTTTCCAAACAGTCTTTCAAACTAACACAATAAGTGTAGTGAGGTGAAACACATTAAACAGGTACTAAAGCTATGCTCTAAAACTCTTGCTTGAAAAAAAGTTAATTCAAATGTGATTTGACTGCCATAGAATGAGAAATATCAAAGTGGAACACCAAATTACAATGGCGGGTGTAGAGTGTTTTCTATTCAAAGTACTTAAGATTTTGCTAAAATAGATACACTCACACCTCAAAACAAGGCTTTGCCTGCCAAGGAAAAGATAAAGGCAAATGCTAATAATTCTTTGCAACACATGTATATTCCATCTAACTGTAATCAAAGAACATCTACAATTTAGGCAGATTCATAAATTATAGGGAATCTTATTCTTATATATCTAGTTTTGGAAGACATTGGTTATTTTTGCTTATAAGGCTACAAACATGAACAGTGAACAATGAGTGTGACATTGAGATTTTTTAATAAGGCATGTTAGGTTTGTTTGGTGGTTTAATAAGGCGTGTTTGGTTTGTTACCACACTAAACTGTGTTTACAAAATTGGTTTCATTTGGCTCAAATATTTATGTTGTTATGTTAATTACGAATCTTTGGAACAAAAAAATATTATAGCTTGATTGATTAGACAAATGTGACACTTGAAAAAAATTTTCAAGTATGTAGTTGATCAATTGAAAGGAACAAGAAGCCATTATCTTTTTTGAGCAGAACTTCTCTACATCAAACAACATAAATTTTTCACTTGTTTGTGACCACATTTTTATTTGTATTTTACTTTGAGTCCTGTACTTCACAGTCTGTTTTTTCTAAAGTCTTCCTTTAATTATACTAATTATGATTTTATGCAAAATATTAGTCTTGTCAATGTAGTACAAAAAGAATAGGGTAGCTGCTGAATTTTCAGGAAACTTAAGAGATCCAAAGTTGGAAACTGAGCACTTTAATTATATAGAAGCTTGCTGAGCAGTCAAATTGGTGTGAGAATGAAAAGATGGGAAATTTGTCACTGACTAGGGGTTATATACTAAATGAATATTTAAAGTAACGTAGTCTTGCATCTAAGTTTTTCTTTGAGGAAAACTTGCACATCTGTATGTTCTCTGAACAAAGCTAAGTCATCCATCACTTCTGAAAGCAAAACAAAATTGATGTGGTTTGCTGCATTTGATTAGAAACCATTGGGCATGTGCATAAATGAATAGGCAGTGAGCTAAGGAATTTACCAAGTAAAAATTATTACAATGTGTTTTAAAATAAGTTATGCTGCAACAGAAATGCCTTGAAGTTCATATTAAAAAAGTAACATATTTAAAATTAAGGTTTTTTATAGGAGTCTTACATTAATTTTATTTTTTAAAATAGTTTTACTATGAATAGCTATAATTTATTATTTTCCTGAGGTAATTTTGTCTTTTTCTTGAGTTTTGTGGTTGTTTTTTTTAATTTTTCAAATAAACTTATTTATTTCTTTATGAAAGACATATTGTGGAACATTTCAACTAAAAGATTATGGCACACATCTTTACAGCGATTAACTTTCATACTTAGAGAATAAAAGCACATCTACAACTTTGAGGATAAAAAATACATACAGACATACATACATGCATGTGTATATATACACACACAAATATGGGTATATTTGTACAGAAGTAGATAATTCAAGTGGAAGTTTCTGTTGCAAAGGATGCACTTTCTGTTCTCACTTTTTCATATACATAAGCCTATGGATGAATTAATAGGCTTCTGTTTCTCGTAGTGTAGAGTGATACTTTCAGTTTCTAAGGATCAGCTTCTTTTGGTTGTAATGACTCAGATGAAAGTAGAAAACTCTTCAGGCAAAGTCAAATGAAGGACTACATTTGAACTGATTGGTGCAGTAGTGACTTGTGACATTATTGGGTCTTTGTGGCTTGTCATTTAACATAAAGGGTTTTTGGTCATTTCTAATTGACTTAGGTCCTCTCAATGAGTGAGGGTTTATTTTGGTTGTTTCTCTTTTAAAAATATGTTCTTAGGGCATAGGATGGCATGGGTATGTGAAGGTGTTAAAAGAAGAAAGGATTCCTAGGTCAAACTGAAAAGCTATCCTGGATATTAGGACTCTAAGTAGGCATTGGCCTTAATAAACTGCCTTATTAACTATGTCAGGCTTCTATTTTGGAAGAAACTAGTTTTTTCAGTTGAGAAATACATTATGAGAGCAAGTATGAAAACATTATGTTACAAAAAAAGAGCATTGAGTTGGACAACCATGGGATAAGGGATATGGTGTGAAACAGGAAGCAGTAGCACCTCTTCTAGTTTCTATTTTCTTAATCTCTCATCTGTTCTTGTGCTTCCTCTTCATGCTCAACTGCTCTCATCCTCTCACCTGTGTGCTAAAAATATAGTAGAATAAGGAATGAGGAACAGTGTGAAGAGAAAATATCTTACAAATAAAAAAAACATGCCTAACTTCTCAGTTTGTGTTTCTTTTAGCTATATAATAAACAGATTTACTCTCAGTTGATTTGTATATCTTTATTAATATATTGCTTAGTCAAACTTTATTGTTCAAGTCAAAGGAAAGGCACTGGATAATTTTAATAGCACCAAGAGTAAGATCTTGAGCATTGATTCAAATTAACTTTAGTCTCCTGAGAAATACTATGATGAGCATGGAGAAATAGAAAATGCCTTCTTGGTAAAAAACCCTAAAACCTAAAACCCTCTAGTGGCAAAGTTCAAGTGCTCTGAGAGACTTGAGTTTGTCTTTTGTTAGGTCAGTGTGTAGGTACTCTAGGCTCTCTTGTCAAGCCAGTACTGGTACTATTAATTATTATTATGTATGGAGTTATGAAGAACAATATGATGACAAGGAATAAGAAGGTAAAGTGAAGTACTTGGAATTTAAAAAAGGTATTTGGGTGGTAATGGAATAGCAGCCTTACTTACACATATATATGTGCGTCACAGCCAAAGCTTCTGTACATAGTTGTAGGAAGAATCAGCTGACAACTGAGAAATTATCTGGTGGCACAAAACTTGAACAGAAGCAGCTTCTAGGTTAGTTTATTTTGTTTGTGTAACATCAGTGAGACAGCCCTGCTAGCACCCCACTGACTCCCAGCAACCACCATGGCAGCTAAGAGAAGTCACAGGTTTGCAAAGTCTTCTTGCACAACATGGGCACAATAGCCAAATTAAAAAGTGCCACAAGTACTTCTGCAGGATTTTTTTCAAAATTATGCTGTGTATGGCATAGCTGTTTAATTTCTGAAAGGTATTTGTATTTCTAAAGTACTCACAAGTTAAATAGAATTATTTTAAGTAAGAGGTCATGTTCTAGTGATATTTTAAAAATATTTTTCAAGTATCCCTGCTTCAACTACAGTCCATAGCTCAGAAAAAAAGTTATATAGAAACAAAATCTTAAATTATGAAAAAATAGTATATCTCTACCTGTCTATAACTTACTGCTATTGTTTTGAGGGCAGGAGAGTGTGGAAGAAGGCTACAGACTGAGTGGTTTTTGGATGAGGTGAGGGAAGCTGAGCCATGTGAGAGGGCTCTTCTGCTGGGCATCGTGTCCCAAAAATGCATCCTCCAAACCCATAGAAAATATTGCATATCATTTGAGAGTCACTCAGTTAAACTGTACTGTATTTCAAGTTTACAGTATTTTAAGTTTTTATGTGTCGCAGGGACATGGGACTGATAGCAGTAAGCCAATGTTTGCATTTTCCTTTTCCAGACTTTAGGTAATGTATAAGGCCAAATGAAAGAAGCAATACTCATTTTCAGGGATGCAAATAACACAGTTCTCATATTTACTCAAAACTGCCTGAAGGCTGAAAACCACTACCCTAATTATAATTCTTACAGTAGAGATATTTTCTGAGCACAAATAATACCACAGGAAACAAGTAAATGAAAAACAAAGATAGGTCCTGGGAGATCTGAAAGTCATGATAGAAGAGGAAACATGATGTTCTGAAGTGGTAAATTTTAATCTTATGAATAACAAAGTGTTGAAAAGTCTGAGCATTTTGTAGCAGCAGTGTCATTTTGCGGTCAGCAGTTCAACAAAATAAAGGGAAATGAAGGAGCCATCTCACTCAGTATGTATAGCATTCACGGTACTTCAAGTATGTGTTTCAGAAGAATAACTGAAATAAAAGATAGCAAACTATTGGGATATGACCTTTTGGTACAAATACATAGATTCTCAATTCATCCTGCTTCTTTACATATGCAGGATTCAAAAATTAAAACAGGTGATTTTCCCATTTAAAACAAACCCCTCCAAATTATGTTTTTTGAGTTAGCCCTTATTTCACAGGAGGGGAATGCAAACCTCAGAATGGGTGAAATCCTGTACTCTTGAATATATGTGATTTTTTTTTTTTCCCCTCTGATTTTGAAAGAATTATAATTTCATTAAGTCTTCCAGACAAACTGTACGATAATCTTGCCCTGATGCGAGGATTTTAGATAAAAATCCTAACTGGTGCTACCAGAGCTTTTCCTGCACAGATGGGAACCACTGAATCATCTGGCCATTATAGTCTCTTGCACAGGACTTAATAAGATTGAAGGGACTTAAAAAATGTGGGATAAAAATAAGAGACACAGGACTGTTTTGCTGGAAAGAGCTTAAAAGACAGGTGAGGTTGTCAGAGGCACTCAGAACAGATGTTGGTAAGCTTTCATATAAATCAAGAAATGATTGATCCAGATGAAAGATAACAAATGTTGTAAAAATAAATGGTGTTTCCATGATGACTGCAATTGTATAATTTAAATGTCTGCAGTGTAATGCTTCTAATTCTTTATCAGACTAAAATACAATTAAACATTTACATAAAGAAAATAATAACAAACAGCCAAACAAAACCTACAAGTGTCAAAATGGAATTCTGGATTCTGCCAGGTATAGACTGAGGAAAAGTATTCTACCACATTCTTGTTGGTTTAATGATTTCCCAATTACAACTCACCAAATACGTTGAGCAGAATCAGGAAAATGAATGGTGTTAGTGAAACAGAAGACTGCAAGACTTATCCTGTATAACAGTATTCATCTTATCTGATAAGTTTATATGTATTAACGCTTAAACTAATTTGCTTAAGGTCATTTAAACATTAGCAAATTTAGAGGGAGTTATGTAATCTACAGATTAAAGTGTTCTCATACAAAATTAAACTGTTCTTTTTCTTTCTCAGAGTAGTTCCCCTGGTAGCTGGGGAAACCAGAAGGATACAAAAAGTGTCACTCTTAAATCAACTTGACACAAGAGAAAGTTCATATTTCATAAAGAATAGTTGATAATCAAAGACTCGGGTGGCCTGTAGCTGGAAGCTGAGTTTCCACCACAGAGTCATGATACCACAGGCAAGCATAGGATTGCAAAGAAACTGTTTTCTCACATAAGCAAGACAGACAAGCTCAGTAAATTGCATTATCATATTTGGAACAATTGCATTAGGTAGCCTACTTATTGAACTAGTTGTAGTGACCTCCTTAATGCTCTGATTCTTTGAGGTAGTCTTCTGCTGCCTTTTTAAGGCCTTTGCTTTTTTCAGCATTGCTACCACAGGGACTAATGTGAGGAAGCAAAGAGACTTTTTTCCATAATATGGCCTCTGGGTAATACACTATCAAAACAATAAACAGCCCTTAGATAATTGTTGCAACACCTCAGCTAGCTACACTAGAAAACAAAAGGATAGCAAACAAAACAAAAGTGCACAACTCTGAATAGTTAAAGCTACAAATTAGTGATAACAAGTGATTTTTCTGGTTTCTGTGGCACGATACAGGAACTTATGCAACACTGAATACATTTTTTTAGTCTAAAATTGGTTTCAAACAATAATATTCATATTTATATCTTTGGTTCTTCTTTTGATATTTGCTAGACATGGTTGACCATCTCTGTATGAAGCCACTTACGCTTTATAGACACCAGCTATTGGAGAATTTGGACAGCATAGGCTGTAGAACTGTCATCAAACAGTTTACTGTAAGAGTCTTTAAGAGTTTCCACAACTACTCTGTTCTCAAATTGGGTTCAGACATCCTTAAAATTTCCTGGATATTTCTGTGTAAGCAATGCAACTCATGAAACAGGACAGCATGCAAAGCCATCCTTACCAAAAGTGATGATGACATCATGTACGTTTTAGCCAAAATCATGGTTTCTATATGGCAGTTTGAGTGCTGCCTTGCGTTTCTCTCCTACAATTTTTAGCACTGACTGTAGAGCTAGTCTTTGTGATGATCACACTTTTTATACCTCCTTTTTGGAAGGTGTACTTTGACTGAAACTCCACATAATATAAATGGACCAAGAACAATCTGAAGTATGTTACAAGAACATAATGTAAGGCTAGTCAGATTTTTGGGTTTTAGTAGTTTTGCTAACATTCACTTGAGTTGAATTCTTATTGCATAAATAACCATCTATTTGAAGATGGGTTTTTTAGGCTGGTTTACTGAACATAACAGAAATCCTTTATTATAGTCAAGAAATCAGGAATTCTACCTCAAATGCTCCCTATACTGATGTTCCACTGAAAAGATTCAACATTCTCTGGAATATTTGTTTCCAAGGCCATTCAGGTAAATGTGTTCCCTAGAAGACTAACTGGACAAAACCTCAGTGAGACTGATGAAACCTAAAGGGATAACAGCTAGTATAGCTGTATGAGAGGGACCACGCCAGGATAGCAGCTTTAAAAAACCTTGAGAAACACAGGACACTCATTACTTGACAAAACTTGAACACTGAATGAGGCCCTTATAAAAATGCTCAAGAACTTGGAAATTAAGGAAGAACTAGGAGAAAAAAAATTCACATGACTATGAAGCAGGAAAAAAGACCACAAAATAAGATAATTGTATCAATGATTTATTTTCAGTATTCTAAAATTGTGTTGCTTCTAATAGTTGAATTTATTTTTAAATTGTTTATTTAGTTATTATTATCAAGAGACCATCAATGTAAATAGTGGGTTTTGTAGCATTGTTTGTTTTAACACAGCTGGGAGATAAATAGATTGAAAATTTCCTTAATTCTTCAATTTGGCACAGCCCACAAAATCAGAAGAATTAATAATCTTCTGTAAGGAAAGAATGTATGAATAGGTGATTAATTTTAAGCACATGTCAAGTTCTAAAAAGGAAACATCAGTTTTTCATCTTAGTAGAGATGAAGGACAAAATTTGAACTGCCCACATCTCAGGAGAGTACTTTATCTTCTAAAAATTCTCATCTGAATAGCTCAGAGGAGTCCTATGGCTCTACGTAAGACGCTTTTATGTATACTGTTCACATTCTGAGTCATGGAAACGTGCAAGGAAAGAAGAAAAAATAAATAAATAGTGTGAATGTTTAATGTTCTACGGATTGTTCCATGTGTTTGTTTTTTCAGTAACACAGGTTACGCTACTATGTTTACTCTGAAGGGCACTGCATGGGACAGATACATTATAGCACAACAAACAGTTTCTTCACTGTTTCATGTTTGATGAAAAAGGCACAAAAGATAATGGATAACTCAATTTTAAAACAAAAATCACAACTGCTAATGGCAGCATGAAATTTTGAGCTACATGGAGCAAACAGAGTATGATAAGCTGTGCTGAAAGACAACAAAGCATTCATATTAGAGAGTTTTCTAATTATTTTGTTTATCTAATCAAAACAAACACTGCTGGAAGAGCTCAAGTAGAACAGGGGTGATTACTCTTCATGTCTTGAAACTTAAAATTAAGTATCTAAATGTTCAGTTAGACTCTAAGGGAGTCTGGAAGCTAATAATGCTAAAATACAAATTAAAATGTGAAGAATTAGATACTTATATATAACAATAATTGTATCCTTGTTTTAGACTCCATGGAAAGAAGTAGCATAAGAATAGTCTCAGTCATATGCTAAATAAAATTCATTGCCCTCCACTTAAAATCACTAGAATTGTCCTTTCTGGGAGATTTGGAAGACTGTGTGAAACTGTATCAAGAGTATAAAAGGAGACGTGTTTTATCGTTGCAAAAATATTTATAAGTTGTTCATACTTGACCTCCAAAACAGACAACAGTTCCAAAAGCTGCAAGATGAAATCAGTTGGAAAAATCTCCTACAGCTTGGATTGGTAGGAATTTTAGTTCCTTCAAAGACAACTCATGGGAAGAATCACTATAAACTTAAGCGTGCCTTATGATACCTTTCCTAATGCTACACACAAAAAATTTAATAAAATTATATCTGAAATAGGCTGTCTGAATTGTCCTGTACAAAACATGCTCTCTGCAGATTGATTAGTAGTATGTTAAGAACTGTTGAGTGTGTTTACATATATATATATATATATGTACAAGGAATAAGGTCTAGTTAAGTGGTGACCTTGAGTTTAATTACAATCAGTTTTTTCAGATGGGTAATGAATGAGGGATTTGAAAGCAAGACTTGAAAGATAGAATAGAATTTCAAGCAGGATCCCACACATTCAGGTGCAGTTTGCTGAATAATGATTGCTGGTAGGATGTAGAAATGCCATTTCAAAACTAACATGAAGGGTTAGTCTTTGAAAGTGAACTTGGCAAATGCTTTAGGGAATTGGATAGAAATAAGATCCATGCATCAAAAAAAGTCTAAATAATCTACATTTTTGCTGCTTTGTTTATATGACGATGCACTCTTTCATCCCTCTTCAGCTAGGATTCAATTTTGCAGCCATTACACTGTTTCACATATGTAGTCATGCACCTTTTCATATATAATCAAACAGATCTGCAGAACCAGGTGCATACTTAGTTAAATTGATCCACAGACAGCAAATCAAAGTACTTGCTGTAACACTGCTTTTAATATTTGAAAATAGATATAGTATCCCAGTATAATCTTCCTTAAGTGTTAATTTAGCTTTTTTTTTTTCTTAAGTTGCTGTTGGAATGCTTTAGTATATGCACAAGCACAATGAACTTGACTTTGTTCATGCATATTATTAAGACTGCTCTGCTGACTATAATTGTACTACCCAATTTAGAAAAGAGAGAGATCATGATCTCAAGAAAAGCCCATGTCTCAGTTTAATATTGTGGTTTATTTCCAAAATGTGTTTCAAAGAGTGTTTACACTAAAACAAAGCTGCACTACCAACAGATTATACATTATTTTAGTCTGCTTTGTTAGTACAACTAGACTGACACCTGTTCCTAATCTACTGTTAAACCAGCTACTGACTTATCTCCATGATACATGGATGGGTTTAGCAGTCATAGCTGGAATAGATAAGAACTTCACACATAGTAATTTTTTCTTACATCCACAGAGACTTAGACTACAATATGGTCCTGTGTTAAAAGTGGTTTTAAATAAGAAAATGTGATTTTGCTATGGTTTTATGGTTGGTTTAGGCAATTCTTCTAATAGGCCTATATATTGCTTGGCCCCTAACACACCTTTGAGTATAACATTATTTTATTTTGAAGGAATTTGAGTAATTACCCGCTATCTACTCATACTGTTGCTGATTCCACTGTAAGCTCCATTATGTCTGGTAAAGCCTGAAAGTCGTGTGTAGTGTTGGAATACATTTGAACTACTATTGCCCAGTTGATGTTTTTTCCCCCCACCTTGTATTTTTGGAGCATTAGTAAAGATGAGCAAATATATCACATGAATAACTCATTAATTTTGCCATTCCTGTGTTTGCCAGATCACTGGTTCTCAAACATATTAATTATTCAGACTTATGTGGAAATTTATGAAGTGAAGAAATCTTCATCTGTAGACAATTTTAAAGAGATTATTATGAAGATTACTAATTTATATTTGGTTTAATCTCTTCTGTGAATAAGAGATGCAGACATTCTGCCATGACTTACATTTTTTTTCTTGTTTGTTGTTTTTTGGTGAGTTTTTGTTTGGTTGGTTTTATCTTCAAATAGATGCTGAAACTGTTTCCGGAGTTCCTTATTACTTTTTGAGTGCTAGTTTTTGTGCACGATTTCCCATTCTGCTGATGCAACCATCAACGATTTATCCATCAATCTTTCTCCTCTGCTTCTTTCCTTTTGAATAAAATCTTGAAATGTACTTTCCAGAAAATAAAGCCGGTGAAACTTAAGGTTGCCTTTCCACCACTCTTTGGCCTCTCCCTTACTGTATGTATTGAGTTTTCTCATCTGTTTTCCCTCTCTAGTCCTTCCACTTGTTCCAGGAATTTAATTGTTTTTTGCCTCTCTCTTTTCCTCCTTCTCACCTGTTTTTTTTCTATTCATAGAATCCTAGAATTATTTGGGTTGGAAGGGACTTTAGAGACCATCTATTTCCAATGGCCCTGCATCAGTATGAATACCTCCCACTAGACCAGGTTGCTTGAAGCTTCATCCAATCTGGCCTTGAACACTTTCAGGGATGGGACATCCACAGTTTCTCTAGGCAACCTGTTCCAGTGCCTCAGCATTCTCACAGTAAAGAAGTTTTCCCCAATATCTAATGTAAATCTACCCAGAATCCTTAAGTCTTTCTTTTGTCTCTTTGTCACTTCATGTTATTTCTACTTCCTGTATTCAGCTGTCTGGACAATCCTTTTATCTGTGATCTTGTCTTGCCATTCAGCATCTTTGGCAGTTCCACTGGTGTTTCGCTCAGGAAATTACCTGTCCTGAAAATACACCTCTGAGTCCTATGCTTCTTCATCCCCTCGTCTTCTTCCTTGGTTATTAATACTGCAAATTCAGTATCGGTTGAAAGTCAATTTACCAAACTGACACTGCAGTGTCCCAATTGCAGCTTTAGATTTTTCTCAATCACCCCTCAAGATTGTAGAAGACATTATTACATTGTGAGTAAAATACTTCCTATCGGAAGTGTTTTACCAATTGCAAAAGACTGAATTTATTGTGAACAGGACAGCACAACTGCAGGTGGAGTAAGGAGAGTGTTTCTGAGTTTATCCAGTTGGTTGCTGCTTTGAAACTTGTGTTCTACCTCTTTGGTGCTTGTTCACTGAAGGAAAGCTGCTGGGGAATGAATTAGGCTGCACATCAGTATATATTAATTTAGACTTGTGTTCCAGACATGCAATCACTATTTAGATTGGCTTAGGTGTTTCATCTCCCTAGGACAGATGAAGGTAGGATAAATTATCCTCTAGTGCAGTAATGATCAGACAGCTCCTGGATGGTTACAAGACTACATGGGTATTTCGAGAACAGCTGATGTTCAAACACTGCCACAGAACTCTGCATGGCTTTTTAAAATTTCTGTGAAAGATTATGTTTTAGGTTGCAGGTTTCTGTGGATACACAAAACAATTTTTATATCTTATTGAGCCGACCTATCCATTGCTGCTCAAGGGGATTTTTATTCGTGGGGGAAAGGTTACCTAAACTGGAGTGATAGTGCTTATTAACAATTTGCCAGTGTGCCTCAGGTTAGGTGTGGTGGTGTTGTGGGTTTCTTGTTGTTAGTTATTTTTACAAGGTTTTAGACTTACCTATCTAGAGTTCACAGGTGACTGGTACAGGTCACTGTCTCTTGGAAAGACCAAAACTATGTAAGAGAAGATAGAAGACCTGACAGAACTCCTGCTTAACAACATATACAGCCCAAGAAGGCTGATACAGAGTACTTGCTACTTTATTGATAAAATTTAAAAATATATTTGTTCTGTAAAATAAGTTACACAATTCTTTTCTTTCTATCACAAACTAGCTAAAACTCCTATTTACACAGCGTCTGTCTCCAGAAATAGCCCCTGTGTGTGACTTTGAGGAAATGAGGTACAGAATAGAGAATATTTCACATTAGTGGACAGAAATAAACCATGTCAAACACATAAAGATGTCAGGATGACTACCACAGAGCTTCATAGGTAAAAATTCAAAAGGAAGAGTATATAAATAGCTTGGAAAGCCAAAGCAAAGACTAAGCAAACCTAACCCAAAAACTTTGCTGATAAAAAATCCTTATGAATTAAGTTTCTCAATATGGTTTTTGTAAACTTTTTCAAGCAAAATAGTATTTCAGATTTTTAGATAAGCATAGCATGGTGTGTTAATCTTAATATATATCAAAATACTCAAGATTGAATGAGCTGCCAAATTATGAAATGTGAAGTATTAGCTCTTTCACTTCCATCACTGAATACTTTAAGCTGTGATGTTTTCAGGATCAATGTTAAAACACTTTTCTTACTTGGTTGTTTACTTAAAATGCTCTAGTAATTTGAATGAGGACTGCCAAGATAAGAAAAAGGTTAGGATTCATGTTTTTGTTTAAATCTGTTAACAGAAAAAACCCAAACAACTTCTTTATTGCCCTTTCTAGCAGGTTCCTTTCTTTACAGTGCAATACTGAGATTCCCCAATAGATGCCCTAAGAGATCTCTCATAAACATCACGACTAAGTACTGAAATCTAGTATCTCCAGATTTCTCGTTGTGTAGGGGAGGTTTTTTTACTCGGATCATTGAGTGGTGATGTTTTCAGATTTCAAGAATGAATAATGAATAATTATTTGATCCCAAGTGAAGGCAGAAAAGGCTAGATGATAAAAAATTAAATATCCTCACTTCTAAATTATTTTTCAATACTTTTTAATGTGGATGTTAATTCTGGAGTGTATTATCTCTTTACTGTTTAATCAGTTGTTACTTTATATTCACAAGATGAGAATGAGGGCAATGTCATCTTGTCAAAGTCATTATCATTGCAATGTTGCTGCACAGTGAAATGAACCTATAATATTTATTTGATTAGAAATACTGGAGAAATCTACAGATCTAACATCAGACCCTGGTATTTTTTATTCTTTTTTCCTCCTGAGTTGACAGCTGTTTTCTGGTAGATATCTGAATAATTTCTATGCATTTCAAAGGTAGGTTTCTTGTGTGTGAACACTACTGCATATTCCTTTTATTTAGGGAAATTAGTCCCTTTGTGAGAACTAGCATTGAAAAGAGATGGGGTAAACTGTAATGTGCCTTTATGATCCTTTTGTCATTTGGGAGATGTGCCAGATGGTTGGCACAACCTTTTTTAAAGCCACAAGTAAGCTAATTTTCTTCTGTACCATTTGCCACTGTCTGCCATTCTAGTACTTATGATGCCCTGCTGTTATAAAAGCACCAGTCCAGGTCTCTGTACACTTAATTGTCCTTTTTGGTCAGCAAAGAGTTTATAGTGGATGCATTATTGTCTTTCATTAAAACATCAAACAGACATTGAGTAAATTAGACCAGTGGAAGATGGGGAAAGGATGTATGTGTCCAGACCTCATGCTGTGTGTGAGAGATATTTAGAGGATTATTTCATGTCATCTCATGTCAGAGCAGGCTAAGCATTCTTTTGCTGTCATTGACTTCAAGCTAATCAATGATCTTCACCAGTAACAGCTGCACTGAAGAGGCAGCTGTCTTCTTCCAATGAAAAAAAGGAATAATCTGTTAAAAAGAAGTGGAAATTAAATCCTACAAAGGGCAGTACTTTGGACTGTATATTTTGTAATAAGATTATTGCTTCAGTCTGTCAGACTGCCTAAAACTACTTTTGGTAGTAACCTACAAATGGAAGTATGTTTAAAGAGTTGCATATTCTTGATGCAAAGAAGAAAAATACATTTATAGTCTGGTTTACTATTTTGTAACTGTCAGGTAAGCTGGGACAACAAATTAAGGGATACTTGGTAGTATCAGATTTTAATATCCTGAATTATTTGGAAATGCAATAATGCCATTCATGGCAACACTCTGCTTATTTTGAGTGTTTAAAGAAATATTACATATTAAAAAGTTGTTGAATTTATAGGTGGTGAATGCTACCAAGCCATACATGACTCATTGGAATAATTTGAAAACTAAGTAACAGTGCAAGTGTCTGAAACTTACAATTTATTTTTTTTTCCTTACTGATTTCTAATAGAATAAATAAATAAATAAAAGCTTTAGAAGTGCTGGCAGTAGGAAAACCAAGAGAATAAAAACAGTTGCTTCTAAAATACTGAGCTTGCTTTCTAATCCTGCATTCATTTTGCATGCAATGTTGTTTACAAAGTAAGTAAACCTTTCTCCAGAATTATTTGTAGTTGGAAATGAGATACGATTTAGTAAAAGAAAGTGACTGTTTCTCTAAATTCAATGAGTTATGGGTAGATTGTGTGAGAACAAATACTGAGTGGGTTGCTAAACAACTTCCATCATGTGTAACTTGCATTGACTTTCCCTTAATATATTGAGACTTTGATCTTCTCTTTGTTTTACTTGAAGTTTCCTGCTTATTGGATCCTATATTAGGATCCTCATAAGTACAGCTCCTCATAAGTACAAAATAGAGAATCTTTATTATGAACACGTGTAGCCTTAAGCATAAAGTAGCTTTGAAGTTTCTCTGTGTTTCTCACCTTTACAAGAAAAATATTAATACTCACTACATGGCTTCTGCTTTGCCCAGTATAAAAATGGCAATTGCTTCAGTGATTCAGGTAGAAAAATTAAAACTAAGTATAAATGAATGCCAAGCACGTGGGACTCTTTAGTATAACAAATTCTGAAAATTGTGGCATACTACATGGGTCACAAAAGAACAAAGAATTTATTTTGCTCACTTTTTTTTTTTTTTTTTTTTTTTTTTTTTTTTTTTTTTTTTTAGAAATAGAGCAAACACTACACAAAATGGAGCTCAAATATTAAGCAGAAGACAGAAAGCTGTCAGGACAATAATAAGCAAAATTTAATTTCTAAATGTTATTGGTGATAGCTGATACAGAGCTAAATGAGAGGAAAAAAAAACACAACAGAAAATGTGTGTTACAAATACATCAAAGTAATTCGAATTAAATATGAGCTTTGTAAACTGAAATTCCCACTGAATGTCCAAAGAAGAAAGAAGAGAGTGACTAGATACACACATTTAAAAATACCTTACTGCATTACACTCTTGTATCATTATTTACTCTCAGATTTAAGTGTGCAAGTCCTTAAAAGTTTTAGAGATTTTCATAATTTTTTTAGGGTTTTCCACGTGCTATTTTTTGGGTTCCTTGCCTACCAATTTGCAGTAAGTTATAAGTAGAATCATAGAACCATTCAGGTTGGAAAAGACCCTTGGGATCACTGAGTCCAACCATCATCCCTACTCTGCAAAGTTCTCCCCTAAACCATATCCACCAACACCACATCCAAATCACCCTTGAACACATCCAGGGATGGTCACTCAACCACCTCCCTGGGCAGCCTATTCCAGTGTCTGACCTCCCCTGTTGCAGCTTCAATCTCTTCCCTCTTGTTCTGTCGCTAATTACCTGTGAGAAGAGACCAGCAGCAACCTCTCTACAATGACTTTTCAGGTAGTTGTAGAGACTGATGAGGTCTCCTCTCCCTCAAACTAAACATTCCCAGCTCCTTCAAGTGTTCTTCATAAGATTTATTCTCTAGGCCTTTCAGCAGCTTCATTGCCCTCCTCTGTACTTGCTCCAGCACCTCAACGTCTCTCTTGAATTGAGGTGCCCAAAACTGGATACAATACTCCAGGTGTGGCCTCAAGTATGTCAAGTAGTATGTCAAGCAGTAAACTGTAGTATGTTAGACCTTGAATAATTTGATAGATTTCCTGACTGCTTCATTAATCCAGTTATATAAAACATTTATGTAATTACTGATTATTTGTTTCATGTACTTTCATAATGGCAAAGGAGAATGAATGAGCAAGGTCCCTGTTTGCTCTCATAAGACTTTAATATGCACTTCGTTTGGAACCAGTCTTTTTTACATTTACCTGTATCCCAGGAGAGTTTCTAGTGTGGTTATGGTAGTAGGAAGCAAAGTTGACTCAATATTAGTTTTGCACATTTTGGATTTTGCAAATAAACCTGAGAGGGCTTAAGAGAAAAAAAAAGAGGAGAAGAAGAATAATAGTGATTCAGAAATGTTATCCAGATGCCAGCCAAGCTGGCTTCATGATAACTGGCAATTATAAAAGGTTGGATCCTTGGAAGTCCAGTTGATTTGGCTTTACATGCTACACTTTCGTGTGTAAAAGCTAATCATGTTTCTTCTAGCAGTGCCATGACCTAATTAGCAGTCCAAGAAGAACTCCCTTGCAAAACAGTGATAAGCTAATGCAGTCCAACTTATCCTGCTTTATTATTTCCTATTTTAACTAGTGCGGTTCTTTAAGCACAAGATTTACCTAGTTTTCCTTCTGCCTACAAGTTTATTCCAGACGTAGACAGGTATAATTTCACTTGGTATGCTGGTATACATCAGCACAGCTGACCTCTGTCTGTCTTACCCTAGTCACAGATCATTTGAAGACAGTTTAATCTGTAACACATTATCCCAAAAGGCCAGAACCACGCAACCTAAAATGCCATGAAGAGTAGATACTTCATTTCCATAATGATTTCACATTGAAAATTAAGCAGGTATTCTTTAAAAGTCATGGAATGGATGTGAAGTTAATTTAAAGTAATAAATCAGATAACTAAACCTTTTATCTCATGATAAGGTGGATTCAGTGAGACTTTGAGCTATTGTTTCTTCTCTTGACCTCATGTAAAATATATTACTAATTTTTTTAGGCTGTTTGCTTCTGTTTTTTTTTTCACTTTTGTTTGTTTCTGTTTGCCCAAAGGTACTTGTTTTCCTTTTTATAATCAGAGGATGTAGTTCCTGATCTTTTCTCAGGGTAATTTTTTTTCTGTCTCATAACCAAAGATGATTCACAATAACACATCAATGTTTATAGCATGGGTTATCAGCAAGGAGCTCTACCTGGAGGCTGGGGCACTAAAACTGAATATGGATGCTGGGGATTACCGATCCAGGCTGTGCAAAGCCTAGGGCATACTTGAGCCTTCAGATAGCTGCTTGATATATTAAAGCTTATAAATATTGTGTAACATTCACCCTGCTATAAAAATGGAAGCACAAAATTCCTCTGTGCTCCGGCTGGGAACTGCTTGCTCTTTCAGAGCAGTTGCTCTTCTTTCTCCTGCAATCCACCCAAACTGCTCTGGGAGCAGCTGCTTAGGGAGGGGACTTCGATCTCCCATCTTTTGTAGGGCGCAGGCAGGGCGGGGAGGGGGCGGAGGGACAAGCGAGCGGGGCGATACTGCTGCGGGGCGGGGGGAGAGCGGTGAACTTCCATCAGGGCAAGAGCGGGGGAAGCTCCTTAGGCGAGAAGGGGAGGCGAAACACGAGATGCCGACCTCCTCTGCCCCATCAAATACATGAATATGGATTTGATTTTCTGAAAAAAGGAAGGGGAGGTGGGGGGCAGTTGAGAGTAAGTTTCGGTACGCGCAGGGTGATGCCGGCGGCTCCGGGGGCGGGGCGGG
>NW_009952973.1:5600823-5612134 GCF_000747805.2 Chaetura pelagica | reverse complement strand
GTTTTCGCGGGTGTAGCCGGTTCCTTCGCCGGGTCGTGGCGGGTCCGGTTTTGGCTTTGTTAGGAGAAGTATTCCTTCCTCCGCCTGCGGTCCTCGCCCGGGCACCCGGAGTTTGTGCTTTGGTTTTCCTTGTGGACTTTGGTGACTCTTGGATAAGGTAAGCAGAAATGCAGCACTTTTATTTATTTTTTTAAAAATATATTATTATTTTTTAATCTGCTTATAAGTGGTAGTGGGGTGACGACTGGAATGGAGGAGCTGGCAGTTAAAGGCAAAGCTGGGAGCTTAGGTCAGTGTAGGGGCAATGGTTAGTAAAGAGGTGTTCAATCTTCAGTGAAAAGGGCTCTGTAAACAAAACAGCAACCTAGAATGAAAAGTTAGAGGCTTATTTTTCTGAAAAACTTGCTGTCAGGATAGTGTTTACATGTTGGAACATATTTTATTATAGAAATCTTGAGTTTTATAAAAAGATACCAAAAGACATTACAGAAGTTGCTTTGTATAAACACCTGTTTTGGGGAGAAAGAAGAGCTCAAATCGATTCTGTCTGCAGAAGAAGGGATAAATAAGGTCAGTCTGGGAAGCCGAGAAGCTAAATAGGAATTAAAGGGGATTTAAAAGCATAGCCTCACGTTGCTCTGGGTTCTTGTGGTGCTTGTATGCCCGTGTAACATAAGGAGGGTGATGCCTTGTTACTTGATGAACAATTTAAGCTGTAACACTGTGAACTTGTGAAACAGCATCATTCTGAAAGTGAGCATCCCTGCCCATATCTCCACGGTCACTGTGGTGTGCCTGTGAAAGTTGTAGATTGTTTCCTTGGGTATTGACTGGTGAACGTCAGGCCTTTCTCCAGGCTCCAACAAGGTGAAAATATGAATCTCTTATTTAATACTACAGTACTATGTTGCATTATAGGGCTGCTGTTGTCAGTAGTTGAACAGAACTGGGAAGTGTGGGCAGACGAAATAACATGCTATTTCATAATTTTTTTACCTTTTGCAAGCTTGGTTGAGCACTTTGCTTCACAGAGGGGTTTTCTCCTCCTTCAGCGAGTTGTCAGAGTTCTGCACACACAGAGCCAAGTGCCATGCAGAGATTTCTACATGTACAGGGCAGAGTGCCATGCAGGGAATTCTGCACACGCAGAGTACCACACAGGGATTTCCATATGAGATTAAAGCTGATTCCAAAAGGAATGAACTGCTGCTGCTTGTAGCTAGTGCTACTGAGATGGCTGAACAGAGCAAGCAGGGGAGGGAAGTGCCCACCCTGTGTTTTTTAGCATTACGTAGCTCTTCATACTCTTGGAGCTGTGATGAATTTTCTTTGGAACTAGGACCTAAACCACACTATTTCTTTACATAGCTGTCTGGTGTAAGTGCTGGTAGTTGTAGTAATTGTGAGTGTGAGGCAACTTTTGCTGGGTGAGATGAAGCTGATGAGACTGTTTCATATTACTAAAGCATTTTTTTTTACTCCTGCATCATTTGTTTACTGTTAAGGTGGGTTGCTCTTCCTGAAAAATTTTATCAGCTAGACTATAAATTTAACCATTAGGCAGCAGCACAAAACTACGGAGGAGTAAAGTTAAAAGCAAGCAAATTGAGGAGAAAGTAGTTCAGGTTGCCAAGGCTAGGCAGAAGGTAGAATTAGGAAGTACATATGTTTACTATTCCCCCTTCCTCACTAATGGGCCCTTCCTCCTCTTCCCCACCCCCAATTACAGAGCAGCTGTTGTCTCAAATGTAGGGAGATAAAGTTTATTATGCAGCACTTGCATTGGTTGCAAAACTTCAGTAATAGTCTATCCATCAGCTAGGATAGCTTTTACCATCCATCATTGACATGAATATTCATTTGCTTTGAAATGTTTTCATATAATTTTAAATAATGATGCTTCTAAAAGTGTGAAGATACAGGATACTTGCTTTCTAAGGTAGATATTACAAAAATATTATGGAAAAGTTAATTTTCCAGCATGTGGTGCAAACAGTGCATTAACTGAGGAAAAAAACGACACCGAAAACAAACAACAAAACAACCTATTAGTTACATGACCTTTTTATGTTTAGTTGTAAATATAAAGGGCCTGAATCTGCAAATCCATGTTCGCTTGAGTAGTCTTTTGTTCATATACACAATCCTGTTAACGGCAAAGGAACTCTATCCATCATTAGATGAGTAGAAATAATTGATCTCAGTGAGATCAGTCATTTTACTAGCATAAATAAGATGATAAACTGTCAAGTTAAGACATTAATTCTGCAATTTCAAATGTATATCTTATATCTGGTTGTATTTTCTATGTAGTGTTTTGCCTTCACTTGTATTGGGTTGCTTTATTTTATAAATCATGTTTTAAAAAATGGAGATTTGAAATGATATGTGGACTCTCAAATAATATGTCACTGCTATTTTTCAACAAAAGGGTGTTCTCAATATCAAGTGTGGTCCATAGCCATTTTGGTCATCTGTTCTCATTAGAAAAGTCTGTCTTCAGTAATAATCCTTCTCCAAATTTATTTGTAAAAGGATGTAATTTTTGCATAGTGTGCAGTTCCAAGACCCATAACAACAACATCCAGAAGTTGAAGTAAACAGGGTGCTAATGATTTCACCAAACCAGCTGACTGCAGAACTAATGCAAACTTGGGGCAGAGTTTTGTCACAAAATCAATATTCAGAGAAACTCCCTGTTTAAAATGCTGTTTACACTGACCAACATAGAAAGACATGCATGTGCAGGCACATGCTTAAAACGACTGATGATAGCAACATACACATAACCTGTCAGACTTTCTAAGCACATATTTGATAGAGGGTCATTTAGCTATACACTGAGGGACAGCTGTTGGCAGTAAATGGTACTCAGTAGAAAAACAACAGCTATGGTTTCTCAGTTCTAGGTATGTTCTAGATCTATCTAATCATGCTGCTTGGTCCTTCTGATATTTTGTGGCGTGAGTTTATGCAATAATCCTCACATTTGTTTTAAGTAGTAGATATTAAGTCCTAGAAAAAAAGAAATATTGCAATCGTAAATTATGTCTCTAATAAATATAAAACCTTTTTTCTCCCCTGGGTATAAATGTATACAGTTTTAAACTGTTGTTTTGTATAACATTTTAGAAAACAGAGGTTTTGTGTAATTCTTCTCTGACTTTGAAAGAATATAAAGCACTAATGAAAGCAAGGCTCTGCTTGTTTTGGTGTTTTTTTTTTTTGTTTTTTTTTTTTAGTTTTAAACCTAAATAAGAAAGTGGGGTTCCAGTATGAATACTTTTAACAGTTCTGAATTTGGCTTAGAAATTTCAAAGGTAAGAGGTTAGATGAAATGTAGGTAGCTAATTCTGAATGTTTTTTTCAAGACTGACAAATATTATGAGATAATTTAGGACATTAAACATTTCAGAAGTGAATCAGAGGCTCAAGGGGGGAGTAATATATCAAATGCCACTCTAGACTTCACTCATTTTTCAAAGTAAGAGTAAGAAAATAGTTGTTAATTATTTAGTGTAGCTTGGCCTATTATGCTAGATAATCTTAAAACAAAGTAAATAGATTAGCAAGTTTATTTGCAAATCTGTTTAATCCTGTCTTATAGTTCAAGCTTTTTAATTTTTTTTCTTTTTCATGTTCTGGTGTGTTGTGTGGGGTTTTTTTTTGCTTGTTTGTTTGTTTTTCTCTGAAGCATAGGGAATAGCTGTCAACAAATGTAAAGGCTGGAAACTTGTTTGCATAAGATATTATACATATTTTATGCAGCACGCTTTTTCTTGCCTCTTAGTAAATAGAAAAGACTTAGAACACTCTCTTATATTATTAGAAGAATAGTAAGTTGAAACTTTGTAGTAAAGAGATGCTGAGAAGACTGTGGGCTTAATGAGTTGTGGTTGACTAACACCTTTGAAAACAGTGCTGTATGAAACTCCCTCTAACAGCCCCAGCATCAAAGATTACTAAGGCCCAGGGAATGTGGCAAAGAGAAATCAAACCCACAGGCTAACTTTTTTTGCTCTATTTTAGAAATTATTACTTTAGGTTTTGGGTTAATTGAGTAGCCTCTAGTTAGAAAGTCTTATCTTCTAGTAGGTAGGTTGTGTTATTTTCCAGGTCTTATAGATATTAACAGATGTATCTTCATTCAGATAGGCTAGTGCAGATAAAGAAATTTCTACACAGTTAGTGAGGCAGAACTGTGAAAAACTTTCCCATTTGACAGTATCTCCCATTTTTCTGGTTGTATTGGCTGAGTATACTGTCCAAAAGATGTAATGAAATAAATTTAAATCGTCCAGACTCTTGTAGTCTGGCCAGTCATGATTCCTTATCCAGTGGGTATGGGAACTACTTGAAAATACACATTTGTTAGCTATTTTTAGTTTTATCTGATAGCAGTGTTTGTGCAGATATTTACCCTTATAACCCTAAAAATGATAATAGCTAGTCTATTCAATTAATCATACTTTTTACATACACTAAGTGAAATTAGTATCAAGTTATTTGGCTGCATTACCAAGTTGTGCAAATCTTGAGAAAATAGTTCTAAAGAGTTAAATGAGAGTTGGCAATGCTCACACTGATTGCTTGAAGTAGGTCGAAGTTCACAGTTTATTTGCATTTGAATTAATTGAGATTGGTGTCCAGCAGTGCTTTTCAGAGCAGGCTTCAGAAAGACTTTCTTGTATAATAAATTACTTTAAAATGTTAGTTGAAAAATGAGGAATATTTAAAATACTTCTTTCTTTTCCTGAGAGAATGAGCTTTTTCTCGGGTTCCTCTAAGTAAGGCTTATTGTAATTCTGAAATATTTTTATCACTGAATAGGCGTTCTTGCATTAAAAGCAACTGTCATTTTAAAATCAGCATATTAAAAACTTTCTGAAATAATTTTTACTCTCTTCACAAAGAAGTTTTTAATACCTACAGAAAGCAATAAAAAACCAGCTCATAATATTAATTAGATAAAATGTTATTCCTTATTCAAAATGCTCTTTTATTGAAAGATAGGAACTTCTAGATTATTACTTAGTATACTTTTGTGCCCATTAGGAAACAAAATATTTTAGATGCTCTCTGCATTGTAACTCTGAGCTGTACATAATTTTATTATAACAGAACTCTTTCTTCCTAACCAATATATAAATCATAATATCTCTTGTCACAATTAAACAAGTCAATAAATGATGAACTGAAACCAGGTAGAATATATTCTTCTTTCATGATAGGTGGTGGAAATAAATTTCTTTTTCACATAGCTTGCAGATTATGACATGCTTTAAAGTTGAACATTTCAAGTTGTATATTTTTTTTTATATTTTATTTCATAAACTTTATTTAAAATACCACTGCAAATGATAAAACATGTTACTTACGGGTTTTGTTAATCTTTGCCAACAATAATTACTAAGGGGAAAAAAAAGCACTTTCACATCATTGCATCATTGTGGTAGATCAATGGAAATATTAACTTATGTGCAAGAGCAGACCAAAAAAAAAGAATTACTTTTGTTTCTATTAGGAATATAGTACCATAAATATTACAATTACATAAGTATATTTATTACATATATATAAAAATACATAAATAATCCTTTAACATGAGGACTGTTTTTTTTACTCTTTCAGTTATAACGAGAAACAGGAGCAACAAAAACATTGGATGCATGGAAGTGCAGAAGAATTCAGTAGGGAAAAAAGTAAATAAACTGTAGAAAATTGGGCAAAATAATTGTGAAGAAGTTGCTTCTTATATCCAGTCATCAGAGAGCCCAACTCAAAAGGTACTACAGTAGATGTGATCTAACTCAAGATGTTGATGACCAGCATTGAAAAACATTGCAGACTCTATCTACATATAAAGACAAAATACTTATAACTTTATAATTTAAAAAGAGAAGTAAAATAGATTTGGAAGAAACTTTTCTGCCCTGGTGAGGCCGCATCTGGAGTATTGTGTCCAGTTCTGGGCCCCTCAGTTCAAGAAGGACAGGGAAGCACTTGAAAGAGTCCAGCGCAGAGCTACAAAGATGATGAAGGGAGTGGAACATCTCCCTTATGAGGAAAGGCTGAGGGAGCTGGGTCTCTTTAGCTTGGAGGAGACTGAGGGGCAACCTCATCAAAGTTTACAAGTATGTTAAGGGCAAGTGTCAGGAGGATGGAGCCAAGCTCTTCTCAGTGATGTCCAGTGATAGGAGAAGGGGTAATGGGTGCAAACTGGAACATAGGAGGTTTCACATAAACATCAGAAAAAAGTTCTTTTCTGTGAGAGTGACAGAGCACTGGAACAGGCTGCCCAGAGAGGTTGTGTAGTCTCCTTCACTGGAGACACTCAAAACCCACTTGGACATGTTCCTGTGTGATGTGCTCTGGGTGATCCTGCTCTGGCAGGGGGGTTGGACTAGATCTTTCGAGGCCACTTCCAAGCCCTAGGATTCTGTGATTCTATTAATTATATATTACATGATTTGCCCCAAAAGGATGTTTTTTTTCAGGAAAGTGCAGCAATATGGCCTCTAGTCAAGATATAATTCCTAGGATGCATTTGTTCTCTCTATGAACTCTAGATGAGAGTGCACCAAGTACAACTACATAACATTTTTAAGACAGAATCCTCTACATGGAGAAATTATGAAAATCTAAATTTTCTTTGAAGAAATTACCCTTGGCAGCATCAGATTTATTTTTTTATGCAAATTTCAAACATATCTAGTATATAAACCGGAAAGATTTCTGAGAAAGAACTCAAGTGTAATGGAAAGCTAGATGCTCATAAACAAATTACCAACTCACAAGTATCTATCTTTTAAGTACCAGTAGCAGTACCAGTTCCTATTAACACAGAAGAAAATAACCTGTTGTACTTAAAGAGAAGAAGAGATGCACCATGTTATTTTTTTAAAATGCTTCTTGCATTTACTTTTCTCTTTTTGGAGAAGAAGAATTATTTTGGTGCATTTTAGGGCATTTCTAGTCACTTCTGCATCACCATTTCTAGTAGCATCTAATTTTCCCCTTCTAAGGTTCTGGTTTGAGTAAAAAAGTGAAAGCATTCTTAAGACACAAACTTTGCACAAATCTTGGTGGGTGTTCACTTTTTATGAAAGATTTGAGATTGTTGAACCTGTAGAATGAAATCTGAGACCAGGTACTTTTGGTAAAGGCAGATTTTCTCAGTGTTATCCAGGTATTCCTCAGGTCTGAAAGGCAAAGAACCATAAAATGAGCAGAAAGACAGTATTATTTTCAATAATTTTCTCAGTCCTACCGTATTCAAAGGAGTGCAAAACCTGATATTAAAATGAACCTTCTTATTTTGTCGGTGAGTCTTGTTTTTCTTCTTCACTCTGGTCCAAGATGGATACATGAGTTCTGTTCATAATCTGATTTAGCAGTGCAAAGGTCACAGAGAAGGAAGAGAGGCTCTTTCTGACAGTATGTTTGGCTTGTCCTTGTAAAATGGAATTAAGCCGCACGAGTCCTCCCTCTCCCTGCAGCAGTCAAGGTTAGCCATAAACTCACCTTCAGTGAGAAATAGATGTTATTAATATTGAGTGCTGATTTTCAAATTGAAATACAGTTCATCATATCGCTGTTCTTCCACATTATCAAGTCCTTTGACAGAAATCATTCTTATTTAGAATAAACCACAAGGCACATGGCACCAGATTACGCTAGTTTGAAGACTGACCATATTTTGCATTTAATTCTTATTCCTTTTAATTTGAATGAATTTCAGTTAGTATATTGGAGAGTTAGAATACTAATTTTAAATTTGTCCTTTAACATACATGTTATGCTTTTGTCTTTCATTTGTGGTATTTTTATACTTTATATTCTTACGGAATTCAGAAACATAGCAACAATTAGTCTTATGGAAGTATCTTATGTCCTGGTTTGACCCAGGATTAAGCCAGTTTTCCTCTTGCTGATTTTTTTTTTTTTTCCTTCAGTGAGCTTTCTTTTAACTAGCAACTGTGTATTCTGCTAGGCTGATAAGACACTGGAATGTTTTTGTAACTGCTGGGTCTTCAAGGTCGTGCCTTTGCTCTGCTGGCTCAGACACTGTGGCCCACCTGTGGGAGGCTGAGTTAGACAGACAGCAAAATTGGCCAAAGATATTCCATTCCATATATCTATGTAAGCTCAGAGGAAGGTCAGAGATCACAGAAGACAACTTCCTTCCTCCTTCTTCTCCCCTTCTCTTCCGTTCATGGCCGGCGTCTGGGGAGGACTCCATCCATCACCGTCGACCCTTAGGCTCGAGCTCTCCTGACCCTCATCACTCTGTGCTTTCTCCAGCAGCATCTCTGGGATTCCTTGGGACTGATTTAATCTCAGGGGAGTGCTGTGGGAGTTTCTGGGGTTTGAGGGGAGGTGAGAGGTTTTTGCCCATACCTGAACATATTTGCATATAATTATATATATTTTCTTATATAATTCATTAGTGCTTTAATTAAAGCTGTGTAGTTTAGTTTTCAATCCAGCCAAGTCTCTCTCTTTTTCTCTTTCTCCTTCCTTACCTGGGTGGGAGGTGGAGGGGATCGAGAGCATTGTTGTCGGACCCGAGTCAAACAGTGAAAACAATTTATTGGTTGCAATTGTACATGTGGCATGCAGCCGAGGGCATTCTGCTCTTTGTAGCTGCTCTTGTGATTCTTTTGTGGTTTATTGACAGAATTGTAGCCATAATCATCTGTATCATTACCAGCCTGGTGATCCTAGGGATGATGATACTGTCCTTTATGGGGGCACTGTAATGTGTACAGTTACACTGCAGGTTCTAGTGGTACAACTCCTAAAGTGAATGGAACGGTCCATGTTGGTAACAGCAATAGCTGGTTCAATTTTACCTCTCCATTTTCCTTCAAGATGAATCTCCCAGCTCTTGATTTGAATAGCATTGTTGCAGTGGGGATGTTTTTGCTGAATGTTTATAATGTATTGTGGATGCGTAGGGCAAGATGCTGTTCTACTCACTGCCACTCCCCCACAGGCAATGTTGCTGCCACTGCTGCTGCCAACACCACTGCTGCCAATACCACCACTTGTACTGCTACAAAAACAACTGCTTCTACAAAGATAAAATCCGATCCATTGTGAATCAGGCTAGTTCATCCTGTGACCAGGAGCAAGGCAAAGTCAAAACGCTCCTCCCTTTTTACCCGCTCCCGTCTGAGATATCCAGAGTTCCTTAAAGCAACAGAAAGTGAGAGTGAGGAAGGAGAGGATTCTAAATCAGTTGATGGAGCAGGTACCTCTCAAATAGATAAAAAATCAGACAACTCTCAAGCAGATAAAAGGACAGCAGGCCCTCCTCAATCAGATGATGACGATGACCTCGTCCAGCCTTCTTTATGAAAGAACTGCACCTCATGAGAAAGGACTTCACCCGCACTGATGGTGAGGGAATCCTTCCTTGGCTGCTCCGATGCTTTGATAGTGGTGCTGAAACCTATAATGTGAATGAGAGAGAAGTCAAGCAGTTGGGATCCCTGGCCAGAGATGCTGGTATTGACAGAGCACTTAGTAGTAAAGTGGGAATTACCACCCTGTGGGACCGACTTCTTTCAGCTGTGAGAGAGAGATACCCCCACAAGGGTGACGTAGAATGGTGCCAAAGCAGAACACCCACTCTTGAGAAAGCCATCACATATTTGAGAGAGATAGATGTGAGAGGTGATCTATGATAAAGATGGACTTACAAATCCTGATGATGTTCTGTGCGACACACAAATGTTCCAGGGGTTTGCTCAGGCTGTACCAGCAGCACATGCCCATATATTCTCCTTCATGGGATGCTTTGATGAGGACACAAGACCAACCGTGTGTGAGGTGGCTTTCAAAGGATGACAGTATGGAGACATCATCTCTGATTTCCTTCAGTTTCAAACCTCAGCCATTGAAAAAATGACTGCCAGAAAGAATAAGATGCCAAATGGATGGGGAAGTACACTCCAGATTCTCCCTAGAGACAACTGGTCACGTGTTGCAGTCATTAAGAAGAGATGTCCTGCTAAAAGACAGCAGCGAGAGGGACGGGACCCACTTTGACACCACCTGTGGTCTCTCTTGAAAAATTATTTTAAAGAGGACATGAGAGTCTGGGACAAGAAACCCACTGATATTCTCCAGTTATGTGTGCAAGAGCTACTAAACAGAACAAAGCCAGGAGATGGTTCTTCCAAGAAGAAGGTTGCACCAGTCAACACCCAGGATGGTTCATTGAGTTCTAATGCTCCACCCTAGAGATGCCCTGTCTCCAGCCAGGAGGAGGAGAGGGACAACCGAGTTTATTGGACTGTGTGGATTTGGTGGCCTGGCACATTAGAACCACAAAGATATAAAGCTTTGGTGGACACTGGTGCACAGTGCACACTAATGCCATCGAATCATAAAGGGACAGACTCCGTCACTATCTCTGGAGTGACAGGAGGTTCTCAACAACTGACTGTTGTGGAGGCTGGTGTGAGCCTCACTGGTAAGGAGTGGCAAATGCACCCTATAGTGACTGGCCCAGGTGCTCCGTGCATCCTTGGCATAGACTATCTCAGGAAAGGATACTTCCGTGACCCGAAAGGGTACCGGTGGGCCTTTGGTATAGCAGCTGTAGAGACTCAGGACACTGAACAGCTGCGTACTTTGTCTGGCCTTTCAGATGACCCTTCTGTAGTGGGGTTGCTGAAGGTTGAAGACCAACAGGTGCCAATTGCCACTTCAACAGTGCACAGACGACAATATCGCACCAACAGAGACTCTGTGATCCCCATGCATAAGCTGATCTGGCAATTGGAAAGCCAAGGTGTGATCAGCAGGACTCACTCACCCTTCAACAGTCCTATCTGGCCAGTGCGAAAGCCTGATGGCGAGTGGAGGCTGACAGTGGACTATCGTGGCCTGAATGAGGTGACACCACCACTCAGTGCTGCTGTACCAGACATGCTAGAACTTCAGTATGAGCTGGAGTCGAAAGCAGCGAGGTGGTATGCCACTATTGACATTGCTCATGCATTCTTCTCTATTCCTATAGCACCAGAGTGCAGGCCACAGTTGGCTTTCACCTGGAGGGGAGTCCAGTACACCTGGAATCGACTGCCCCAGGGGTGGAAACACAGCTCAACCATTTGCCATGGACTGATCCATGCTGCACTGGAGAAGGGTGGAGCTCCAGAACACCTGCAGTACATTGATGACATCATTGTGTGGGGTGACACATCAGAAGAAGTTTTTGAGAAAGGTAAAAAGATCATCCAAATTCTTCTGGATGCTGGTTTTGCTGTAAAAAGAAGCAAGGTCAAGGGACCTTCAC
>NW_009952973.1:5549854-5600159 GCF_000747805.2 Chaetura pelagica | reverse complement strand
GGTATTGTGGAAGCAATTACAAACTGGCCAGAAGGCACCCACTTTGGAATGCCACCACAAGAAGAGGAGAGACGAGCTCAAGCAGCTCCACCATATGATCACCTACCAGAGACTGAGAAACAATTTGCTCTTTTCACCGATGGCTCCTGTTGTCTTGTAGGGAACCACCGGAAGTGGAAAGCTGCCGTGTGGAGTCCCACACGACTGGTTGCACAAGTAGCTGAAGGAGAAGGTGAATCAAGTCAGTTTGCAGAGGTAAAAGCCATCCAGGTGGCTTTGGACATTGCTGAGCGAGAGGGGTGGCCAAGACTCTATCTCTACACTGACTCGTGGATGGCAGCAAATGGCTTGTGGGGTTGGCTAAAGCAGTGGCAGCAGAACAACTGGCAGCGAAAGGGCAAACCTATTTGGGTTGCTGAGCTGTGGAAAGACATTGCAGCTCGGATAGAGAAACTGGAGGTAAAAGTGCGTCATGTAAATGCACACGTGCCTCTAAGTCGAGCCACTGAGGAACATCGACACAACCAACGAGCAGATGAGGCTGCTCAAGTGTTCCAAATAGACTTAGACTGGGAGCATAAGGGTGAGCTCTTTTTAGCTCGATGGGCCCATGATGCTTCAGGTCATCAGGGCAGAGATGCAACATACAAATGGGCTCATGACCGAGGGGTGGACTTAACCATGGATACTATTGCACAGGTGATCCGTGACTGTGAGACGTGTGCTGCAATTAAGCAGGCAAAACGGTTGAAACCTTTGTGGTATGAGGGGAGGTGGTCAAAGTACAGGTTTGGGGGGGCCTGGCAAATTGACTACATCACACTGCCGCAGAGCTGCCAGGGTAAGCGCTATGTGCTTGCAGTGGTGGAAACAAGTACAGGATGGTTGGAGACATATCCTGTGCCCCATGCCACAGCCCGGAATACTATCCAGGGTCTTGAGAAGCAAATTTTGTGGAGACATGGTACTCCAGAGAGAACTGAGTCAGCCAGTGGGATTCAGTTCAAAAACAATCTTGTCACTTACTGGGCTAAAGAGCATGGTATTGAGTGGATCTACCGTATCTCATACTATGCACAAGCCTCAGGGAAAGTTGAAAGATAGAATGGTTTGTTGAAAGCTACCCTAAAGGCATTGGGTGGTAGAACTTTCAAAAACTGGGACAAAAATTTGGTAAAGGCCACCTGGTTAGTTAATACCAGGGGATCCATCAATCGGGCCGGTCCTGCTCAGTCAGACCTTTTACATAGTGCAGATGGGGATAAAGTCCCTGTGGTATGTGAAAGAAACCTGCTGGGTAAAATTGTCTGGGTCTATCCTGCTTCAGGCAAAGGTAAACCTGTCTGGGGTACTGCTTTTGCTCAGGGACCTGGACATACCTGATGTGTGATGATGGAGGATGGTGAAGTACAATATGTACCTCAAGGTAATCTGACTTTGGGAGAGAATCCTTAATTTGACAGCTGGTAAAGTGCAGAGCCTATATGTAATATATGGTATGGAATCATAATTCTGTTTTAGTTGATATTTTTGCTACAGGCTGGTTTTGGTAAACAGTGACATCTGTAAAAAATTCTCTACACACAGTTGCATGGGCTGATTTAGTTAATTCCTTGGGACTAAAAGAAAAAACATAAGTAACATCACTCCTGAGATTTAACTTTTGTATTATGTTAATTATTCTTTGAGCTGTAAACAGTTTTTAAAGTTAATTTAAACTGTGTTGCTTAGCTATAATTGCATTTTCTCTACTATCTAATAATAGTCTGATTCTCTTCTTTTATGCTTAGAGAATTATTGTCACAAAAATATTTGAACAGCCTACGTTTGTATGTTCTTGTTGCAGTGAGCAGGGTGGGAGAAAGTTAGCTGCACCTTGAGGTTTCATTTCAAGCATTAGTAGAGTGCTTCAGGCATGAGATCTTAAAATTTATGTCCCTTATGGACCAAAAATCTAATATTTTAATGTATTTGTGTCCTTTATATCTTTTCAGTGTGATAGTCACATTCATCTACTGCTCTAGGCTCTCAGTAATTTTTTCCATGCATAAACGGACTTTAAAAAGGGTTTCCATACTTCTCTTTGTAAAAAATAGATATGGTATATACATAAAAAGTTAATAAACTATACTGAATTTTTTATTTATATTTCTAAAGTCTCAAAAATCAATATCAAAACACCCCTCCTCCCTCCATATCATTATTTCTGAGATAAAACAGTCTTAAATTAATAAAGAGATATAAATTAAAGTTTGTGACACAATTTGTGTACTGTAGTGAGTTTGTAGTTTTTATTAATTTATGTGCTCGACCTGATTCCTCCATGAGCTGTGTGAAGTAATATGGCTAATGATTTTGGAGTTATCATTCTTTGCTTTCCTTGGGGAGACAAAAGGTCCAAATTTTGTGAGTAAGTCTTGTATTTTTTATAAACTATATATTTGTTTCTAGAGTTATCTTGCCTTTAAAAGCTGAAAGAAGGCTCGATGATCTGATCATGAAGCTCCTAACAGTTAAAACATAAGCAGTTTTTTGTATCCTTGTTCTTTTTTCCTAATAAAGTGAACTCTAGGTTGTATGCATGCATTGAGATTCTGAAAGGCAAAAGTCTGTGTTATTTAATAATTACATTTCCGTTCTTCTAGTAAGAGTTACAATGTGTATTACATAAAGTATTGCAAAAGTAATTTATACTTCTTTAAATACTTTTTAGTATTTTTAAAAATAAGGTTCATAGTAAAGACTTACTTTAAACTTCCCAAACATCTGAGATTCTGAAGGCCTCACATTACAATTTTGATTGCAACATACATTTTCTTATTCCAGCATACAGCAGAAAGATGCTGTGGCACATTGATTTATAACCATTAACATCTCTGTAAGACCCATCTCAGTGTTTGTAAGAAAGGAAAAATATAGTCATTTTGAGGGTTGTTTAGCATTGGTTAGTCATTTCTCACTGGAACCAGATTTTTGAGGTGACCTTTGGTAACTACACACCATGGCTAATTAGGGAGGGCAAGAAGGAATACTGTTTGCTGAAAAGAGTTATTTCTATCACTCTTAGTCAGTGAGTAATAGGGACAAGTAACTTCTCATCATGCTGTTTGTTCTTCTTATAGACTAGATTAGTAACCAGATAATGATTATGAAGTTTTCATTGCTTTTGACTAGCATCTGGGGGATCAGTTATATCACAATCCTGTAATAATTGCATCAGAATTATTTATGTGGGATAGACGTAATGCATAACTTTCTTCTCTTTCTGATATTTATGTGCAGGATTAATTATGCACTTTAGTCTTCCTGTGTTATCTTTTACTTGTTTTCCTCCCTCCTTTTGTTAGTAATTTGTTTCACAAATGGCCTCTTTCTGAATAAACTTTTTTTTTTTTTTTTTTTTTTGGTGGTGGTAAAAAAGTTTAATTGTAAACATTTCTAACACTTTCATCTTGTAGCCTTTCATGGGATACAAAATGTCAACTGTAAAACTTCAGAAGTTTAAATACCTCCTTTAAGTAACTTAAACTGAGGCACAAAAAAAGTGATACAGAAGACAGTCAAACACCTTTCAGTCAACACAATGCCAAAGCTCATTGAATATGTGATGTGTAGTTAAGGTTAAGTTAATTTACAAAGATGAGTGATAAAAGTGAAGGTTCAAAGTTTGAAGTTTCCCAATTGAAAATTATGTGCATGACAAATATATTCATCTGAGGTTTGTTAATAGGAATAGATTGTGACGAAACAATCCAGAGAGGGTATCTTCCATAGAGAATGATTTTTAGAATTTAATTATACTTTATATAAAGACAGGGTAAAAAGAACCAAAACAACACAGCAAACAAACAAAAAAAAAACCCATGGAAATTATCACTATATTAAAATTTGTTGTCTATGAATTTTCAAACATGAACAAGTGCCTTGAAAGAAGTGTTAGCCACAGATTTTTAATTTAGTACATTTTTGAGTTTACATAGTCTCTCAAGATTACCAAGAAATGGAGAACAGAAAAAAAGGCTGTGCTTTTTAGGAGCTGAACAGTCAGAATCCTGCTCTTCCATTGGACTCATACTAATATCCATCTCTACCCAGAAGCTGCCACATAACTGCTCACAAATAAAGGGCCAGAATTTAGCAGAACTGGGGTTACAGAACGGAGTGGAAAGTGAAGACAAAAATGAAGTAATTGTATATACAAATTAACAAAAACTTCTGAAAGTGTTCTTAAATATCCTTAGAAAAAAAAATAATTTTATGGACTCAGAAATATTGAGACAGTGCCATCTTTCTCTTCAGCAGTAATTAGATTTTAGTGCAAAATATTTAGGCAGAAGGCAGAAACCTTTGACATATCTCACTAGAAAAACAGTTGCTTGTTTTTTGTTTGGTTTTGTTTTGTTTTTTTCTGGACATCACAGCATCTGCAAAGAATTAAAGCATTGATGAAATAATCCTAATCCAGAAGAACATAGCTCATGGCCCACCAAAAAAATAGTGAAATAATGAGGTAGCTACTCTTCTATCTTTCAGCTACTAGTTGAATTACTCTTGGAAAAAGAAAAGGGGGAGTGGAGGGGTGTGGAACTTTTCTTTGCTCCCAGACTGAAACTGGTATGGTTGCATTTCCGTTATTACCATGGCAGGTTTGCATCAGTGAAAATATAAGGATAAATCAGTCACCAAATGTGCAGCTCCACATTAAATTACTAAAAGAACATGTCTGTAATGTAGACTATGGCATTGTTTTGAAATTTGCTACCACCTCTTCATCCTTGTCTGTATATTATTTCTGACTATCTGCAGGAAACCTCATGAAATCAGTCAGTGGGCAATTCCAACAACACAAGAATATTAATGGTAAAAATCTGTATTACTGAAGAAGGCTCCTAAATTACTGGACGCTCACCAAGGGCTGTTATGACACACAATGTCAATCTAACTTTTTTTTTTTTTCTTTTATGTAATGAAATTAAACAGCACAACCCCAAAACCTTGAGTGTTGCTTTAGAATGGATGTTTATAATGTCAAGCTAATATAATGTCATGTATTGAAAGCAAAACTTTCCAGATGTCACCTGCAGGATGAAAATCTATTCAGTCTAGATAATTCAGAGACTCCCAACAGCAGAAAATTGTTCCCTGTTGCCTTGAGATTCAGGGCTGTGTTTATAGTCACTACAATATAAGACAGATACTCATGTACTAAGCTTGCTTAAGCAACATTTCAATTATATTTTAAGTATAGTGATTTAAGGTTTAACGTGCTTACTTTGACATAATAGGGCAAGTATAGCCATGAATTGGAGAATAAGCTATGTATTTTCACATTGCAGCTAAATAGATAAGTCCTTACTGAACACCATCCATCAGGAAAACAAAAGGTAAAAGTATTAAACTATATTAATCTATCATTTTGCAGACAGTCATTAAATAGCATTGATGGAATGATTTAAAAACCTTCTGTGTCTAGTAAAGTGAAGATGCTTTTCCTGTGTTATGTGCAGATACTGAGAAAGAAGGTGTCATGCACAAAGCCACACAAATTTTATGATTACTTAACTGCTTTACTTAAAGATCAATTTAGATGGTCTGGACCTAAAAATTAAAATAAAGCTTCATTAAAATGCTAAGAAATGTAGAAGAGCATCTACTGCAATTACGTCTTTCTGCAATTATAAGACTTATAAAGTATTATATTATAAAATAAAAAAAACCCAACATTTTCTAGGGAAGCATTAATTCATCTGTATCAGGGCCACTGCTATCCCTCCCACCCTGTTATACTTGTTGATCAGTCTTTTCTTCTGTTGACCAATAGTGTTCATATGAGCAGGTGGTGAGCTGGACTAGGGAGCTGATCTAGCCCGAAGTTAGTATTTTCCTTCATTGCCCTTCACCTCAACTGGTTTATTAGCTGGAATGCTGTGGCCTAAGACCAGCTTAAGCTCTCATGGAACAAGCCAACTTTATTTAATGTAAAATTGATTTGGTCTAGCGTGTACATATAGTAGGCTGTTAAAATAATAGTCCAAGATAAAAGTTGAACAGAACAGCACAGTCCTATGACTTCCGTCACTGAGCTGCATGTAACTATTCCACACACTCCCCCAGCTTTCTCCTCCCCCGAGACATATTTTTAAGCTTTTCTTTCAGGGCTTCTGCTGGGATAATTTGTTCATATAGTATAAATTCAAGTGGCTGATGTTAGCCTTGTGGGAATGTTATTCTAGAAAGAGATTGCTGGAAAGCAAATAGCATTATAGCTACATTTATCCTCCTAAGCATGCTTGATATCCCATTATGGTAAAAAATAATAATAAAAAAATAGAGTTGGAAAGTGCTGGCTTGCCTAGCTTTCTACAAAATGGTTCTTCTGGAGTAGTTTTTACATAACCCCTTTTTAGTTTTGAATCCTCCTTGGGCTTTCAGTGTAGCCATAACTGGGGCAAAATATAGAGCTGAATCCAAGCTATCTTTCATAAATGATGTTCAAAGATGTTAAGTAACTTTGGAAATAAGGGACAATTTTGCATTTTTTAAATGGCACTACTCTCTCTTTTTATTTTGTTTTTTCCTAATGCATGTTGTCTAATGTTGTATTGTGCACTCACAGCTGTGGGGAACTTTGATGCTGTGGTGTTATTATGGGCCATGAAAAGGGAGCAGTACCTGGCAGCACCTCTCAAATCAGAGTTTAGGTTGTCAGCTCCCATTTCTCCTTATCTCCTGCCCCATGCCAACAAGAGGAACAGTATGGTACCCTTCATTCATTGCCTTTATCCTTTGACATTCTCTTCTCCTTCCCTCTGGAAATTTCTATTGCTACAGGAGTAACTCAGTCCCAGGCCTTGTTTTTGAACAAAGCAAAGAGAGAAAGCTTGATGTAGGTTTGCAGTTGGCTGTGATTCAAGATGATCTGTGTGCTGCCTTGCTCCGAAAGATAGGAATGATTGTCCTTTCTCTTCATTGAATACATAGATTGTATCATTTAAGCAATTGTACATTTACAATGTTAAAGATAGGAAACAAAGATGGATTTTTTTCTCCATCTGTAGGCAAGTTAATCCTGCTTTTCCAGCATGGGCCAAAATGAGAGATTTAGAGAATATAAGAACAATTATATGAAGATTATTAATATGAAAGTAATCAATTAAGGATCAAAAAGAGGCTTTCTTTCGTCTGGATAACTTCAATTTAGGCTCTTTTCTCTGCTGAGTGGTCACATAAGAGCTGCAACAGAAGAAATGTAATAGGACTCAGATTGCATCACATGTTGCTGAACAAGATGAAAACATTTTTTCTGCATAGAATCATCAAATAGTTTGGGTTGGGAAGGACCTTCAAGACCATCTAGTTCCCGCCATGAGCAGGGACACCTCCCACTAGACCAGGTTGCTTGAAGCCCCATCCAACCTGCCCTTCCAGCAATGGGGCATCCACAACTTCTGTTTTCATTAATCAGTGACAGTTTGCAGAAAATCTTATACAGAAAACAAGAAAAAATTGAAATTGCTGAAGAGCAGGCATTGCCAATCCTTCAAAATACAGAAACAAGAAGAACTTTCAATTCTAATTGTGTAAGGATGCTTACCTGAGTCAGCACTGAGGATGCAATTCATGCTGTGACAGTAACTGATTCATCAATAAAGAGCCTGTGTGTAGCTGCAGTAATTGGACACTTGCCACCAATTATCTGATTGGCATTTGTGGCTGAGCCATAGGAACATGACACAATGTGCAGCAACATCTCCTGGCTCCTCATCATAGAGTGTTGTGCTTCACAAAGGTGTCCTAGACAACTGCAGAGTCTATGTGTTTGGCTCAGAAATTTGGAACAGTGTCAGGGTCAAGTCAAAAAGGGAGTACAAACTTACATCTCAGAGAAATGGGGTGATTACTCTTGAGGTTGTAGTTTCAGAGCAATAACTTTATTTGAGAAGGGAGCTGGGATGCTCTTGCTACACACCAGATGTGTTACCGAGTGTCTGGTGATGGTCATACTTCAGTATGGTCAAAGCATGTATGGTTAAAACTTGGGTCCAGTGAAATGTACATTAACTTTTCCCTGTATTTCTATTACATTAATTAACCTAAGTTGTTTACCTTGCATTTTGCCTTTCCAAAATAAATATATACATAATTTTTGTTTTTAATCGAATAAACAACACAATTGCTTGTTAATATATTACACAGTGTGGGAGGGAGAGAGACAAAATTAATTACTTTCATATACTGACAGTTTCATCACCAATGTATTGGCTGCTCCTTAGTTTGTTTTGTATTATCCCACTTTCATCCTTCTCAGAAATCACAATTTCTTTTAGCTAATAAATTATTGAAAATCTTACTTTACAATCCAGTCTAGATGCAAGCTCATAAGGACATTGTAGGTTTTCTGTTTTACTTACTGTCAGCTTTCAAGGATCCACTTGGCAGGCTTTTGTGTAGTAGATATATTAGAGCACTGTAAAACCATACTCAATAAAACTTTAAAGTAGTATATGGCAGTTAAATCATAGCAGGAAATTAAGGTTGTGATCCTAATGAATGGGTTAGACAGCATACAGTAAGAAAAATGCTTTATTTTATTAGAAATATCTAGGCAAGGTTTACAGAAATCTGCAGTTGTTTAATGAAAAATTTTCTATAATGATGCACTAAAATTACTATAAACAGTAGATTGTAAAAGATTGAATCAGCTGTCACAATAAAAAACAATTCACCAGGTATGACAATGCAAGGTGGGGTTTTTTTTTCTGCAGAATCTCAGAACTGTATATCTTGCTTTCATACTCATGCAACTAATTTATTTTTACATAAAGAGAGAAGATCCATCTTTTATTCACTTGTACTTTAATGTCTGAGTGATGCTGCATGTCTAGCAGACATCTGCCGTGGTCCATATCCTGTGGCGACCCGGGAATGAATACTGCACACCAATATGATGTAGGTTCAGACCAAGTTTATTCAGCTGCGTGCAGATTATATAGTCTTAGGACAGTGTGCACGCTGTCCATGCGGCAAAGCAAAGCTCTTAATTGGTTAACATACATTGTTCACGCGCCCCAATTCCCCTTTTGATTGGTCACTACTTTAAGCCCTTTATCTAGCTCCCCGTCCTGTTTACCTTACTACCTGATTTCTACATAGCAAAGCCTCACTAGTTCCCATGAGAACAACCTTCCTTGTTCCTCCGGCTGCCTGATGTTTAGTCTAAAGTTTCTCATAATCTTTCAGCACAGCCAGGGCCCCAACACACGTCAGATCTTCAAACTTGTTCCCATAATATCCACAAAGAAAGCAGCCAAGCTGACAATTTCTGGATACTTCCTCAATTGATGAATCTCACAGAGCTCTTGAATATGACATGTATTACATTAATTAACCTAAGTTGTTTACCTTGCATTTTGCCTTTCCAAAATAAATATATACATAATTTTTGTTTTTAATCGAATAAACAACACAATTGCTTGTTAATATATTACACAGTGTGGGAGGGAGAGAGACAAAATTAATTACTTTCATATACTGACAGTTTCATCACCAATGTATTGGCTGCTCCTTAGTTTGTTTTGTATTATCCCACTTTCATCCTTCTCAGAAATCACAATTTCTTTTAGCTAATAAATTATTGAAAATCTTACTTTACAATCCAGTCTAGATGCAAGCTCATAAGGACATTGTAGGTTTTCTGTTTTACTTACTGTCAGCTTTCAAGGATCCACTTGGCAGGCTTTTGTGTAGTAGATATATTAGAGCACTGTAAAACCATACTCAATAAAACTTTAAAGTAGTATATGGCAGTTAAATCATAGCAGGAAATTAAGGTTGTGATCCTAATGAATGGGTTAGACAGCATACAGTAAGAAAAATGCTTTATTTTATTAGAAATATCTAGGCAAGGTTTACAGAAATCTGCAGTTGTTTAATGAAAAATTTTCTATAATGATGCACTAAAATTACTATAAACAGTAGATTGTAAAAGATTGAATCAGCTGTCACAATAAAAAACAATTCACCAGGTATGACAATGCAAGGTGGGGTTTTTTTTTCTGCAGAATCTCAGAACTGTATATCTTGCTTTCATACTCATGCAACTAATTTATTTTTACATAAAGAGAGAAGATCCATCTTTTATTCACTTGTACTTTAATGTCTGAGTGATGCTGCATGTCTAGCAGACATCTGCCGTGGTCCATATCCTGTGGCGACCCGGGAATGAATACTGCACACCAATATGATGTAGGTTCAGACCAAGTTTATTCAGCTGCGTGCAGATTATATAGTCTTAGGACAGTGTGCACGCTGTCCATGCGGCAAAGCAAAGCTCTTAATTGGTTAACATACATTGTTCACGCGCCCCAATTCCCCTTTTGATTGGTCACTACTTTAAGCCCTTTATCTAGCTCCCCGTCCTGTTTACCTTACTACCTGATTTCTACATAGCAAAGCCTCACTAGTTCCCATGAGAACAACCTTCCTTGTTCCTCCGGCTGCCTGATGTTTAGTCTAAAGTTTCTCATAATCTTTCAGCACAGCCAGGGCCCCAACACACGTCAGATCTTCAAACTTGTTCCCATAATATCCACAAAGAAAGCAGCCAAGCTGACAATTTCTGGATACTTCCTCAATTGATGAATCTCACAGAGCTCTTGAATATGACATGTTGCACTAGCAACCCAAGTCAGCTTTATGACTGACAGAATAAGTGCAATTTTCTGTATTTCTTTCTGACTATGCTGAATTCAGGCTCATGAAGAAAGCTGACCTTTGCAGCAGGAGAGAAGAAAGAGAGACAGGTCACTGCAAAGCAGGAAAGAAGAGGGGCAAACATCTCCACAGTAGTTAAATTAAAAATAAGAAAACTGTCTTAGCCATTCAAGTACAGAACACTTTCCTCTATTTGTATATCTTTGTTGTTCTGCAGGATTAGACATCAACTTTTAAAAAATACAACCACAAGCAACGTTGTATTTCCTTAATTTTAGTTAACGGAGTTATTTTTGAGTCTTGTTTCCATTCTTGTGAATCTTCGCTTTCACTAAGCTCTATAAATAGGTTACAATTCTTGACACAACAAAGTAAATGTGGATTAGGTTGGGATTTCATCGGTAGTTGACTTAGTTATATTAATGCAGGCACTGGGGGAGAGCACTGGAGGGCAAATGTATTTTTAGTTCAATCCCAGTAAGGACAGACTGCCCTCAGCTACTGAAAGTCCTTGTTAAATTAAATAGCTTCAACCATTCATCAGTCCTGTTGGTTACTGATCGAGCTGTGGTTTGATCCAGTGATACCAAAACTCACGTGCATCTTAATTCATTGCAGTTTGATGATTTGATATTTTGAATCAGTGTTTGTACTGTTGTGTATAATGCTTGCTCTCCATGATACCAACATGGATCCATGTCCTTCTGCTAATTGTTCATCTGTGTTGAAGGAGGCAGGGAGCCCATGGTTTCTTACATGTCATAGATTTTCTCATATCATGTTTCTTTCTGATATGTCCTTCAGCTATCTTCCCATGCTATGAAGACTGCTGAAACAATACTTTCACTGCCCCAAACTACTTGCCTTCTCTCTTCACGTTTGTTTTTCAGCACCTAGTTTCCTCCTTTAGACCTTTATACTTCAATTACTTCAAACCCTCTTCGAGGTAGAAAAGTGAAACCTGCCTGTTCCAATTTTGCCACTTTCATGGTGATCTTGACCCACAGTTTCCAGGTGGGTTGACTTTAAATCAGCTCAGTTATCAAAAAATCTTTTTCACTGGGTAATGAAGATGGGACACATCTTTGGGTAGAGCACTTCAGGAGAGCAAGTTTCATTGAAGTAATGAGATAAAAGAATAATATTATCCAGAATACTTGCTCAGCAGAAAGAGATTCCCTAAATTATCATTAAAGTTTTAATTAATGGTAGGCATATCCTGGTTTAGCACTCACTCAAGAAGTTAAGTAATGCCAAGACTTCACTATTTTTCTTTGTAACTGATGTTCTACCAAAACCTAAAAATACCCTAGCGGTAGTAGATTAGCATATCACAGAAAATATAGAGGAATTTTTGTCTTTAATTTAGTAGCTTACTTGCTTTATTAAAAAGTTATGTCTTGAGTGGCTATTTTGCCTTCTCTAGGGAGACGTATTTGCTAAAAAATATGCCTTATTATTTACTTTGGAAGTGTCAACAGTTGTTGTTTCTTCTTACATTTAATGTTTACAGTATTTTTTTTTAAGAAGACTAAAAAATTGAAACAAAATATTTCTGTTTTTCTAGCATGCAGAGAGCACACATTTATTCAGTGGTATGTTAGGTGTTAATTTACAAATTTCATAAAATTTTAACAATACTAAAATATTTCCCTGAGTTCTAAGCTGGAAGATTTTATATTTCTGATTTTATAGCATAAAGCAGTTGTATTTCTATTGGTTCAGTTACTGCCATGATGATAAATATTAGTACTCTAGGATACTGAAGAACTAGCTATAATAAGCTTTCTTAATGATGGAAGAAAGAGGCTGCCATGCTGACAGTATAATTTACACAAATTAGCACTTTCATATATCAGTGATGGGAAACACACCAGTTTCCTCAGGTTGGTACTGAAGTCTTAGGAAAAAATTAGATCAACATTAACAACTCAGTTCTATTTGAGAGCTCCTATGAAATACATGAAATATAGTACTCTCATTTTGTTCTGATTTCTGTAATATAAAAAAATAGTGAGATCGCAGTTGTGAGATTGTGTGAAGAACATGATAAGAAAGGTTTAAAATTGCTGTTTCTCATTTAATTATAATTCATTAAAACTTGAGTCACTGACATTAAGACACCTGGTTTTACTCTTTAAATTGAAATAAATAAATATACCTGGAAGGGTAAGATTAAATCAAAGCCTAAATAATTCACCTAATAAGTGTCCCTACTGCATCTGTATTCCAGGCATTCTGGCTTTTCAGAAATGTCCCCAGCACACTCATGCCACTTGTGTCTGGAATCTTGAGAGCCACCTGTAAATTTTACACCAAATTCCAAAGGACCTCTTCTAGAAAACCTCTGGCCAGATGCATCTTATTTGCATCCCTCAAGAACACTTGCTCCCTGGGCCTCCTATTTTTAGTCACCAGCACCTGACAGTGGAAGCAGAGTGAAGACAGAGAGAGAGTAACAGTGAGGAAAACCTGACCCTTGTGCTGGCTGCTCACCATGAAGATGCTCTGGTGGATACATGTGATAGCCATCTGATGCGTTTGTAATGTCTACAAAAACACCAAACATGTTAGTACAGGACCAGGAGTGCAAGGGTCTACACCCCACCTTCCACTTGTGCAGATGATAGTTTTGCATTTAAATCAGGAAAGGGCTGAGGAAGAGATGGACAGGAGTCAGCAGAAGGCAGGATTCACGTGGCACAGTGAGTGATTTTTATGAGATGTAAAAAAACTGTAATTCTCTGCTTGTGTGTTCCAGCACATGAGTTGTCAGCAGCATTGCTGGCGGTTTGAAATGCCTGTGACAGCCTCTTCCAGTGGGTGCAGGATGAGGAGCGTCTGCCTGAGCAGTCGGTGGCTGTAGCCACCTAAAGTAGTTGCTGAGAGACAGAACAGATTGGCGCACAGATGCAGGAGCTGTTGGCTGCCGTGGTGGCACTGCGCTGCACTGTTGCAAGCCCCAAGCCTGCTGTACTTAGTTAAGGTGACCTAACAGTTCCAGTTCAGAGAGTGGCTGCCACTTGAAGGAGAACTGGAGGGTGACAGGGTGAGGTGTGCTGTGTGTGAAAGCTGGCAGCAAGTCCTGGCAGGGAGAACTGCTGCCACAACACTGCTAGCTGCTTCCCCCATAGCATTTTAATGAAGACAAAGTTTGATAGATAGGGATGGGGGCTTCATTCATAGAGAGAATCTTGATACTGTGATTATTTTTGGTGTGATAGCTTAGAGATTGTTGTCATGAGGTTTTTAAGGATGCATAAAGGTGTGGAGACGTTTGTGTGTGGTATAGTAAAGGCAGGCTAATGAGAGAAGACACGATTTTGACTAAAACTTCTGCTACGTGTTCAAACTTTGTGCAGTTATAATGATTTCTGTTTATACAAAAAAAATCTTGTTTGCACATGTCTATCTGTCATTGAGCCATAATAGTTGATTAAAGCATTTCAAGAAAGGGCAGTGATGTATTCTTTCCTGACAGGTATTTGCATCCATCAGTATATACAATGAAGTCTTCAAAGTCACAGGCAATGAAGCATGGTTTATATTTATTACTGTAGCTGTATTATAAATGTATTAATAAAACTGAATATGGTGACAGAACTTACGTTCTTTTTCTGACTCACACAAAATAGACAGTTAATTTTATTAATTTTTTTTTCCAGGTTAATAGTTTGTAAAATACCAAGACTGACATGTCCAGAGGGTATACACTACTACTCTGTGATGTGTTGAAAATGATCTATTAAATAATGTTAGGCTAATATATGACATCTCTCCTGTCTCAAAGGTAGGAGGAATGCAGTGATGTAGCCAGTATTTAAAATTTCACTTATTATACTTTGTGCATTAAAGTGATTAAATAATTTTATTGGGGTGGAATTGTTGTTGGAATTATGTCTCTTAATGCCAAATATCCTGGGTCATCACCTATTAGTAACAGAGAACAAGAGCATAATTGCTGAGGAATTGTGAAAACAATTTTTTTTGACACTGGAAAATTTCTTAATTTTAAAGATATGTAAATTTAAGACTAGGTAATTCTTGTATTTAGGTATAAATTTTCACTCTTCACATAAAGTCTGGCTAAGCCAGCTTTCATTAATTTGATTTTTTTTTTTATACACTGTATGTATATGTACATCACATTTGGAACTGGTTGTGTATACTATGGTATTTTTTCAGTCTTCTCTGTGAAGATTATATCATGAGGAAAGACAAAATATTGCTTAGTATATATCTACAAAACTCAGAATAGCAACATCTGTGCTAGTCCAACAGTTCCAAAGGAAGAGTCAGGCAGAGAACAAAATGTACGTTTACAATCAATTTTTGAGAAAATTTAGAAAGCATAATAAACTTTGAAAGGAAGCACTGTCTATGTATTCTAGAATACATTAATTGTTATTAGATATTCATAAGGAAGGTGTCAGAACCAGGATTTAGTTTGTTTTCCACAAAATATTGAACTTGGAAGAGTAAAAAGCATCAGCAGGAGAGAAAAGGGAGTCTTACATTGCATTTTCTCAGGAGTTAAAAGGAGTTGTCTCCAACTCAGGAGCGTCTTAGTTTATCAACAAGGATAACTGTGGCAATTCTGTGAACGTTTATTGTAGTTTGCTTAAAAAAAAGAATTAAGTGAAATATTTGAATTAATTGGTATACTACTTTTTACACAACCTTTAATGGAAATAAAAATAGATAAGAAATATTTTCTCCCATCTCCAAGATTTGTCATTTCTAGTGGCTTAGGAATTGAAGGAAAGAGCCAATTATGTTCAAAGCAGTTATCCCTTTCTTACTGAGTGTAGTACTGTCATTAGTTTTAAGATACAGCAGGCAATGTTCATCACGCACAGACACCATAAATATCTCTAATTTGTGCATATGCATATTAAATAATGTACAAGTGCTGATATGTATTAGTCAAAGGTTTCTTTGCAGAAGAACGTACAGAATTTACTAGTGATAGTTAAGGTTCAAAGATGTTGAATATACAGTTTATGTAAAACTGCCTCCAACTTTGGTTGTGTGTTTGAATTCTTTCCCTGTTATTAGTACTATTTGAGGGTTTAGCCAAATAGAAATATTAAAGAGTGTTTAACATCAACTGCCAGATTTGGAAATTCAAACAGTTTAATGCTGTAAAATCAATAGCCAAACATAAGTAAAGAGGTAATATATAATTTTAAGGTATTTTGTATTTTTTAAAATAAGTAAAATAGTGATCTATAACTGAACATCTTGCAGCATAAGCTACTTCTGAGACAGTCAAAAAATTTCAAGACTAGAAGATTAGTCCCAGTTGTTCTGCTGAGCAGACTAAATAGTGATTGATTGCACTGTACCAAATTTATTCAATGACCACACTTTTAATCAAGAGTGTATACCAAGTAGAATTTTAGCAAGTAGAATTTTCTTTAATGAAATAAAATATTTTGTATTTGTGCTTTGTAAGTTTCAGTAGAATACCATTCTTGAATCTTTCTTCTTTGCACATCTGGTTTGAACAGAGTATTTTTTTCCCCATCCAGCGATGAGGGTCAGCTTGAAGTATATATATACTCTCATAAGGCAACTAAATAAAAACTGTTTCTATAAGAATGGCTACAAACTGAATACATGAGTAAATATGTTATGAAGAAGTTTTCAATATAATAATTATTGTGAAAATTTTATGCAAAAGTATGATAGAACAGTATCACAATCTACAAATTATACAGGACAGAACAGGTTACTCACCTGAAGAATGACCTTGCAGTCTGAATTCCTTTAGTTACATGAGGCAAGTGAGATGCCCTAGAATATTCCAGCTGCCAATTCAGAAGGTACAGCTCTCCCAGCAGTGTTCCTCATCCAAGATTTTAAAGGAATAAATTTTATCAAAAAGTTTCAGGGATAACTGAGATGAAGAGAAGTCAATAGTGAGAAAATCACCATGTGCATCAAATTCATGAATGCTCTGGCAACTGGCTAAATAGTAAGATGACAGATTTCTGGGAATTAGGAAGGAAAATCTAAATTTGATAACAAGGAATTTGCTGTACAGTAAGGAATAAGAAATAAACATAATCTGTTCCAGATCCTTCGCCCTTTAAAACAAATCTAAGGCTGTCAATGAATGACAGGAGAATCCCACAATAGAGATTTAATGGTAAAATACCTGGTAAAACTCATTGTTAATGACAATTAATATACATGAGAAAAAAACCCCAGCACCCTAATTATTTACATGCAACGTGTATCTGTGAATTAGCTCTTTGTATTCATAGGACATAAGGTATTACTGTTACTAGTTGTTTGAGAATTTCAGGTCTGTGTTTGGTAGCAGACAAATCTTCTCTATACCACAATATCTGCTGAAATATTTTTTTTTATTTCACTCTGTGTTTTAACTTGTTGTATTATAAGAAATACCATAAGCAATTTAATATATAATTTATTAAATAATATAAATGCATATATCAAGTTATAAAATATAAAACTATAATTTCTCATTTAAATTCTATGTATTACAATATTTTAAATAATTATTGGAAAGTAATTAAAAAAATAACTTGCTGTCTAAGTGCTTGGTGCATCTCTGTCTTGAAAATTCTTTTTAAAAAAGTAATACGTGTAGGATTGTACAGAGAAAGAAACAGGGAAACCCAGAGGTCCAGATGGGTCTCTGCCTGAAGAGAGAGTAAACAAAATAAATAAGATAAACTAATCAGATTTCCAGACAGGGTTACATAAATATAAAGGTGCAAAACTCTTCATACCCAACTAATGTTATGGAAATAAAAAAAATGTATAAATTAAAAAACAAAGCAGACAAACTCAAGGAGCTAAAAAGTCCATCAGTGCATATTAGGCAAAATAGCTAGCTGCATTTTCTAGCTCAGACAGTAAATAGACTTCGGGGAATACACTAACCATTCTCTCATTGTTCCTTATCATTTAAATATCTACCATTCACCACCAATTTTATAAGTAGCTATTAAGCAATATTTGCCTCCCTCTCCAGTATGACATTACTGCTTAGTTCAAATAAAGAATTAGAGCCATGTTTTTTGAAATACAAGGTATATGTTGATTAATAGCTGCTTCATGACAGACCTTGGTGAAGTTAGTTTAAATTAAAATAAACATACAAGTTAAAAAAATGTTAAGCTTTAAAGTGGTGCGAATATAGGGTGGAAATACATCTTATTTCTGCAAGGCCTTAGAAGGAAATAATTTCAAAATGCCAAAAGATGCCAGATGGTACTCAACCGAGATCTCTAGAAAGTGGAAGTCTATTCATAGAATCATAGAATCTTAGGGGCTGGAAGGGACCTCGAAAGATCATCTAGTCCAACCCCCCTGCCAGAGCAGGGTCACCTAGAGCACACCACACAGGAACGCGTCCAGGTGGGTTTTGAATGTCTCCAGTGAAGGAGACTCCACAACCTCCCTGGGCAGCCTGTTCCAGTGCTCTGTCACTCTTACAGTAAAATTTTTCTTCGGATATTCACCTTAAACCTCCTATGCTCCAATTTACACCCATTACCCCTTGTCCTATCACTGGTCATCACTGAGAAAAGCCTAACTCGATCCCCCTGACACTCACCCCTTACATATTTGTAAACATTAATGAGGTCACCCCTCAGTCTCCTTTTCTCCAAGCTAAGGAGACCCAGCTCCCTCAGCCTTTCCTCATAAGGGAGATGTTCCACTCCCTTAATCATCTTTGTAGCTCTGCGCTGGACTCTTTCAAGCAGTTCCCTAACCTTCTGGAACTGAGGGGCCCAGAACTGGACACAATACTCCAGATGCGGCCTCACCAAGGCAGAATAGAGGGGGAGGAGAACCTCTCTTGACCTACTAACCACACCCTTTCTAATGCACCCCAGGATGCCATTGGCCTTCTTGGCCACAAGGGCACATTGCTGGCTCATGGTCATCCTCCTGTCTACCAGGACCCCCAGGTCTCTTTCACCTACACTACTCTCCAGCAGTTCAGCCCCCAACCTGTACTGGGACATGGTGTTGTTCTTCCCCAAATGTAAAACTCTGCACTTCCCCTTGTTGAATTTCATCATGTTTCTCCCCGCCCAACTCTCCAACCTATCTAAGTCTCTCTGAATGGCAGCACAGCCTTCTGGTGTGTCAGCCACTCCTCCCAGTTTAGTGTCATCAGCAACTTGCTGAGGGTATGTTCTGTTCCCTCATCCAGGTCATTGATGAAAATATTGAACAACACTGGTCCCAGTATTGACCCCTGAGGGACTCCACTAGTCACACACCTCCAACCAGATTCTGCCCAATTGACTACAACTCTCTGACTCCTTCCTTTCAACCAGTTCCTAATCCACCTCACTTCCTGATCACCAAACCCATACCTGATCAACTTTTCTACAAGGATGCTGTGGGAGACGGTGTCAAATGCTTTACTGAAATCAAGATAAACCACATCTACCGCTCTACCATCATCTATCCACCTAGTAATTTCCTCATAGAAGGCTATGAGGTTAGTCAAACATGATTTACCCTTGATAAAACCATGTTGACTGCTCTTGATGACCCCCATGTCCTTGATGTGCCTGGAGATAGTCACAAGAACAAGTTGTTCCATCACCTTTCCAGGGATGGAGGTGAGGCTGACCGGTCTATAGTTACCCGGGTCCTCCTTCTTGCCCTTCTTGTAGACTGGAGTGACATTTGCTATCCTCCAGTCCTCAGGCACCTCACCTGTTGCCCATGACTTACTGAAGATGATGGAGAGTGGCCTAGCAATGACCTCCGCCAGCTCCCTCAGCACCCTTGGGTGCATTCCATCTGGACCCATTGATTTATGGATGTCCAGATTACTCAACTGATCCCTAACCCAATCTTCATCTACCATGTTTTTTTTTATTGTGTATATTATTTATAATAATATTAATGTATAAGTGATTATCTTTTTTTGAAATCCTTACAGGCACCTAAGAGCTGTATTGTAATATGTAGAGCTTATATTTTCTTAAGTATGCTGCATGAAAAAACACATCATTGGAAAAAAATTGTAAAGGTCAGGAATGTTGTACCTGTCTGACAGTCTAATTTTGCAACTTTCACAGCACAAGCAAATTCACTGCACTGATTTCTGGGTGATGACTCAGTGATGTGACAAACCCAAGAAGAAAAATATCTGTTCAATAGCATTTCACTGAAATTGTCAAATATAATTCATAACGCTTATTTCTTGGAATGTTTCTTTCAAAGCTGACTTCTCCCCCATCTTCTTGGGCTGTGCAGCTGCTTAACTCAGATCTTAAGTTTCAGTCTGTGGCAAGTCCCCTGAGAGACAGAAAATTAGATTAATGTCTCGCTCATCTTTGGTTAAGGCTTTCACACCATCCTCCCCATCCCCTTCCAAAGTTCTTAAAAGAGTATATACATATATACACACACACTGTCTAGGAGATTAAAATGGAACTTTTTTCCCCCACTTCTCCAAACAGTGATAGCATAAAAATACAAAAGACTAAGTTGCTTGTACTCAGGAGCTCTTTATTTGTTGAACTTTCATGTTTCAAAATATTTATTAAAATCTGTATTAATAATTATTTTCCTAAGAAAAGTAGTTTTGATTATAATATTTAATAACTCCATTAACCATATGTTTTACTCTAAACTTTTTAAGCCCTCTTATCTCCAGTTATCCAAAGATATATTTGTAATAATATTCTATGCACTTAAGAGCATGCTAAATAACGATAGTCATACATATATTCAAAACTAATGATCTGTGAAGAAGTTTCTGACACCTTAAAACTTGTTATATCTACCATTACTTGACATAAACAAAAAAATTAAAGTGAAAATAAAAGTAGGCATAAAATAGGAACCTAAAAGCTTCTGCTCTACAAATATGTAATTAAGTTAAAAATACAGAAAAAGGTTATCCAACTACAGGAACATCAAATTCTGTCAAAATATAATAAATGAGTAAACAAGATCTACATTGGTAATGCAAATTTGAGTTTAGAAATACCTCACTTTGACCCAGACTCCATCCTTTAAAAATGCAATATTTATTGTTTGGTAATATAACAATTAAAATAAATGTACAAAAATCTTGTGCTTTACCTCCAGAAAGAAATAAGACGTGGGTTACTTTATGGATCATTTATATATAGAATTAATACCTTATGGTCCAAAGAAGGGCTATGAAGCTAGTGACAGGTCTAGAGCACAAGTCTTATAAGGAGTGGCTGAGGGAACTTGGGTTCTTTAATCTGGAGAAAAGAAAGATGAGGGGAGACCTTATGTTCTCTACAACTACCTGAAAGGAGATTGTAGTGAGGTGGGGGTTGGTCTCTTCTCCCTTGTAAAAAGCAGTAGGACAAAAGGAAGCAGCCTCAGATTGAGCCAGGGGAGATTTAGACTGGATATTAGGAAAAAGGTATTCACTGAATGAGTTGCTCAGCACTGGAACAAGCTGCCCAGGGAAGTGGTTGAGTCACCATTCCTGAAGGTATTTAAAATGTGTAGATGTGGTGCTGAGAGAAATAGTTTAGTGGTAGACTTGGCAGTGCCAGGTAACCTATTTGACTTGGTGATTTTAAGGGTCTTTTCCAACCTAAACAATTCTGTAATTCTATTCTATTTCTTTCTGTTCACCTACACCCAACAACAAAATCTAAAGTTGTAATGAAGCTTTGAAAGCTCCTCTTTATTCCATCTCTGTAATTCAACTCTTTAACAATATACAATATAATATAACAATAACAATATAAGTCTTTGAGGCAGATAGTATTTTTTCTTAAAATAAAAACTTAATAATAGCATTGTTTTAAGGAGAACTGTGGTTTTGGTAGTATTTGTAAAATAAAAAACCACTAGGTTGTGCAGTAATTTAAATAGAGAATTTATAGTACTTTGCAAAAACATATATATTTTAATTTCTGAAAGGCAAATAAGAACTGCAGACACCCTATGTACTTTGGGATATTAGGGGGCACCTTTCCAAAAAAACTTACTTCTTTAATTTACATTTTAAGTGTTCATCCAAGTAACACAAAATGAAGTCAGAAATTGAGCATGTAATAATTTTCTCTTTTTTGGACAAGTACAAAGGAGAAGCCTTTCATGGTCAAACAATTTTCAAAATATAAGGACTCTATTCTTTAACACCACATGAGACTAAAGTATATGCAGTTTAGATGGGTGGGTGGTAGAATGTGGTTGCCCTTATGTCTTCTGTGAAATTACTGTTCTCCAACCTAATTTTTATTGGATGAAAAGAGATTCCACAAGTGTACAAAGGGGACAGTTTCATAGCTAGTTTTAGCATGCATAAATGATAAACTAATCTGATTCTGGCCTTGAATGTTAACAATAAACTATTTTCAAAGACTGTTTTTGTCAATAAACACAAATAAAGGGGTGTTTTCTTCAAGATTAAAAGTCGAGATTCTGTTGTGGGTTTTTTTAATTTTTGTTTTTTTCTTGTAATGGACTTGCTGTTCCAATAGCAGTGATATTGAGAACTACAATAGAAGCAGTGAAGGAAAATGCCATTCCACCACATATTTGAATTCTGAAATACTCTTTTCCAGTGTTTTGAGTCAATGAGCTAGATTTGTTACTATAACCCCATAGTAAAGGTCCACTGGACCATCTGGTTGCTAGTTCTGTTTTGGTGGAAGTATGAAGGGAACCCAAGAAAACTTATTCAGTGTGTCACTTTCTATCATTGCTTTATTATCCAGTTACTGAACAGATATAAAAGAACAAGCCTTAAGTTATTTATGCAAAATATCTCTCTGCAGTAGAGCCTGTCATCTTTGTTTCAAATAATTCCCTTCTTAATATATTCTACAAGAGATCTCCTAGATACATCTACTATGTATAGTAGCTGGAGTACCAAAAAGAGATACTTGAAGTGGGAACTACTAGAATAAGCAATGATAAATGAGAAGAAATCTTAAATTTGATTAATACAGAGACCCAGAATGAGATTGCTTTTTGTGGAACAATATGCAAGTGGTGCCAAAGTAGCATGGTATATTGATCTCAGTCAAGTTTGAGTTAAAAATACGAAAATTGGTAAAATTCAGCTAGAATGATAATGAAACAGACAGCAACTGCTAAGTGATTTTATCAAGTTTTGGTAGAGTAGCCCCCAAAGAAGGGTAGCAGGCTTATGCAGGATCCCATTACTTAGACTGTGAACAGAAATAAGGCTAGAGTCACAGAATCAGCAATTTTGCTGACGATACCAAACTAGGAGAGGTGGTTGACACTCCAGAGGGCTGTGCTGGGCAGATGAGAACCTAATGAAGTTAGACAAGGAGAAGTGTAGGGCCCTCCTGCACCTGGGAAGGAATAATCTTATGCACCAATACAGGTTAGGGATGGACCTGCTGGAAAGCAGTTCCAAGAAGAAGGATCTGGAAGGCCTGGTTTCAAATCTATGATTTAATTTCAATGAGGTGCCATTATTTATGCAAATGACAATAGTTATTGAACCCCTTCCTGTACACAGTACAGTTCACAGTAAAAGACACTATGTTGCAATGTCATGAAATATCTCTTAAGAATTGTTGCAAGTCTCGTTTAGGATGACAATATTTTTCTTGCTAAAAATAAAGTAGAATTAGACAAGTATAAAGAAATAGGTGCTTTCAAAACTGTAGCAATTACATAATTTGAAACAACTGTTTCTGAAGATGAACAACATTCACTAAATTACATTAGTCCTACTACAAAAGTATTTACTTAGTTTTCTGAAGTATCCTATAACCTTACAGTTCTTAAATATCTCATTTGCTTTTTTGGATTTGTTTGCAACAAGTTGTAGGTCCTGGTGCATTTACCATAGTAGTGATCTGCTGGTTCATGGTATCTCTAACGTGACTTGTGGGATTTTGAAATAGAAACAATCAAAACACCAAACCAACCAGAGAAAAAAAATCAAATCATCTATCCTGAATTTCGCATTTGATTGCAGTGAATTTCAGGGAAAGATTTTGGGATTTAACTTCACAGACTGGAAACATAATGTTGATATATGCATTAAAACGTATAGACTGTATGTAATTTTAGTAATTCCTCGAAAATATTTGCAGAAAAAATGGTGCTTTGCTACATTTTAGACTTCAGTGCTGGTCAGGAAGAGAAAATAATAAGTGAATGCAGGATATTTTATTGTGATATCTTTCAGGTTGTGAACAGTGCATCATAGGAGATTGCATTTAAAAGAAATAGTTGATGAACATGTTGTTCATTATCTTTTTTTCTTCATTTGAGGATTTTTCACTTCAACTTTTCTATTAATTTTATAACTTTTCTGATGCTTTTCCTTGTTGTTTTCTAAGTGAACCACTCATATTAGTATTGAATAGTGACATTACTACCTTTTTTTTTTCTCTTTGCTGTTGTGCCAGATGTATTACCCCATTTCTATTATATTTATTCAGACCCATAAATGGGATATTAGTACTGTAAACTTACATTATATAAGTTGTGCCAAAGTAATATTGCAGCCTGTCCCTAAACTTTTATATTTTATTTTTACAGGAACAGACCTGTAAAGATGTTTATGTGGTGGTCAGCTGTTTTACTTCTTGGATGCATTTTACTGGGAGCAGACGGGTGGCCAGCCAAGGAAGGATACGACTTTAGGCCCTATCAGCCCCTAGTGAGGTTACGCCACAAGGTACAGATCGTTCTCTGGCACTTTTGGCTCTTCTTCCATGATCAAGGGTTGAATTGCACACCAGCCTTGTCTTGTGTTTATTGGAGTAATGTTTAGAATTTAGCTTTTTCAGTAACAACACCTGAAAAAATATAGAGTTGATTTGACAATTTAAGAGGGGCTGTTTTGATTTGCAAGTCCAGAAATCTTCCAACGATAGTGAGGTAAACTCTGTTCTAGTTTCACAAACTAGAGATTACATATATTAACAGAAACTCAGAGACAGCTGGGAGAGGTTGTTTTGTAAAGCAACTGCTTGAGCCAACGACTTGTCTCAGTACTCACTAGATTTCAGACCAAGCAGCAAATGAGGAAACTGCCTGTCAGAGAGGCATGGTGTTGATGTTAACTAATTAAAAAAAAATTGTCTGCATGAGGTCGATGTTCACAGCACTCACTGAATTTAGGAGTTTTGAACCATGGCATAATGCAAATGTTTCTGGGATACTGGGTTTCCCATCTTAAAGCACTGCTTGCCATTCACATTTTGCCCACCAGCCACAGCTTTATCACAAATCCTGGACTTCCACAACAGTTCTCAGTTAACAAATCCTGCTTTTCTTTTGGTAGTTAGAAGAGAAACTGCTGTTGTAGTTCTGTCATGGTTCTGTAAAGCAAGTAATAGAACTGTAATATCTCCATGGACTATCTGAAGCTAGCATAGATGTGATCAATTTCTTTCATTCTTCTTGGCAACATCTGAAGAGCCCTAAAGCATGAAATCAGGCCAAAAGAGATTACAAAACTCTCTTTTTCCCCCCTTCTTCTGAATCTAAATGCTTCAACTAGGAAGTCTGAATTGTAGGCAGAATGATAAATCTTAGTTTCTATTAATGCTTCAAGACCTAAGTAGTTAAATTTCATTATAAAATTGTGCATCTTCTAGAGAATACTGCACAGTCAGAATAACTAATAAATGAGGCCGCCAGTTAGGTAAGAAATAAGAAATACCTGCCTAAAAAAGCAGGTGTTCACACTATTTTACAAATTCAGAAATTTTGTCTCATCTCTTTACTTCAATTTGTCAGCTTTAAATAAAATACATCAAAACAGCATAAGAATACTTCAAAATCAAGAAGGAATGAGAGACTAGTAGCGTAACTGTGGAATGAACTGTGTGAGAGAGAAATCACTTGCATAAAGAAAGGCCAAAAACAAAATCATGAGTAATGTCTGAAGAATGAAGAGCAGGAAATCAGGTTTATAGAACACGATTTCTGAAATGTAGATGGTCTCTAACACTAATACCGGATTGCATGAGGAACTCATAGTATGTTGCTTTTCTTTAATAATACCTCTAATCCTCTGATAACTCTCATCTAATACTAGAAACAGGCTGTCATAAACATTCCAGTGTTGGGAGGATCACATATAGGCCTGTGTCCACACACACAGACACACATAGGAAAGGCAGAATTTTTCTCTCTTTTTCATTCCTTATACATTTTGAAAAGCATATTAAAAATATTCATACTTACAGAACAGAAGTAAATGGCATATCCTGTAAGCAGATATTGTATTTTTAAAAGAAGATGAAGCTTAAAGAGAAAGGAAACGAATGCTAGGAAAAAATGTAAAGGAAAAGAAAAATAATAATGAAAACATGACATAAAAATTTATTATGAAAACCAAAGAAATATAGGTGTTCCTAGGCAATATGTCTAGGTGAAAAAAAAAAATAATTGTTTAGTACAGTTCATCTTTTTTTATGAGTAAGTGTTAGTAAAAAATAAAAGAAATGCAAAACTTTTCTAAAGTCAGCTTTTAAAGCCATTTCTTACACAGATACACATATTCAAAACACAATATGGTAAAGGAGACTTTCTGCTTCAATCTAGCAGTTAATATATCAAGTGCTTAGGTTAAATTATGCAAGTAGAATACTTATTGCGAATAGAAGATGCTAATGAATATCAGCAGAGTCATATTTGCTTTGATCAAGCAATATGTATGCAAGTTTATGAGTGCAAAGATTAAAAAAAAAAAGCAAAAAACCCCAGTAATCACTCTTGCTCTAATAAAGGAATATGTATGGTGGCAGTTCAACCAGAGCACCTCCAAATGTCAGACTGCAGGCGAAAACAATTCTGTTGGTACTTAGGTATTATCTTGAAAAAATAAGCGTGTTCATGTTGAGAATAGGCATTCATGTCATAAAATTTTCGTTGTTTAAAAAGGTTTATGAACAAATTAAGCTCTTCAAGCACAGGAATTAGAAGTTGGTGTAAAGTGTGAATGTGTGATGGGCTGAATACATATGAAAAACATGCATAAGGAAAAAATAAATTATTAATAGGGAAAAAATTATTTTATGGATAATAAAACAATTTTTTACTGTGAGAGTGACTAAGCACCAGAACATGTTGACAAAGGAGTTTAGGGAGTCTCCATCCTTGTAGATATTTGAAAGCTGCCTGGACATGGTCCTGGGCAACCTATGCATGAGCAGGGAGGTTGGACAAGGTGACTTCCAGAGGTCCTTTTCAATCTCAACGATTCTGTGATTCATTAAATACATAATTAATAATTACATTTGATAAAATATAATTAATTCATAGGTATTTAACAATAAATATAGTCAGCCTAACAATGGTGGGATTTTACTGATGAATTTTAAACAGACTTAAAGATTTTTTTAGAAAACAATGATAATTAGAAAAGCACTTATAATATCTATCGTGTGGTTCAGAGCTATGCAGTTCCTCACATCCTGGTTTGCAGAGAAAAGCAAGCCATGAGGGTAGATCACTAGGAAGTCCCACCATGTTTTGCCAGGTAAGTTACTTGGCTCTTTAGAGAGCTCACAAAAATTACCGAAAGCTCCATTTTAGAGATTAGAGACCCTTCCGGTTAAGAGGCTGCCTTCATGAGTTTTCAGCTTTCCATGTGTACCTATATTGCATTCAAAAAAAGGACTATGAGCATATATTTTTCTCAGAACAGAATATTCAATTATATCATTATCTTTCTTCACTGATGGCATTGTCTATGTTCTTGGTTTCCATAGATTCTAGGGAGCTTTTATATATTATTTGTAATAGATTAAATACAAGGCCAGATACTTTAACAATTACATATCAGTATTTCACGCTGCTTTAGCTAGAACAGAATGTGTAGTGGATTTAATTATTGTGCCACAGTTATACGGAAGTCATATCCTTCTTCAGTGGTGGGAATAACCAGGAGTATTGATATACTGGTCTTACTCAGAAATTTTCAGTGATGCAATGTGTCAGAGCCCATAACCAGTTTTTCCTTAGAAGATAATTGTTCTGCCTTTAAAAACCCAGCATTTTCACTGGCAGTTGAAACTATTTTTCAGGTTCCAATATTACTTTTTTTTGGTTTTGTTTTGTTAAAACTGTGCAGAAAATCACAGTAAAATATGTTTAAAGTATATAGATAACTTCTGAGTCTGGGCTGCAATGTTTCTTTGGCTAATGTCAGAGCAGTCTGATGGTACGTGAAGTTGCCATCATCTAACACTAACAAAAAGTTAGATCTAGTGCTGTGGATTTTGATGATTTCCCGATTTTGCTCTTTATATGCTCTTTATATTCTTGATGCAGCAATTTCTTACTGTCTAGAAATGATTTTTTGTGTGTTTGACTTGATATGTAGGAATTATCAGACTATTCTTCAGTAGAATTTTTAATTCATCTTACGCTGTATTAATGATAAGTTTCTACTTCGAACAGTTTCCTAATTTAGTTACACCTTAGTTGGAACTGTTCTTATATTACAGTGGAATTTTAATATTCAGTGCCTAAGAAGAGCTGCTGACTTTCAAATATTAGGTTTATTTTTCCAGAAGTTTTCTAACAAAAAGCTGCAATAATTTATAGAACATAGGTCTTAGAACTTGCAGCAGTTCACGTCTAAAGTATAATTATGACCAAAACTATAATTACAGTAACATTCAATATCATGACCATTATAATGGCCATTTTTACACACAAGATAGTAAAAAACAAGAAGAGATGAGATGACTTGAACTGGAATGGAGAAAAGAGTATTACAAAGCACTCCTGAAAATGTTATTTTTAGTCCCCTTGTTCAGCTGCCATGGCTTGCAGTTATGTGATTATCCTGAAAAATATTAGGCTATATCTGAATAGCAGGTGAATTTCTTGTTATGCCAGTTAATCCTCAGTTCTTCATTTGTCAAAACACTGGAAAAGTTTGTAAGGGGCTTCCCATTTCCCAGTCATCTTGTATTGCTGCTGAATTATTGTAAGCAAGTTCTTAATACCTAAGTTCCCACCTGAAATTACTAGGAATCATTTCTAGTATCCTAATGAATTTTCTTCTTGTAATTTGCATGGCTCTGACAGAGAGCAATATTTATGCAACATCTATGCTATGTCTTCAGTGAAAACGTGTATGCCCTGATATTTCTAAGTAAAAAACAGGCAGGCAGAAGCAAACAAAATGCTGGCTGTCTGTTTCTGATTCTCTGACAGAGATTAAGAAATATGTAATATAGTCTGAACATTCATATGTATATTCCAGAGCCTGCCAAGTCTGCGTATCTAACGCACGCATGCACAACCCTCCTCTGCATGCCAGATGATTCATGTGGTTTGGCAAGGAACAACATTAACAACAGTGCCTTGTTGTGAATTATATCATTATGGGTAGGGAGTTGTTTGAATTTAGTCTCCAAGGGACAATCAGAGAAGATTGCTAATTCAGTCATCATCACCTGAATGCCTTTTACTTGGGCCTAATTCTTGTCTTAGGGAGTTAAGACCATTACATTCATTACTCTCAGGGTTGTACTGCCTAGCCAAGAGCAAGCTCAGGAGAGTAAGGAGGGGTAGGGGGAGCAACAGTCAAGGAGGTTTGGGTAAAGGAGAGTGGGAAGACTTGAGGACTTTTGGAATTTGGCCTGGGGTTTGGCTGGAGTTACAATCAGTAAAGAGCTTTTTGTCCAACTAAGCAGATGGGTATAGAGGGTACAGCAAAGGGGTTGTGTTCTGTTTTTAACAGCTTTCATGGACTTCTAACAACTGATTTTGCCAAATTGACCCAAACTGTTTCTAGCCTTGCCCTTATTTTGTCTTATTTTGCCAAAGAGCTAATGGGATCTGTGCCCAATGCACAGCAGTCACTGTTATTTCTCCAGACTAAAACAGTTCTTTTATCCTCCTGTGAAAACCTTGTTCTCTCTTCCCAGCTTCTTACCATTGCTGTTTGCTGCTAAGTGAGGCAGTTCAACTGCCTCGTTCATATAGGCCTCAGGATGAAGCAATTTTAGAGATGTTTAGGTTAGACTAGAACTAGGTCCAGTTTAGAGGTATTTAAGCAATAATAAGTTTGGCTGAAAACAAAGAAAGAGAAAAACCTATAGTGGCCTTAACATTTTCTCCCAGTGTATTAAAGATGGGTTTGAATATATAAGTACAAAGCACAGAATGCATGTTCTGCAGTTAGATTTTTTCTTGTAAGTTATATTCTTCTTCAACTAACAGCACATTCAGTTCCAATGAAATGTAAAATACAGACAGGCTGAGTGTCCAGTGATTTTTTTATTTAGAGTATTGTAACCAAGAAAGAAATGCACAGAAAGTATTTCAGGATTCAAAAATAGCCTGAGCTTTCCTTGTGTGGCCTGGTCTCCAAACCACCTGAGGTTTCAAGTTCACAGTGTTTATCTGGAAAATCGGTTTGTCTGCAGAATCTGAGAAGTCATAAAATTTGATCCTCTAAAATCCTCTGTCCTAGAGAGACAGAGGGTAAAAAACAATCCATTGCAGCTAGATGCAGCAGTGAATTCTGAGGACTAAGAACAAAGCTTTTCATGTGCGTGTCAATGCTGTTCTGAGCTGTAAGATAACAAGAGAATTTTCTTCCTTCTGAAGCGCCCTGAACACAGTATCCATGTCCTATGCAAATTCCAGGATTTCATTGCTTTTTCTTTCTCCCCCTTAATAACTTGTCTAACTGTAGTCAGAAACTTAATTTTATTTTTCTTTTCTCAGGGAGAGGGAGTGTGTTCTGCATTCTAATCTGCTTTTTCCGGTGGGAAATATCATTCAGAAGGCATGGCTAATTTTTAAAAAGTCCTATTACGATAGTTGTATATTAATATTGGATATCAATTAAACAATTTATTTTTGCTATCTCTCACTACACAATCAAAGCATTTTTTGAAAAAGACTTAGGAAAGTTGTGTGTAAAATCTCTCTGTAAAATTTCTTCTGTAGTCCTTCCAGTTTTCTTTCAAGCTCCCTGATGATGCTAACACATTGGCAGCATCTAGCCATAAACTTTAGTCATGAAGTCTATGGGGCCCGGGAGGGAGAAAAGGTGCATCTTTACCATGCACTGAACCTCTTGCAGTAGCTATCTCTTGTGTTCCTGTTACTGAAAATCACCACTGTGGAAATTATTAATCTCACCCAATTATTTTAAGGGATGATGAGATCCACATATACTATCGGGCTTTTGATTATCCTTACCTTTTTGATTTCATGTGTTAGCTTGGCAATGAAAAAAAGATATAAAGTAGCAGTATATGGAGGTACTGTAATTAATTATCTTCAACAGTACTCAGCTTGGCCTTCTCACATTGCTTTCTAGGAGGAGGATTTCCAGTTAGCCTCTGAATAGATAAGACAATGGTTTTGGGGCCTTTCTCCTGTGTGGGAATTGATGCAAACACAACTTATATTAGCTATTATTTCAGAATATTGATAAGTGTATATAATTTGTGTGACAGAAAAAAAGTTAAGAAAATGTTCTCTTTTTAATACTAGGAAAATATCTCACTAGTTTAATTCCTTTTTAATTAATTAAGTTGCCCTAGTTATATTTGCAGTAGTAATTTTTGAACTGTGATAATTTTTCTAGGAATATGATGTGCAGTGGGATGAACTACTACTACACCTTCTTTTTGTTTGGTTGTTTTTTTTCACATTACCAACTGTTCCATTGATGAACATAGTACATTTATATGAACTAAGTTAAATAGTGATACATATTTCTTTAACATTGCATGGCATTAATAAAAACTGCTTAATGTTCATTGTTATGTCTATTCTTTTTTTTTGCATTTGAATTCCCCTACTAAATGCATATAACCAAATATTAATTTGAAAAAAAGAAAAATCTGACAAGCTTATACCTTATATATCCCCTCTTGCCATGAAAATAAACCAAATAAAAATTTTCAGTCATTTGTTTAATGTATCACCTATAATTGGGTATGTAACCTGGAATAAAGAGCCTATAATTCAAATGCAATTCCTAAGGAGAAGTAAGGTTTATCACTTTCCTGAGGTATCAGCACTATCTTCCATCCTCTACAGCAGTTCATGGAAATGCTGTTGATTTCCATTACGCTTACCTGAGGATTATACTTAATTTATCAATGCCAGTAATAGAGAATTAGTATTACATTTTCTTAAGATAATTTGTTTAGCTTTGTTGGTGTATCTAGCATTATTTGGTGCTACATCATTTGATATGTTAAAATTAATAGTAACTACATTACAATAAGCTGATCCTAAAAATTGTCAAAGACTGATGTCATGGTAATTGATAGTTTATGTGGTTTTTCCAAATACCTGAGGAAACACTGTGTTAGCCAGTCTGACTTTCCATATAAGTCTCCCATTTATTTCTGTATTCCTTCATTCCTCCTGCAACTGGGGCATGAGTAAAGCATACGTTTCAAACACTTCGTATACTTTAATATTTTAAAGTAATTTCCCTTGATGTTTTATTATTAACAATTACTAAACAACAGAGTTTATATTTTGAATATTTGTGTCTTCTCTTTCCAGTGCCTGCTTCCTAATATCTACTCCATCATGAGATAGGACGCAATGAAAGTCTTTGTTACAAGGAAATGATTGAAATACATTATTAATACTATATCTTTTAAACCCTATTATAGTTGTGTCTACTGATAGAAGTCTAAGGCAGGAAAGAAAAATAGGTATCATTTTAATATATAAAGAAAGAGCTATAAATAAAAAATACACTCTTGTGAATTATATTAGAACTTCAGAAGTTATTTCAGCTCTTTGCAAGTTGTTGTTTGTTGTTTTTTTTTTACCTACTTTACAGTAGGGAAACAATAACCAATTGTTGGTATCTCTGAAGTGTATATAGCATTATTTCATGCTTCATTATAAAACGTTAATTGAAATTCAGCAATAAAATACTGAGGAAATACTGAATTTTCAAGATTCAATAGCAAAAAAAAAGTAACATTAATTTTATTTTCTAGTTTCTTAAAGGTCACACAGTAGGTAATATGGTATAGCCTTTCATCAAATCTCTGGTTAAAATTAAAGTATTCTTCAAATATAGAGTTGAACACTTTACAAAAGGGCAGGTGCAACTGATTAATACTCATATAATGAACTTCTCCTTTGCAACAGTACTTTATCTTGTCTTTGTAAGATGACTGGAAGAAACAAAATATTATTCCTAGAAATGTCTTTGCATATTGGTTTTAATCAATACTGGTAGATATTATATCCATAATTATGTCTTAACTCAGACTAAATATTACTTGCATTTTGGGATTGTAAGAAGGCAATTCATGTTGATGCTTTTGTATCTATACTCTCTAATTGCCATTCTTTCTGCAGATTTTCTTTTATCTAGACAAAAATTTGCAAAGACGAAAGATAAGAGCTGAATGAGCCTCAAACAGGCTGAACAATAAAATGCAATGTGCATTATGTGGCTTTTAGAAAATTACACTTTAGAAAATTACACTTAAAAACCATCTCAGAAATTTATAAAAAAACCCCAAGGAACAGGCGTTTTAGGAAAATTACTCCTATTAATGTCAATGGGAATTGTGCAGCTAAGATCCATCTGTACTGTGGGATTATTCTTTTTTTTTTTACTTTTTAAAAAATAAAACTATATTGTCAGGAAATAAAATACTTTTCAGTAATTGTGAAGGTTGCTGGTGTTTTAGGAGCTCACATGAGGGGGAAGATAATGGAATACCTATTAAATACTGTCCCTTACAATTTCCAGTGATAATTCAGTATGTTAAAGTACTGCCTCTTGGAGAATTCCCTCTTTTTTGTCTAATAATATCTGGAGTGTCCTCAGATAATGTCAAAATAAATATATATGCTGAATTTGATTAACTTATGAACTACATGAGATAAGCATATTAATCTACAGCATCTCATCCTGTGTTATCTCATTTCTTTCTTGGTAGGCTGTCAGAAGGTATGTTTTATGCTGTCCATACACGGGAAACTAATTTTACATAGAATGTCTGAGTATATAAAGTTTAATGCCAAATACACACATATAGCAGTAATCTACTTTTGTGTAGCCATCATTAACGTAGCATTCATAACTCCTCAGCTTAACTAAGGAGAGCTGTAGCCTGGATTTGAATACATACATTGGCTTACACAATCTTCAGAGCATAGTGGTATATGTTCCAACTATGTTTTTTTCCCCACTATTTAAACCATGTATTGTTAATGGTTAAAGCAACACTGCACAGGCATATAAAATAGGTAGAACTTTTTTCTGTCACATGATATGAAACTGCTTATATATTTAAAATGTATTTTATCTGTCATCAAAGAACAAAGTATGTAGTCATCATATAAAAGAAGCTGTGGTTACATTGTATTTCTATAAAAGCTGCTTAAAAAATTAATCCAGAATAAGCAACTATGCATGATCTGTTGAGTTGTGTTTGTTGTTTTTTTCTCTTGTTAAGCTCAGAACTGTGGCCAGTTGTTTTAGGAGAATTGCCTAATGAAAACAGTGTAAATACAGAAGGTTTGCAGCCTATGGAAGAATTGATCCTTGAAGTCAGCAGAAGAATTTTTCTTAAAAAACCCAAACTGAAACAAAAAAAACCCAAGCAAACCAAAATTTGGATAACAGACCTTTCTCTCAGTGAAATGAAGGAAAGACTGACTATATTTGGCCTCTGCCTACTGTTTTATTGGGCCTGTAGAATACACAAGATTTCTCTTAGACAAGATCTAACATAGGAATACAAAGGACAGCAGAAAACTTTACAATCCTACTAAAAAGCAATGATTTAGTGAAATGAGATTCCTTGAATTTAAAGATAAGATAAAAATCAATACTACTCAGCTCCTTTTCAACTGCAGTAGTAATCAAGGCATAGAGGCCTAACTTTAGGGTGCTTGTTTCCCTTGGGGAGCTATCTGCAGCCTGCTGCAGACAGGTCTTTTTACACTTGACAGCAGTTCTCGGAAATGTGTCCACAGGCATCATGAACAATTTTACCAGAAGAAAAATTCCTTTTAAAATGCATTGATCTTTCTCTTTATGCCTATTTTGAAAGAAGAAATATTATTTTGTAGCATGTAATTAGGTTTCCAGAAATCTATTTGGTGTATACAATGTTACCATGACACTAGCATGAAGCTACTTCAATGCAATTGGTACTAAAGATCTTCAGTCCACAGCAATTGTTTTACCTTAAGGGCAAAGGCTTTTTTCTGCTTTACACCAAGGCTTTCTTTAAGACTAGGATGTGCCCTACCAACACATTTAGGTGATTTGTTTATAATGCATGCTCAGACATGCCCAAATAGAAAAACTGGATTAGCGCATGCATAGAAATTCTATGGATGGAAAGTGGACAGAAGAGAGCACATAATTTGTTGAAGCCTGGTCTGGAGATAGTTTTCCTTAAAAGTATATAAGCATAGACAAGATTATGTGGAATTTATGCATATGTTTACTTCTTCTCTGCTTCCTCTTTGCTTTGAGGAGTTGTAATTTGCTGTGTCTGAACAGGAACAAGCCCTTTCTGGGTCTGCCACAATTGTTCTCCACATTCCTCAGGGATCTAAATCAGCAAACCAAGAAACAAATTAGCAGATTTCACAGTTCCTGCCACATCCAACTCTATAATTGGAGCTTTTTTTGTTCTGCTCTTTTAATGAAATAAATGTCTAGCCTTCCCAAATGCTGTTTGGTTCCTTTCATAAGGGTTCTTGAATTGAAGACTTCAGATTTTCTCCAGAGGCTTCTAAGACTAACATTAAGACTGTAATATCTCATAATATCTAATCCAGGAAATGTAATTAATTCTGGAAGTTTCAAGAGCTTTACATTTTTCCTTATTTCTGCCTAGCCACCATGCTCTGCATCTCGTTTCCTTCACACAATCTTACATTCATATGATGTGTTAATTGATGCAAGAACAACCAGTGGCATATTATTTTCCCAGAATTTGCTGTCATATATGGTGCAATCTCTAACAAGCCTGAGCTGTGTATGCAAAATGCCAGTGAAAGAGTTCTGGTACAAACATTATAATATAAAGTTCTCTCTAGTAGTATTCTGACAAGAGCAACAGGAAAATGGATCACTCTTGCTTATTCTTTAGTGTAATAAGCAAAACCCTGTTTGATTCTACTTAACAGAATAGCTTTAGAAATGTAACTGCTGTTGCTTCTGCGTTGCATGTGTATTTAGTTAAAATTGCAATTGTATTCCCATTGTTGAGAGTCTGATTAAGTCCAATTCTGTGAAACTTTTTTGAAACAGAAATTTTCAACTTAATGTCATTGATCAAATTGGTTCTGAGAATAGTTTACCAAGTTGTTCATGCTGCATGTGCACTTGCTCTCTATGCCTGTTACCATTCTGCTATTTCATGAATTAAAAAGTTTCTGCACATGAATAATTTAGATTTCTTGTACTTAAAGCTGTAGTATTAATATAAGCTAATATGCTGTTGTTCAGCTACCATAGCTTGTATATGTTTTAACAGCATGGTACAAATACTTATCTTCATACCTCTCTCAACGAAATATTACCTTTAATAACAATTATTTCTTTAAATATTTTTAAAAGTCATTATACAGTAACAAAGTACTCCCACTGCAGAATGAACATTTAAGGTAATGAACACAAAACAAATTTTCTGCTTTTTAACTGCATTTTATGATGACGACAAACTTTTGTTATTAAATGTTAATGAAGGAAATAAATTTGCACTCCCTTTCATCAGTTTATGTAATTAGCAGTTTATGTTTATTAAATTATTATAATTTTTGTCACATATCAAAGACAATCTACCGTATGTTTTTGGTTAACTAGCACTTTGATAATTTTAAGAATTCTATTAATTCAACAGCTATGTTTTAAATGCAGCAAGCATGGAAAAGGAGGCTTTGCCTGAGTTTTGCAAGAGAGAAATAAGGCTACTCTTTATCACTAGCTCACACTTTCAGATACATACCCTCATGCTTGGTGGATGATTCAGTTAGAGAGAGGAGTGAGGTTCTAAATGGAATACAAATATGTAGTTTGTCTTTGAAAAATACAGAATTAAGTGGCAGTAAATACGCTTCTATGTGCAACACCCATGACTTGTATATACCAACTTGTCTACTTCCAGAAAGGGAAAAAACAAACAGAATGCACATGGTACATCTTTAAATGGGGGTAAGAAACTGGCTTTAATGTTTTTAAAATGGCTGGTGGATTTTGTTAATCCTAGAATATTATCTATCTTTACAGATCAGCTCTGGCCTTTTTTATAAATAACTGTACACCTTTAGAATCACTATGTTAAGAGTCCCTTTGACCATTCTGCTCCTCTAATTGCTAATATGAAGCCTTTAAGCTTTTCTTCTAGTTAAAATTTGATATTATGATTTACCAAATGTGTAATTTCTAAATGATTATGTTAAATTTTAGGATGTTTTGAGAGATATTGACACTATTTGTGTTAAGGCAAAGAGGAAATAGCACTAGAAAAGGAGCTATTTTACCTTGCAAGAGCATTTCTTCTATATTTAAAACAGTTTATTTACCAAACCTCATTTGATATATATTTGAAATAGTATCTAACTTACAATTTGACAAAATAGTAATTTTTGTGGTCAGTCATTCATGTTTTTAAGTTCACAAACACAGCACAGAATTAGATATTTTTGCTATTTTTATCCACTGTGCTTTGAAAAGCTTACATTGATTTCAGTCTGTTGGACACACAAGAAATGTTTCTTTACAGTTCTAATATGTTCTGCATCAGTAGATTTCATCAGGCTGATAAAATATGAGGCAGCACAAAACCATGCAAAATGATGCGACTTGTCTGATTAATGTGGTTGGAGACTGTTAAATTAAAGAATATTTTCCTATATTGAAGCAGATAAAAAAATCCTGGAATCCAAGATGATTTGTTCTGCTTGCAGATGACTGGTAGCAATAGATAACAATATGATGTTGTGGTTCATGTAATAATTCCAGTGTTATTTAGACAATAAATAAATATAAATTCTTTGATTATTAACAAGTAAGCTGAATATATTTTGTTTATATCTCCTAATATAATATAGAAGAAATATAACAGAAATAAATGTGTGTAAAAGCAGACCTCTTAAGTCCACACCCCAGTATTTATACAGAATTAGTTTGTTTTACTTAATAAAGTAATATTTGCGTATTTACATGCTTTCTAATAGCATACAGATAGAAATTTTTTATTTTCAGGCCAACTAGCACCAAAACCCTAGCATTGCCATACAAATGCGAGTGGAAATGTCTGTCATGATTAACAATTATTTGTTTACCTCTCTCAAGTTCCAGAATTCTGAGAGATTTTTTTATTTGTTTGTTGTTTCCCACCAGGAAGAGCACTTCCTGTATCTCTGAGCATCTGATCTGAATTGTCTTAATTGTAGGTGCTTATAGTAATTACTCACTGACATAAGTAATTACTTCTTAGTGGTTTTCTATATAAATTAATTCATGTTATTTTAAAGAAATAATCAAGAATATGTATTTTATGCACATTCTGTATAAGTTTCTCTATATTTTTTAACTGTTCTCAGTTGAAAAGTCTAGTACTATGGCAGGCTTTTGCTAGGCAGAAGATTAATTTCACAGTTCAGAGAAGTTACACTTAGTCTAATCACTGGTTAATCTTGAGAAAACTTGAGATGTACAGACTTGTCTTTCAATCTGGATGCCCGTTCCTACTACCAAGGGCCTTGCTGGCACAAGGCATATCATACAGAGGCTGGTCTATGATCTTGTAGCAAAGTTTTTCCTAGTATGCTAAGTGGCAGCTTGAAATTAAAGTCTTTTGAGAAAACAAAGATAGGCTGCTCAAAGATCTTCAGCTGAATGTTAAAGAAAAAAGTTTTTTTAAGAAATAAAATATATTTTCAGCTAATGCCTTTTTTTCCTTGAAATCTGGGGTTTTTGTGTCACTGAGATCTTAACATATTTAATTTAAAAAATAAATCCTGTTTTTTTTTCTTTTAAAATTTCATGTGAGTAATTTTATTTCCTTTCCTAACTTTTCCAAGCCTGTTGCACTCTCTGAAAAGTCTTTCTCATCCTTTTTAGTGTTTCTCTTCTCCTTTGATACCAAGATTTTATTTTTAAGATTGCTTTCCTGCTAGGCTACTCTGATCTAGTAATCAATGCTTGGATTAAGCCTTCAGAATCTACTTATTGTAGTGTAAGCAGCAGACATTATAGGCTTTGCAGCTTTGTTGGAAAAAAAAATAAAAAATAAAAAAATAATCCATCCTTCTACTTGCAAACTAAAGGAAGGGAAAAAAGACTGGTGAGCTTTGTGGGACTATACAGTTGTTATGGAGTCTACGAATCAGAGTATCTGAATGCTAACATAATTTGGCTATATCATGGATCTCAGGTGTTCTGTTTTTTTTGTTTGTGGTTGGTTTAGTTTTGTTTGGTTTTGTTTGTTGGCTTTTTTCTTTGATTTTGTTTGGTTTTTCTTTGGTTTTATTTTTTGGGCAATAAGTTTTACACTGGCCTGTTAAAATCTCGGTCTCACTCTGACCTTTAAAGACATTAAAACAAAGCCAAATTATTTTTCATGACTAGACAGAAGTTCTAGACAGATCTTCTAAACCAAATTGTGATTGCAGTTTAAAAAAACAAAAAAGGTAAAAGGAGTTAAGCAGTAGTACTAAAACTATTGCTTTAATTTTAGTACAACATGAAAATCAGAACAGCATAAAAATCGGAGCTGTAGAGTCATTTGTAAAGTCAGCCTGCCATATCATACCCTATATTTCAGTAAATACCATTATTTGTATTTAGGAACCATTAAGCATGTACACCATGTTTTATGGTCAATAAAGAAGAAAGTGGGTTTTTTTGGTGGTGTTTTGGTTTGTTTTTTTCATGGTGGTTATTTGTTTGTTTGTTTTTAAATCTGACCAGTATTTTTAATGTAGTCAAGGAGAAATTTTAAAATATAGTTTCTGGATAGGTACAGGTTTAGTCACATGCAGATATTCCTTTATTTCCATAGATTTATATATACAATTTGGACATATTTAAGACTAAATGAACCTGATAGAAACACCATAATAACAAATCCTTGGTTTATATAGATAGAATTAAAGTGTGCAATTAGTACTGAAGTGTAATCAGTATGCTATCTTTGTTATCAATATGTTATTGAATGTTAAAAATAATTCTTTGAAAAAAAAATTGAAACAAAAGCAAAAAAAGTTATCTGATTTCCTCTTCTTGTTCAAATTTATTTTTTAAAGCATTTTGTAGTAGAAAAATAAATTTAGAAGTGTTTTTCATTTAGCCTGTTCCCAATGCCTTTTTTTCTGGCATAACATTCTAAAGCAGCAAATAACTAAAGCAGCAATGTTTGCCAAGCAAACAACAGGTGGTGTATCAGACAGTGAAATCAAAATGAATAAACAGAAGAGCTGTCAACTTTCGTTGTAGTTTCAGAGTATTTAGTGAGTCCTGTGCTAAATCAACTTATTGAACTTGATACTTTTTTCCTTTTATTTTCAATTTCTGTGTGTATTTTATTTGCTTCTTTCTTACAAATGAGTCTTTACTACTAATACTAAGCAGAGAAATCAGGCTCTTTAGTAAGACATTGACATGTTTTAGATATAGAAAATAGAGCATTTAAGAAACACTGCTTAAAAATAAGTTACTGTGTAAATATACCATTAATTTTCAAATGTATTTTCATTCAATATTTTAGTGTGTGAAATAACTAGGAAATGTGGCTTTATAAATACTTGTTCAAATAAAAAAGAAATAACTTCAACAGTATTTAGAATTCATGACTGAAACTTGTAGAAGAATTGTTGTGCAAGTAAAATTACAAAAGGTAAAATATTTTCTGAACTATTATCAGAATATATATTTATAGGGAGCTTGAGGCTGGAAATGCTTGTGTATTTTCAGTGAATTATTGCATTCATTTAATTTTTAGTTCAAAATAGTAAAATTATGAATTTCAGCCATTTAAACAAATGTTGGGTTTTTTTTCCACAACCAAGTTTTTTATGCAGTGCTGCTTTGTTAGCTTGATGGCAGTATGGCAGTAAGTCAACACATTTTGAAATTATTAAAACAAGTACTTTTCCACAAATTCTGGTTAACAATTATTTTGTATAAATATTTACAAAATTTGAGACTAGCACTTTGACACCATGGTATATGGCTGATGGAAAAAATATTTTCTTAGACTCTTATGGACCCAGAGATCAGCAGGGTAAGAATGCAGAGCTGGAATTAAGCCAAGCCTAATATCTGACCTGAAATAGAAATAAGTGGGTCAGCCTAAGAGGTTGTGCTGATACCTTTAAGATAAACCAGCATTGTCCAGATAGATGTAATAGTTGTCCCAGTTTCTGGTAACAACCAGTTAACTTGTCCTGTATTAAATGTGATACTTCTCTTGGGAACTAATTAATTCATGCATGGTTTTAGCTTGGCCCTTCTGCATATGTTTTTCAACCCCTATGGCTCTCCTACAGTGAGCACTCTTCTCAGGTTCCTCAGGCCACCTTATATTCAGCTAATAATGGAGTTATCTTGTGCCATCCAAAGGCTTTGTGTCTCATCCAAAGCTCTTTGGTATTGTTGGTTTTATTACATGCACTTTTACTATGTTATTTTCCATTTTCTCTGCCACTTATGTTTGGTGGATTCCCAGTGATCAGCCTTGCAAGTATTTGGCCATTACTTCATAAATTGTTAAAAGCCTACTTAATTCAGTCATGACTCCTTTCATATATGCATTATGTTCACACGTACCTATGGGTTGACACAATTTCAGTTCTTGGTATATTAGCAGTGAGAATTAATATGATATTAAAATGCATAAGGGTTATAAAACAATTATTATTTTAATGAGAATATAAAATAAATGTCCACCACTGTAAGGTTTTAAAATGCCCACGCATTGTTTCACACCATGTGCAGATTATCTGATACTGGTCAATCACAGATAGATAGAATGGTTTAGGTTGCAAGGCACCCCAGTGCTGACTCATCTTAATTTTCTTTCCCTACTCTTTTCCCTCCTTTCCTGTTCCTCCTCATTAGAAATAACTAAAAGAATAATATGACATCTCAAATGTAGACTTTTTAAGGTATAATAGAACTACAAATTTAGCCTTCAAGATTTAAAAGACAGGTATTTTTGCATAGCAGGAAGCGTAAAATCTTTTACTCCATTAACAACTTGCTCAGGTTTAGTCTTCTGGAAGTAAGTGGGAGAACGACTTGCTCTGCTTATTCAAAAAAGAGATTTGAATGCTTTAGTTTGCATCCATTTTTGTGTGGTATTGTCTCAGTAGAAAGAATCTTTTCCTGTTACCAACTAACATTTAAATGTAATTTTTAAAGACATTTTTACAGAAAAAATGATAAAGTGGTATTTCAAATAAAATCCAAGATGACAAATAACTAGACAAAAGTGCTACAAGAAGAGATTGGTGGGTTAGAGTGAATAACTAAGGGACTCATAGTCAAAAACATGTTGACTGTGAATCAGCTGTGTCATACTGTTTTTTTGAATAGGAAATGTTATTTTGAAAAATGTCAATATATGTTATGTGTTGCTGATTCAGTTACAGAGCTAGCATATTTTAAAAGTCCTTAGTTCTAGACAATTCTGAATTGGAATATTAGAATACTTTAGGCAACACATGTTAAAAATTGTTTAAAAAATAGAGTCAGAAGACTGGAAGATAGTTGAAACAAAAGAAGATTGTTTTGCTTTAAAGTTGAAATGTTTTCTGTGTTCAATGTGATGCAAGCAAATCAGGAAAAATTTAAAAAATAAATAGTAGTTGAGGGGATTTTGGCAAAGTTTCATTTAGGATGAAACTGAGGACAGTTAAGTAGTGCTCCAAGGCCACCTATTGAACTAGTCACTCACAGTGGATCTAACTTCAAAATTACATCAGGTTGCACAGGGGATCTCATTTAGTTCAATTATGAGTATCTCCAAAGTCAGAGGTAAAGTGACAGAAACTGCACAGCCTTTCTAGACAGTGCGTTTCAGCACTTAATTACTGTTACTGTGCAAAAAACCATCACCTAATGTGAAAAATACTAGAGGAGTTTAGAGCAAGTTTACATAGCAGTCTTTCTGCTGCCAGCAGAGCGTAGCTGATTTTATACTGGAGCAGAAAGGAAGATGAAATCGACTGATGAAATCGACTAAATCTCTTTTGGATCTGTATGTCTATGTAATTAATTTTGTAAGTAATATATTTTTTCTACTTTTAATTGCAGCAGGAAAAGAATCAGGAAAGCTCAAGAAATAAAGGTAAGTGCTAATTATTTTCAGAATGTGAAGATTCTTGTAATTATTACAAAGCTAATATCCATTGTTGGAAAAAAAAAAAATCCAGAGAAATTGTTTTCTGAGTAATTTAGTATTTGGAATTACAAAAAAATACCCAGGAAAGGGGGATGAAATGTAGAAGGTAAATGCACCTTACTCTGTGAAAGTGGCTAAAGCACTACTTGAAATAGAATATCCAGGTTAAAAAAACCAGCTTTGTATCCCAATAGAAGAGTTCAGAAACCCAAATTGTGGACTTAATGCTTCTTTCTAACATAGTCTGTTAAGAAACAGAATACACAGATCTCTTATTTAAAAATTTGCTAAACAAGCACTGAAAAGCAAAATTGCCAAAGACACAAAGATTGTTGTCTTGATATTGTAGGTGCATACAGAGCTAGGGCTACGAGGTAGTCGAAAAAGAAAAACAAAGGTAAGAAATCAGTCAAAGGTTACAAAGAGAGGGGGGAATTAAGTGACAAAGTAACCTGCATCTTTTCATTGCCTTAGGAAACAATGCTTAATACTATTATCTGAGTTAGCTGTTTTTAATTCAGTTATTCATGTATCACACTAGTAATTCACCTCAGTTTCCTTGCTTTACCTCACACTAAGGCTATACATGGGCATCTAAAGACAAAATCAACCTGATGGTTGTTTGGAGCTGTGTCAAGACAATTATGATGTTCATGACTGGAGCACTTCTCCTATAAGGACAGGCTGAGGGGTCTGGGTTTGTTCAGTCTGGAGAAGAGAAGGCTTCAAGGAGATCTCACAGCTGCTTTCCAGTACCTGAAGGAGGCTACAGGAAAGCTGGGGAAGGACTCGTTACAAGGGCGTGTAGTGATAAGCTACACGCAGACAAGAGCTAATGGTTTTAAGCTGAAAGAGGGTAGATTTACATTAGACATTAAAAAGAAATTATTCAGTGTGAGGTTGGTGAGACACTGGAAAATGTTGCTCAGGGAAGTTGTGGAAGCCTGATCCCTGGAGGTGTTGAAGGCCATGTTGGATGGGTCTTGGAGCAACCTGGAGGTGTCCCTGCCCATGGCAGGTGGGTTGGAACTAGATGATCTTTAGGGTCCCTTCCAAACCTTTCTGTGGCTCTATGATTATATGATAATCTACATCCTCTGAAGGACCTACTGTTCTTCATTTGAAGAATGTGCATGATAAAATGAACAAAAAAATGAAACAATCTTTTAGCTTCTACCTTCAAAGAATACTGAAACTGGCCATTCTTTTAGGTTACTATTATTTATTTCTGTTGAAAACTCCCCACTACCACCCTGCCAAGTTGTCAGGTGAATGGTCATTATGGTGTATATGTCAGGAGCAAGTAAAAGCAGGAACAAGATAATGAGCTAGTTGGGAGTGCCCATCAAATTAATTAATTGTTAGTTAACTAACCACAGAAACAATTTTCAAAGGCTTATAAAATAACCACAGACAAAGCATAATGCTCTACTTGAAAGGAAATATCCATTACCACCAAACAGACAGTGAAATTGGTGCTCAGCTGCAAATAATTTATTGTGATTACATCCGTAACTTCTCTTGAGGAAAATTTTAATCTACTAAACTTCCTGCATACTGTGCATGTCTCTGCCTAAGCTGACAATTCAACTTGGAAGATTTCAGTGGTCTGAAATGGACTACTCACACATAAGGTAGCCTTGGAAAAATTATTCTACTTTCATATGTATAAAGATATGCTTGATTGTTTAAAGTTTTTTGGGGGGTTGTTCTGTGGTTAGGTTTTCTTGGCTGTCTCTTCTAATATGTTTTGTATTTCTCATTTGTTTCATGTGTTCTTTTTCCATGTCATTGTGAACTTTCATAAAGGTTTTTTTTTTTATTTCATTGGTAGATGATGAGAAAAGTTTTTCTGCTTCAAATACTGGTTGGTTTGGGTGAAACAATATAAATTTGGTGTTTCAATATAAACATTCCTGCATTGTCAATGAGTACCTGCCCTTCACTTGCAGAATCTAAATGCATTGTGCTCTGCATGTGTTCTTGTGAAACAGGTAAATTATCCCCAGGTTCTCAGGACAGTGCATTACACAGTAAAAGGACAAAAATATTTTCTGTGGTTCCTTAAAGGTTCTGCAACTTTCAGAACTGATGTTCTGAAAAATGCTCTTAATTAAGAAGGCTATTACAGCCCATGTTAAACATTCCTACCAAATGAAACTTAAGAGACTCTGGTGTGCTTCATAACTTCCACTGATAGCAGTATTTCAGTATTGAATTTTTATCCAGTATTTATTTAAGCCTGTATTTTTATAAGAGGAGAATATTACAGCTGAATTGAAGTCAAATGCCTTTTGACTTCAGCAGAATCAAGACATTAATAACAAGCACTGTTCTGTATCTTTTATTATATTATAAATGCATAATAATTTTAATTTAATTTATTGCTATAACACAAATCTGATTGCTACTCATATTCTATTAATGATGTTGTTGTTTTTTTGTAGTGTTGTTTTTTCTGCTGACATTTTTCTGACCCACTTGTTTTTCCCATCTGTTACTTCTGCTGTCAGACACTAAGTCAATCACACCAAAATAGAAGCCAATGCTCAACCATGTTGTGTTCTGACACTAATCCCATCTCTCTCTGATCTGTGGTATTCTTTTTCTTGTTTCATTTAATGGATAACAGAACTTTGTGTACACTGCCTGAGAAATAAGAAACACTGCTTTTATGTAAAATAATACATTATCATTTTACAATTCTAGTGTATGCTGGCAAACATCCACAGAATTTTTCCTGCATGAGAATTGTTGTCACCAGTGCAAAATACAAACAAAGCTACTTTCATAGCGCATGCCATTAACATGAAAGAAATAAGGCAATCACTAACTAAAATCTTGCTAAATTTTACTTGTTGACTTGGAGTTACAATTGTACCTTCTTTACTTCTCTTTTCCAGTGCTGACTCCTTCAGACAAATGAGCATTTTATTCCAAACATGTAGTGGATAATAAAAAAGATGTTTTTGTGATGACTAGGAAATACGTTTGGCAATATCAGAAATTGTGTTCTATTCAAGCAGTGTTCAGAATTTTCTTCCAAAGTTACACTTAACTTTGGAGACTTCCAGGTGCATTTGACAAAGTATATAATGTACTTTGAAGTGGAAATTGTTTCTGACAAGATTGTTCTGCAAAACCTTTATTTCTGAAGCACCAGAAGGTTGACTAGTGACACATAGTGACATTTTTTTTGCCCAGACATCAAAGTAATCTTGATTACTCTGCTCAGAAAGAGCATGGGCACACAGGAAATAATTAGTCACAAAATATTTCAGGTAACTAGTAGCTTTTCAGATTATTAGCTCCCAAACTCAGCCACAGTTATTTTGAATTTCAATACAATATTTTTTCTGTTTTAAGAATTAAAAATTAATTTCAGTCTAGAAAAGTAAAGTTTCTAATGTTTCTAAGAGACAACAGCAAAATGAGAGAAAATCTACCAGAACCAAAAAGCTAAAAAACAGTTTTGAATTTAGGCTGAGAGTAAGGTGGTAATTTTGCTGCGACTGAATGAGATGATACTGTAGACAACTTGTGTAACTTTGGATATTTGTTTAAGTAACTTACATAACAGTTATTGAAAGATAGAAAAATTGCTTTAGCTGAGATTTGGAAAACATATACTTTTAATAGGATTTGCAAAATATGCCTGGAAATAATTTGAATTGTATTAACTTGAACAGTTTTACTTAAGTAAGTTAAGTAGACTTGAGAGACTGACTGTATAGTAGATTATTATTTGTTTTGCTAGCTACTATTGATATGAACTTTGAACAATATTAACACTCAAAATCAAACAGGAGAATATTGATGGACAGTATTTTAATTATAATCTGTGTTCCTAATTGTATTTAATGCTTTTCATTTTATGTTTACCTTTAATAATATGAATGTAAAATACTTGCTGACTCACAGGTTGGTTTCAAAAATATAATTCCCTATTATTATTAATATTTTTCCATGCTCTTCTGATATCATTAGCAAATATTTGTTCCTTTTAAGATCCTTAACTACCACAAAGAAAATAAAAGAGGATACCATATCTGCATCTGTGGAAGAACAACCTCATGTACCAGTACAGTTTGGGGGCTGACCTGCTGCAGAACAGTGTAGGAGAAAGGGACCTGGGGGTCCTGGTGGACAGGAGGATGACCATGAGCCAGCAATGTGCCCTTGTAGCCAAGAAGGCCAATGGCATCCTGGGGTGCATTAGAAAAGGTGTGGTTAGTAGACCAAGGGAGGTTCTCCTCCCCTTCTATTCTGCCTTGGTGAGGCCACATCTGGAATATTGTGTCCAGTTCTGGGCCTCTCAGTTCAAGAAGGACAGGGAACTGCTTGAAAGAGTCCAGCGCAGAGCTACAAAGATGATTAAGGGAGTGGAACATCTCCCTTATGAGGGAGCTGGGTCTCTTTAGCTTGGAGACGAGGAGACTGAGGGGCGACCTCATGAATGTTTGTAAATATGTGAGGAGGACGGAGGCAGGCTTTTTTCAGTGATGTCTAGAGATAGGACTAGGGGTACCGGGTGCAAACCGGAGCATAGGAGGTTCCATGTAAACATCAGAAAAAACTTCTTTACTGTGAGAGTGACAGAGCACTGGAACAGGCTGCCCAGAGACGCTGTGGAGTCTCCTTCACTGGAGACATTCAAAACCTGCCTGGATGCGTTCCTGTGTGATGTGCTCTAGGTGACCCTGCTCTGGCAGGGGGGGTTGAACTAGATGATCTTTCGAGGTCCTTTCCAAGCCCTAAGATTTTGTGATTCTGTGATATGGGCATCACTTGCATCTCTTGCTTGCTTTCTACTCCTTAAAACGTTTAAGATTGCTCTGTAAGACTCATGGCCTTGTCTGGGATTCTAAATTGATGTTGTAGTCTTTCTAAACAATGATAAATGTAAGACAAGGAGTGAGAAAAGCTTAATATTGTCAAAACCTGAAAGAATTTAAGAAAGAATTTAACAAAACCAGTAAGGCCTTCATTGAAGCAATAACCTTTAAAAGTGACAACATATTTTGAGGTACTCTCAAATGCCAGGGCAAGTAAACTCATGTCTGTCCTGCAATATGCCTGACTGACACTATTATTTATAACAGACAGAACTGTGTATGTTCTGATACGAAATACATGGCATCAGCATCTTTTGTCATATTAAACCAATTAATTTGGTAAAAATTGCACTTCATTACTTCCTGTACTGTATCCAGTAACTCATTATGTCTGCTCAATCTTATTATTTTAAATTCATATTTCAACAGACTTGTTTTATGTCACTATAGTTAGGCTCTGAACTACAGTCATCCTGGACTGATTTGATTAATGTTTTAGTTTGTTACACTGTAGTAATGCTTCTCTTGTTGAACAGTACGTATCAAAAAACAATGCAGTATTTTTGAGAATATATTGTAACAGCAGGCAGGTCACTGTTTTCCAAGAGTGTTGTTTCATCGGAATGCAGCTGCTAAATAATCTGGCCTACAGTGTTCTTTATTCTGATGTTCTTTTCTGGTATGTTCTACCTTACCTGAGTGAATAGACTTTTAAGAGGTGTTATGAGGAGTGCTTGAATTAAGTGTGTTATAGACTATCCCCTTTATCCTATTCCATTCTCCTCCAAAGCTTAGTCGACTGAGTCTTCCACTAGCATAATTCTCCATTCCTTTTCATTTCCAAGGTCTTAAAAAAGACCCAGAGACATGGTGTTAACTGAATGTTATGGAGTTCTATTTACTTATTATTATGTTGGAATGGCTTTAGCATGATTGACATTCGTAAAAATATATTTCTATTTTTCTAGGTTTGGAATCAGTTTGGAGTCAGTTCAGAGTTAGATTATGAAATAAAGAAACAAAACTCCTTATTTGTGAAAATACTTTTAATATAACAGATAGTCTTACAATCTTATTTTCAAACCAACCTGAAGCTCATTGAGGAAAGGCAAAGTGTGTGGGTCAGTTATCAGTTCTAGGTAATATCTTTGACAACAGTGCAATTACCCAGACTTTGAAAGTATAAATTAATACAAGCAGAGAGCTGTTCAGCACAGGCTGTACAATACAGCTTTGCAAGAAGGTTATTTATTTTCAACAATTATGCACAAAATGTATTTTTTCTTTTGTTTTGCTTTATGGCAGAGAAATGGACATTTGACTTCATTTTTCTTCTCGCTTGTAATAGTCATGCCATCCAGAAACTTAGAAGGGAAAAAAATTACCTGTGTCCAAATTCCAGGCAAGAACTCTTCTGCAAACTATCTCTATACTAACAAGAGATGTTATTTCTGTATGTAGTAGCATTGTAGAGCTAACATGAGATTGGTATCCTCATCTAGTTGTTTGTTTTTTTTTTTAAAAAAAAAAATCATCCATGTCCTTCTAAAATTTAGGTTACATTTTGTTAAATTGCTAAATCTATTTCAAAGTAGACATTTTAAACTTCACTTGAGAAAACATGTTCTGCAGTATTCATGAAGTTCCTCTCTGTAGAGCATAAACACTTCATCTGAGCACATACAGCAATGAAGCAATTCAACCCCATTTGGGGAGGGAGGGGGGATTCCTGACTACTCACTGGAATACATATTCATTTATGTTAAGACTCTACTGGCTTTAAAGAAGTCACTCAAAGGATGAATGTAACAACTTTGCTTTATTTGAATTTAAATTTATGAGTAATCTGAATTTTAATGATCTGTGACCCACAAATGATTTTGAATAGCAATATAGTTTGTCTGCCACTCTGAAGTTCTTATTTTTCATGTAAATTTTGTTTAAAAGCTTCCATGTAAAAATAGCTACCTTTTGACTTGAACGCTCCATTGAAAAAGGTTTGTAGAGTTTCTTGTGTTACGTAGGCTGAGAGGAGTTAATCAGTGTGACTTTTTTCAAGTTAGTCTACTCTTTAATTATTAATTGCACTGAGTTTTGTAAGTTAAAAAAAAATAAATGTTAAAAGCTTCTTAATTTCATGTATTATGATTCTCCTCTGTGCTTAAGACAAAACTATCTTTCGCTTTAAAGAAGAAATATTCTGAAATATGTGTGCTTTCAGTAATTCTAGCTTTGGTTTACTGCTTTCTTCTTTAGACGTACACAAACCACAGATGGCTTTATCAAGTAATACAATTTAGCTCATGAGCACTGAAGACTTGCGCTACATTTATAGACAATGCAGTGCTTTGAGAAAGCGCATTTGGTTCCTTCAATACGCATCTGTCGGGAGCCGATGCCAGGGGGTACCGGCTGTCAGGA
>NW_009952973.1:5523511-5549098 GCF_000747805.2 Chaetura pelagica | reverse complement strand
TCAGGCTCCATCCCCGGGCGGCAGGGTCCCAGCGCCAGGCTCCGCCGTACGGGGGTGTCCCACGCAAAAAAGCATCCGAGCAGGCCCTGGTCCCACCTGCTGAATTCACCGCCCTTTTATACCCCCGTGACCCACCTGTCCAGCCAGTGTCACTGTCCGGAGCCAACTGACACCCACGAGTTTCAAGTTAGGGAGATAACTAGCAGGGGCGATGCATAACTTGTTGCCCATCCTTCCTGCCTTGTACCACATCTGTTGTTTTGCTTTCATTTGTCCCTGAGCAGCAGGCCTGTTTTTGGTCCGTTAGCTGGGAATAATCAGCAGAAGGCCTTTGCTGGCTTAAAAAGGTATTTTGTTTAGTCTTATGTGGGGAATAAGAAGAAGAGTTTCCCACAGCATAATATAAACATTACTGCAGTGTCTGTAGGCTGTGTGTGTGATGCTACTCACATGTAGGGAATATTAATTTGATTAACAATAGAAACCTAAGCATGTAAAGTGGGTCATTCCATGTGAAGCTTAAAACTCTCAGTTTTGGTGCCCTTAGGTATATAAGGTTTAAAATGTTACTTCTCCTGCATAGTGTGCTCCTTTGCAGAACGTTACCATTCTTGTAATGGGGAGTAAAATACAATTTCTATCAGCACCATAGGTGTCTTAGTTAAGTTTGGCATATCATGATTGTGGGGGTGGGTTTTTTCACGGTACTTGTGAGGTAGAAGGCAACTGGTACTGACTAAAAAGAATCAGAATGATAGGAAGAGCAACTTTTGTGTTTCATATTGTTGAAACAAGGTAATCTTCCTATCTTAACACTTTGAAGGTTTCCTTTTAGTATAGATTATCAAAAAGAAGGTCTTATAATAATGTTACCTTAGAAACTTACATTTTGCTTGCAAATAAGTATGCAAAGTAATAGCAAAAGAATCAATATTAAAGCAACTTTCAAATTAGTTTTTATTCTTCTATAGTTTAACCACTGCTTTTTCAGAAGATCTCAGTATTATTTCAATGTGAGCTTATCTAAAAGTCTGCTGTACCACCTCTTTACTGAACAAAAAGGAAGCCACAGTATTTATATTTCTGAAAAATATATACATAGAGATCCTTTTAAAAATCTGCAGGGTTCTTTACAAGCTCTGTAAGCATGCTTTTTTTTAAAGCAAGACAATAGTTAAATTAAACTGTTTATAAGGGGGAGGAGTTGTCCTGAAAGAAAAGGTGAAGTCCAGAAGGAGCACAAGACATTCAGAAACAATAAATCACACATATTGGCATTTCAGAAATGAATTCTATTTAATTTACATTGCTTTAAAATAAATATCCATAAATAGATGTCTTTTTAATTCAGGTACTGTGACACTGTTTTTTAATTGCACATTTATAGCACCAAAGTTTAACAGCTATCAACATAACTTCCAGACAGGATTTCTATGCTGTTTATAAACTATAAAATATTTATTTTAAGAACAATTATGCAGAAAAAACCCTAAGCGTTACACAGGATAAATTTCCTTACACCATCTAAAACAGAATTACTTTTTGCATTCATTATGAATTCTTTAGAATGCTATTGATTGTAGATTGGAAACATATCTTCTCATATCAGCTATTCTCTTGCAAGCAGCTTAAAGGACAATCCAGAACTTACATAACATTGAAAGATGAGTCTGGTGAACATGATTTCTACCCCTACCCTCATTCCTAAACATTGCAGCACTGTATATCACTCAGATGCCAGTTGAAACAATTACAGCATTAATTTTTTGCCTTACTCTTTGCATAGCAAGAGTTGATGCTTTTCATTATCCATTAAGGCCATATTCGAGTTTAGTCCAAGCATACTCTTTTGCCACAGCTTCAGACACTAGAACGCAATTAACCATGTCAGATCCTGTTAACGTTTACACCTTAACTGGGAGCAGATATTAAAGTGAAGTGCAAATTAAAGACTGCTAAAATGCCTGCCACTAACAATTATGGTGGGGCAGTATTAAATTTCTCATTTGTTTCCAAAGGTCAGATTAATAAAACTGCACAGCACATTATCATAAAGGGTGGACCCAGATGTCTGTTTTGATTATGCATAAAAGTCTAGTGTTTCTAAGGAGACTTCACAAGGGATGAATGCATCCATTTTAACTAGCAGTTTAAATGTGGGTAATTATTAGATCCTTTTCTGAAGAGATCCAATCAGAGGCTGCTGTCAATCAAATGTCTTTTTCTGCTTTTTAATTTACAAATATAAAAAGTAGGCTTCTTTTATAAATGCCTTTCCATTTTTAATCCTTAAATTTTAACTAGCTTCCCAAGTACCTCAAAAAACTTAATTCCTTAGATGAACCAGCTGTAAACTAAACTGCATCAACTATTAAAAACAGACCTAGCCCTACCTATTCAACACTACCTAATGAAACGGTGGTTTGTTTTTTCTCTTCTTTTCCTTTCTTTTGACTCAAAAGCATTTTAAAGAATCTTATTGAAAGAAATACTGAGGTTTGTCCCAGAAGATGAACAGCAACAGTTTTCTGTTATTTTCATCTGCATTACAAAAGTATGAGAAAATACTCTCTATGATTATTCCTATTGCGAAGAATGTAGGGATCTTAAGGAAAGAATTTAAATGTCTGAGTATCTAGTACAGATACCTATCTGTCTATCTAATACCATACTAATCTAGTACTCTGACATGTGAATAAGCAAAATATAGGTCTGCATATATCACTGAAGCAATTGAATTATTTTCAGGTTTATATTGAAAGTGAGATTAAATACGATGGTACAGATTTCAAGGAACTGGAATAACCTTGTTGCTATAATCAAGATTATAATTTAGAAACAACAAAGGAAAATGGAAGGAGAAAAAAGCTAATCAGATTTATGATGACTTGAATAACCAACATGTCGTAAAAGCCCAGATATATTCATAACATATTAAGGAAGGTTTTCTTAGTAGAGATAGGTAATGAATTATATACAACACTACTTAAACTTCATCTGACATACTGTATCTATGTCTGAGTGTTCATGTTTGATTGATTTGAATTTAATCTTGAACAGGTACACAGAAAGGCTACTGCAGTGATCAGACAGTATCTTCTAAGTTGTGTAAGTGTAAAGCTCAGCTTGTTTGCCTAGCAGAATAGAAAATTTGAAAGTGTTTTGGTAAAAATACTTGAAAAGAGTATGGAATTCCTGGGATGAAAAATTAGCTAGATTAACATTATTTTTAAACAAGAGGTAGTTCTCACTGCATACAGGAAGACTTTTATTTATGTGCATATTCCCCTTTGCATGAATTTATATGGTAGTGCCAGATTTAAAATACTGTGTGTGATGGCATGCAAATTATAAAGTGAAAGTGGAATGAAACGTTTTTCAGGACGCAGCACTGTGTATCACTCAGAACTCCCTGGTTCTGTAAAACTAAGGAGGTTTGGTGCTTTGACAGAGAAATTTGAGTTCATGTAAAGTTATACATTAATAAACACTCATGAAATTGCCTTAAGGGGACAGTAGAAGGACCAACAGCCTGTCCTTTAAATTGAAGCAAGACTTCCCTTATCTGGAAGAGTAGTCTAAGGTAATCTGTTTACAGGGCAAGATAATATGCTTCATTTGGGATATAATAAAAACTCTTTTTGTTACCTTCTATTTCCTATGTAAAGAACTCCATTTGTGTAGCCATGGCCTGGATAATTTTCTGTACAGCTGGCTTTTTCAGTATTCTGTTTCCCACTCATGTCCCATTTTGTGTAAGCTAAGTCTCCATTTTTCATGAGTCTTAAGTATTCATTTTTCAGCCATTCATACCTTTTCATGATTTGAAACAGCAGAACATAATCTGTGTTCTTAGGAGACATGTAAGGCTTTAAAACACAGCCTCCCTTGGCTGTTCAAGGGTAGGATTTGCTGTTGAACTTCCAAAGCTTTTTAGAGATTAAGTATTTGAAGTTACTTCTATATTTTTTCATAGTTGTAGAACACATAACTTTCAGTTTCAGTCCAAAAAGGAGAGGACTTTATGGGACAGCCTGAGTGAAAACAGTTCTGGTGAATGATAAATATGGATAGTGTTTTTACCAGCATATTGCTTGTAATTTCACCTATGCTTCCATCACTCTGGGGCGAGGGAGGGGAGGTGATGAATCATTGAGAAAGAATTGTATTTTACTAATTAATACTCATTCAAATATTTTTCGTATCTTTGAGATGCTATCTGAAATCCTAATAGGATAAATTTCTACTGATTCTTTAAGATTTTTTCGTATCTATGATGTACAGACAATTGTCAGAAAGTGTTTGTCTTACAAAGTTGTAATAGCTGACAATAAGGTTTGCCAAATTCTATTTTGCTCAGATACTGAAAGGATTGTCATATGCTATTATGGCAATGGTAGCAATAAACTGTCATTCTGTGTAGTCCTGCCCAACACGTGGAGGCATTTAGCTGCTTAGGCAACAGTTATCAATCAAAAAGCTGTTTATCAGCATTTCCAGCCTGGGAAAAAAATACAATATGACAGATTTTTGTCCATTCATATATCAGAATTTTCTTGCACAGGGATTGGTCAAAAGGTATATCTATAGTTGATAAAGTCCTGGCTAATCCTTGTTTAAATAATCTAAGAGATTTGACTCAAATGATTACACATCTAAATACCAATAAGCAAGTGTCTTTCCATCCAACACCAAAGTGATACAGTAGGATATTTTCTCCTACTCCTTCTCCCCCCCACCCCCAAGTATTTCTCTTTGTGTCTAGACAAAGTCTGAGCATAGGCTTAGATAGCTTTGTTGGCAGCATCTCAACACAAAATGCTCAGTAATAAGGTTCAAATTACTCTCTATTTAAATTTTGCACTAAAAACACACATACGATTGTAAATGCTGGCATTTAGCAATAATCAGTCAAATACTGATAAAAATCAATTATGGCATTTTTTGAGTAGAAATTTAAGAAAGAAAATTATTATGCTTCAAAAATAAACAAATCCCAGAATATTAAAGCAAGCATTTTTCTTATCTTCATAAAATCCTGCACAGAGCTGATTAAATTAAGGCTCTTGGGAGGAAGGGAAGAATAAAGAATTTTACCAAAGAGAAAGACATACAAAATTCCCATTTGTATCGTGTCACCAAGGTTCTAATTATCACACATTGATTTTTCCTCATAAAATGTAAAAGCTGTGATTTTGTACCTTTAAGGATAATTGCCCACTAAAAATGCACTACAAATGGGGAAAAAAAACTCCAATAAAATAGCATTCCCAAGTCATAATTTCTACGCTCATAAGATCATTTATGTAGCTTGCACTCAGGTCTAATTAGCAGTAATCTGGCCTTTTTTCCCCAGAAGAACTGAAAAATCTTATTACTCTTTATAATTGTCATTGTCATCTCAAAATAATACCAGTATATAGAGTTCTGAGTCTGATTAATGGAATAGAATTGGTAGAAGACGTACAGCATCATAAATCCAAAGAGAATGCATTTGTATTGCTTAAACAGTCTTTCTAGGCGGTTCAACAGAGCCCTATGTAAATATATATATGAATAAGCTTATAGAAATACATCTGTATATGTTCGCAGACATACAAACAAATAAAATATCAGAACTGAGCCATAAATAGATGGGGTTTTAGTTTTTAATTTTGCTTGTTTTGAAAATTTAGTGGGGAACTAGTTGTGTAAGGAGTGAATCTAAGCTCCCATTTGTTCACAATGAAGATGGGGACAATTACTAAGCTCTGCAATATTACAGTTAAAATACAGATTAGCTTTAAACTGTTTTGATTATAACTTGGTCAATACAATTTCATAGTATAGATTGACACTAATTGACAGATTTAGATGATTTATTTTTTTTCTCTTGTACATAATTGAAACATTTGTTATATTTTCATCTGGAGATAAAAAGCCCTATAAAACAAAGGGGGTTTTCACGTGATTTCACATGATCTACACTTCTTTACATGCTTATCTAATGAAATTATAACCCTTGTTCAGGTACTTGCTGTTTTTGAGTTCACAGAATTATAGAGTATTTTGGGTTGGAAGGGACCTTTGAAGCTTATCTAGTCCAGTCCCTTTGCAGTGAGCAGGAAGATCTTCAACTAGATCAGGTTGCTCAGAGCCCTGTCTATCCTGACCTTGAATGTTTCCTGGGATGAGACTTCTACTACCACTCTGGGCAACCTGTTCCACTGTTTCACCACACTAACTGTAAAAAAATTCTGTCTTACAACTTAAGTTTAAAAACATAGTTTCAATGTAGGGGGAAAAAAAATAAAATCAGAAGCTTATGCTAGATGCTTTAGGCAGTCAGTGCAAGTATTTTCTGTGTATTACATTAGCATAAGGACAGTCAGGAAATATGCTGAAACAAATATGAAACTTTTATTTCCATAGAAAGCTTGATAATGATGCCAAATGCAGAAATTTGTCTGCGTGGTAAAGATTGTTTTAAATTATCTATGGGATGGATGCTGGTAATAATATAGTTCATTTTGCATATGGCTGGCTAATAATTATTTAGACTGTTCATGAATTTAAAATAGACCTGGCTTGATAAGGCCCCTAGCAATCTGTTCTGACTTCATACCTGACTCTACATTGAGCAGCAGCATCAACTAGAGACCCCATGATGTCCCTTTTAAACTGAATTACTTACGACTTCTGATTCTTCGTTCTGCATATTTATAACTTTCCTCCAAAACATTATTAACTTGATGGAGACCATACTAAACACTGAAGTAACAGAGAAAAATCTTATGAAGTTACTCAATAATAAACTGTATTCACAGGCTCTTCAGCCTTGCTGGTCAGAAAAATGTATCAATAACTTTTAAATGAACAGCAAACATGCATGACCATAGCAAGTGCAATTTTGAAAAGTGGACTGTTATCACATGTTGAAAGGTTGTATTATTAAAACACATTTCACATCTCTGCAATAGAAATTTAAATATTTGCCTTTAATAATAATTCAGTGTAGAAGAAAAACTATTGTTGAAATGTGACATTTCATTCTGTTGAGGGAAGTGGTCAGGTTGCCCTAACATAACAGTAAAAGCAATGTCATGATTTGTCACAAAGATGAGCTTGATCAACTAACAGACTTTTAGGTTTTATGTAACATCTTTAATACAAGCCCTGACTATTGGCTTTTTTCTATTCCAGAAGACTGGGAATTAGCTTCTTTCCCTTGTTTTCTGATCCTTCTGTGCTTTGCCTTTATATGAAGGTAATGTAAAATAAAATAAAAAATGCAATCAAGTGAGCAAAAAAATCCACCTCGTCATCTCCATATCTGGTGCAAATAATTTTCCCTTGACATGCCAGCTTACATAAAAGCATTATCAAGTGAAATAAAGCACATTAGTGGAAGATGGAGTTAAGGTTTTGCCATCAGAACCAGACAATAACTTAAAGTAGATAGGAGTAAAAATTTTCCAGAGGCACAGCAATGGAACCAATTGTTTCACAAAGGCTTCACTCACAGATCTTTCAACAGTGCAGGGATTTTTTGTTTAAAATTTATTTCTATGTGTGCTTTCTGTTACTATTGAAGTAAAAGAATGTGGCATACTTCAAAATATATACAGTGAGGACTGGAACAGTAAGGTAGTTTTTGGTGCAAATTACATCACGATTTTCGAATTTCTGATGGCAGATGTTGTTGCTGTGATGAATTAAAAAAAAAAATAAATGAAAAAAAATGCTAGTTTTTGATTAAAAAAAAAAAATCTTTCAAACTGTTACTTCAGGTTTGTCTTGAAACATCCCCATTTCCTGCCTGTGGTCAATAAAATATGTGCTGAAAGATAATATCCACCCAGAACAGAAATAAAAACTAAGGAAAAAGCATTCCCTGTGAACCTTTAATAGACTTTAAAGATATAAATGCCCATTTGCACAGGAAGTTCCACCTCAACATAAGGAAGAACTTTCCTGTGAGGGTTACAGAGCACTGGAACAGGCTTTCCAAAGAAGTTGTGGAGTCTTCTTCTCTGGAGACTTTCCAGACCTGTCTGGATGCCTTTCTGAGTGTTCTGCCCTAGTTTTGGTCCTGCTCTGGCAAGCAGGTTGGACTCAATGATCTTCAGAGGTCCCATTCAACCCCTAACATTTCTGTGATTTGCAGGTATCATGTTATCTGCTGCAAGTATAATAAAAGCAGCAGGAAATCCTAAGCCTTTTCCCATCTCTTACTTTATTTCCACTCCAATTTTAAGTGTTGGATTAGGCAAGATTTGGAAGCTTAATGTAGTTCAAGATTAGAATAGATCAGCTGAAGTATCCAATAGTACAGATGTTTTTTGGTTTATTTGGGAAGGGAGGGGTTGTTGGGGAGGTTTTTTGGTCATGAATGTCACCAAAACTTGTCTATTTGCATGACTGTGTACACTCAGTCTTCACCAGCGCTCTCTTAAAACATCATTTTTCATATGCCTATATATTCTAGAATACTTGCTGGTTGCATGATTGCTGAACATGAAGGTGTGTGGCCCATTATGATCCTCCTTCCTTGCTTACTAAGAAAAAAGAGCTTTTTATATGCCCATTTACAAGTTGCAAGTGGCATTTCTTCCTTTCCTTCCCCCTCTAGAAAGATATGAGAAATGAAGCATGTTTTCTTTCTTTCAAGCTTTTCTGTACCGGCTGAGACTGCCCTTTTCTATGTTTATTTTATTCTTCCAATAGTGGCAAATGTTTAGAGGTTAGGGGAATCATAAATACAAGCAAGCTACATGGTAGCCATACAGAGCGTGAAGGTCAGTACTGTCTCCCATACTGGGATGACAGTGTCCCATCAGATACCTTAGCAATCTGATCTAGTTGCTATAGAAAAGTAAATATTTGCATTTTGTTGAATATGCATGCCCACCAGTGTTTGGAAAAAGGCCTATTTGGCATCCATCCTTTTATTATTATCTTGTTTGCATTCACAAGATACTATCTGCAAATCCTCTAATGATTCAAAGACAACACCGTATGGAGCTATTTCATTATTAAGATTAATTCTTTGCTGTTCTAAATTAAACAGGCTTAGAATTTGACAGTTTTTAATTTCAACTGGGGCACTGGAAGAACAACTTGAAGACTAATATCAAAACACACTTTTATTCATAGAATGCTAAGTGTACAAAGATAAGCTATTTTAGTACATGGTATTCTTGTGTATCACTTTTAAAAGATCTCTTTAATCACATGAGTTACCAAGAAACATTAGTTTACCTGTAGACAGCAGTGCTAAAGAGATTACTGATTTTAAGTGGTCTAAAAATTATCCAAGCAATGAATTTTAATGAAAACTAATTTGAATTGGAGAGTTTTTTAACAGATGTGCAATCATGTTTTGCAGGCTATAGCATCAAAAGTTGGGCAGAGTCTTACATACATCTGTTGAGCCTGATCGACTTAAGTGAGATTGTACAAGTGAGCTGGATTTTGACTGCAGAGACTTAAATTAGACCACATATTCTCAAAGTTTTTCAAAGACTTATGAAAGTGTCATAGCAATACATTGACGAAATTGCTCCCTTACGCTTTGCAAAATATTGGATATTTTTCAGACTCGTTCAGACTCATTGAATTAACAAAAATGCTCCTGCTTTCCAAATACCAGTGATAGACGTTATGAAGCCACTTGCCAACACTGTGACTTTGCATAAAAAGGTTCTACAATCGTTGATTAAGTTGAGGTAGAAAAGGTAGGTTGTGATCAGCATAAAAAAAGGGGCCAAGGGAATTATGTCATCTTTCAGCAAAGGATGGGAACAATGCATTTTAAAAATTTCCTTCAAAATTAGTGCCTGTCTGTTAAACAACATTTTGACCAGCCAACTTGATCATGCTTCTTGTTAGGAAGATGAAGCTGGAACCGAGCAACAAAGGAAGTGTTTTAAGATACAAAGAAGGAGACCTGGGCACTTCTTCTGGCATCATGCTAAAAATACGAGAGAAAAGTCTGGTGAACCAATATCGCTGTTTTTGTGTTAATTTTTCCTTGGTGTTTGATTCATGACTTGTGAGCTCATGTAAGCTTTACGTGGACAGTGTGAATCAAGTCATGCATAGAAAGAAAGCTAACTGACTCATATCTTTTTATTCTGTCCTGAACATTTTGTAACTTCAGATGGCGACACTACTTTGAGAAATACTAGATTTTCCACTAAATAGAGAGGAAAGGTTTGCGAGACGCCAGTGAACAGGAGATCCGAGAGGCTAAGTATGTTGCTATTTTCTAAATGAAAAAAATAACACTAGCATTTTATCAGCCACGAAATACAACTGCAGAAGCTGCAAGGATTACATTAAATTTAGAACTGTCTATAGGATTTATGTCCTCTTTTTGAAGGAGTAGTGATGTCATGTTAATGTATGATTTTGTCAAAGTTATGGAGCATATGTGTAATCTAACCAGCTATTGAAAATGACCTTTATTTTCAGTGTCTGAATGCCCTCAATTATTAATGGTTATTTTTTTCTCAGGAGCTTTGTGAGATAAGGTAGGACTTTCATGAGCAGGAACTGAAATCCATATTACATCAAGTGAATTTGTTAGGGCCACATGAAGCCCATAGTGAAAAGACTGGGAGGCAGACCCCTGCCAACTGAGATTGTGACTCTGCCCAGTATTTCCACACAGACAGATGATCAGGAGCTTGAAATTTGCATTGCATTAATTTGAATGCCAATGTTTATGTATGGATTTCTGAAACTTGGTCATGTTGTGTAAAACCAAAACTGAAGACAGCTTCAGAATGGAAAAAGATGAGACATTTTGGATGTGTGGAATTCTACTCAGCTTCTAAAGGCATGTAGAAATGCCTTACTTTTGACATACTCCTTTTCATTATTATTTTCTCACTACTAAATGTTCTAGAGTTTCATTGGTTCTGTTTCCATGTGTTTTTTTTGTTGTTGTTGCTGTTTTCTTGTTGTTTGGGGTTTCCTGTTATTTATTTATTTTATTTTCCCGAGAGAAGGAGAACAGGTTATGTCTTGTTTGGGGTGGGGTTTTTTTGGTTTTTTTTTTTCCTCACCTTTTATATTTTGACACATTTTTCTGGACCTAGAAAGAATGAAGTTTTGAAGAATATCAAACTGACGTTTTGGCTGTTGGGCTGAAATATTTGGCTACTCCTATACTAAATAAATAAGCAGCAAATGATAAATAATGGAGTAGTCATTTTATTCTGCTAAATAATGAAATTCGTATAATGAAAAATAAACCATTCCATTTTTTGTTATCTGAAAAATTGATAACTAGTTTGTGGGTTTTACATTATTCATCAAACAGAAATATTCAATACATTTGGATTTGATCTGCTTCTTCCCTGCAGTGATACAGCTACGAGGCTTAGCAGAATATGTATTATCTACTAATTTCTAAAATGAGATATATTTGTGTTACAAAAGAGATATCTGAAAAATCAAAGTATAGTTTTTTGGTGCTCAGTGGAGTAACACTCTCTGATTATAGTCTAAATGGCACTCTGAAATTGTCACTGAGTTCTTCAAATATATGAATGCATTAGCTAATTGCTTGGTACTAAAACTGTATTTCCTGCTTGTATTTTAATGAGAGCTGCAGTTAATAGCAGGTATAACACTGTTTAATTTTTCAGTAATAATATCTACAAAATTAGTTTTGCCTTGATTCCACTTTGCACATATCACCAAAAGAAAGTCATGTGCTTGACATGCAAATTTACACAGAAGTAATTTTAAAGATTATGGTGTTCAGGTCATGAAGCAGATGCAGTAATTTTGTGGTTTAGTGGCTGTGATACCTCAATCTTGAAACAAATTCATGAAAGAGCATAGAAAGTGTTTTTAGGCAGCAGAACAACCACTGCTTTTGACTATCCTGAACTTGCTTCCTACGTATGAACTACTGTAATTCATGTGGTTCCTGTGGTCCAATAATACGGTCTTGAATGCTCATCTGGCTGATGCAGGTTCTGTCTGTGGCTATAGAATTCCACATATATCTATGTATTGAAGATATCCTGCACGAATGAGTTGTCTAACCATAGATGTCAGAGTCCACGGAGAAATTAGTGTTAGCCCACACAGTACTCTTGTGTGTTGCTAGTTCCTACTAAACTTGCAGTCTTTCTGTGTATTTATCTTTGGCACTAAATGACAGTACGTATTGTGTAGTGCATCAACCCTGGTCAGATTTTCACGGAGAATTCATGAATCTCTGGAAAAATAATACACCTGTATAGACCTAGTTTGTCCTTCCTTAATGTCCTCAGGAGTTATAATCTGAGTTTCTCCTATACTTTTTTCTGTCAGCTTTTCTTATAGTACCTCCTTATTCTAGAATAATAGTCAAAAACACCCTCCTGAATTCTAAACACTAGGTGGATCACAGGTCATATTATTCTGTTCTTAACAGATACTTTGCTGATTTGGTTCCAGATTTTAGAATTGAAGAGCTAGCCCCAGTATGAGATTACATTTGTAATCTTTACTTTCATTAAAGGAGTCCAGACTTTTGTCTCAGAGGAAACCATTAAAATATTTGCAAACCACTAATCTGCTCAGGGATTTTCTGTTTATCTAGGGCAAGTCTACTGGCTAGTAGACTTTATAGCTTTAGTATTTCCTTATATGGGGGAAACATTGTTAGGATAAGCAGGACAAAAATAGTATACAACAGAGAAATGAATAATAATAAAAAAAAAAGCCAAATGATCATGAATGAACCGACGCAGAGCCTATAGTTGGTATGGTCACCTGTTTATCTTTCAAAAGTAAAACAAATACTAATGAGCAGCTGAAAAAATCTAATTTTGGTCTTGGAGAAGACATCTCTAGATTCTTAAAATTCTGCTAGTTGACTCAGCTGGACATTGTTGAAATGTCTAATTCCAATAGAAAATAGCTGTGCTATTGTCAAACATTCATATTACAGTGGGAGATATCTGCGAATAGAAAAAGATAATATTATTTTGTTACATTATTTGTAAATTTGCTTGGGAATCACTAATTTTCACTTGAGACAATTGTGGGAGATTTAGGAGTATAGACAGCAGACATGAAAAAAGACTTAGGTAACCAAAACTACATGCTTAAGATATTGTATTTTCCCTGAATCAAGTGTTTAATCTACAGCAGAATTTGCAAAAGAAAAACTAGATGTCAAAATGCAGAAAGATTATCGTATACATAATTGAGGTTGCCTAACATGACAAAAAACTTTCAACTGGAATTGAAGTAATGAATCTCATATTTGTGTTATTTTTCATTTTAGTAACAAGAATCTACTTCAATATTTCTGTTGTTCTGGGATGTGGCACTCTGTCATAGAGAAGAGATGCAATTTTTATGCCTCCCCAGACCATCTAAGGTTAAAATTAGGACTCTACCTTGAAGTTAATGGAACTCACACAGATCACAGTTTGGCTTCAGGTGTGAACTTCTCTGAATCACAGTCAGGCAACAACCGTGTGTATCAGCCCTTCAGAGCTTGGTTCTGTGTATAAAATTTGTTTATATACTAAAACAAACAAAAAGACAGAACTGGCAATTACCTGAGGATTCCTTATATTGTTCTTCTTTTATAGTCAGGCTTCTTTAGAAAATGAAGTTTACAGAGTTTTTTTTTTTTTGTTAGTCCCCTCATAATAACTTTTTAAGTGCATTGATCAGATTAAGTCAACTTTAAAAGATAAATCGGAGTCTTAGAAATACTTTGTATCAGTTTTGTCCTAATCAGCAGCTTTACAAAATGAACTGCTTAATTAATATTCACAGAAAGGAAAGGACATGTTAGCAATATGTGCTGCACATCAGTAATGGCAGGCCAAAAATCATATACATGCTGGCATGTCACTTGGCTTATGTATTTGGTCTAGTCACCATGTGTTCTGTCTATCATCTGGTTGCATGTTATAAAATACATGGGTTTACTGTGAAATAGAAGAAAATGTTGGGGCAAGGGAAAGTAAAGAAAAAAGGCAGAGTTGAGAGAAGACAAAAATTGGTGAGAGAAGTTTCATCAGGCTGAGGGCTCACAGAGCAATTGGTGCCCTTTATTTTTAATTCTTATTGAATATTGTCAATTGACTGTCATTTTCTCAATAAGGAACCAATGTAAATTCATAAAAGAGACAGAAAAGGCAAATTTGATAATAAAATTTATTTTTCTGCAAAGGAAGGACCATGTGCCTTCCACAGAGTATACCTCAGATGTGGTGTAGGTTGTACTCAGGGTTTTAACAGAAAAGTGTCTGAAACATTGAATCTTAATCCTTATACAAGCACATATGTGGACCTTCATACTTATATTTGTCCATATACCTCAGGGCTGAATCATTTGGGCTTTGAACACCTAATTAAAATTAATTCTTATCCAACAAGGGGTAGCATGCCTGTGTTCCCTCTCTGGCCTCCACATCTTACTCAGAGGAATGGATGACCTACATGGACAGTTTGCTGTTACCACAAAAATTGGTGTGAACTGCTTTGTTTTACTGTAATAGCTAAGAAACTATCTAGTGTTTAGAGAACTAAGTTAGTATTAACATGGCTTAAATCTGCCTTCTGACTGATTTTTATTAAATGAAACCCAGCTATCTTAAATAAATTTAATAGAAAGTCATCCATTATCTGTTTGCATATGGTGCTATTGTAATAACACTACATTGTTTATGAAGCATCTGTATTATTTTGTGGTGTTAATATGTTGTTTATGGGAGTATTGTTGTGTAATAACAGCTAGAGTGGTATAGTAGACTGTGGGAGAACTAAATTGCTAAGATTCCTTATTCTTATCTTTACTAGAATTACACATGGATATAAAAAGTATCTTGGGGTGGTTGAAGATTTTTCTGCACTTTTAAAAAAATTTAGCTTAGAAGGAATAGCAGAAGCCACTCAGAAGATGTGATTTTTTAAAGGTGGAGTAGTAGATATAGGAAAAAAAAAAATAAAAGAAAGAAGTGCTAGGTTCTGTACTTTACGAGTAATGATGCAAAATTCTGTTCTACAGTATTGCAAATGACAGCAGAGAAGAGAAATGTGCATGTGTATTAGTGCAGAATGAGAAGTATTAATCTTTTTCCTTTTCTGAATTGACACTAGAAACAATAGTAATTTCACTGCAAGAGGATGGAAGAGATGAGGGCTCTGAACAGATTACAAGACTCCCATACTGTGTCATTTGTTGTCAGATTTTTATATAGTTGAAGCTTAACTGTAGATATATCCTATATAAAGAAGCTCTATACTGCTGAATATCATTAATTTAAGTAGTATTAATGGAAAGCAAGCTGCAAAGGGAACAAGAATTGCTTGGCAGTTCAGAAACTGACTGCACTATTTCAGAGATACATGGAGAAAACTTCCTCAAAATGGGGAAAATCAAAAGTAGCTCAAGCTTGTAAAAACTTTTGACTGAAGTTGCTGGTCCTTTTTTGCTTCAGAAATAAATCTAAGTTCAGTGTGACAGTGAACTGAGACTACTCAGCATTTATTGTAATTTGTTCAGAGCTGAGGGGCTTTTTACCCTTAGTAAGTCCTATTACCTTCAAGTATTTTAACTATGAGCTGCTTTAGTATCCTGTGCCCTCAGCAAAACTCAGACTACTGTCTATTACAGTCTCAACCACTTTAAACAGACAGTTTTGTCAAGTGAATGTCTTGTAATGGAGAATTTTTTTTCAACAAATCTGTATTTTCTAATAAAAAGTTAAGTAAATGAAGAACAGGAACCAATTCTGGCAAGAACAGTGTTTTCCAGTCAGCTTTGTTCAATATGATTGCTATTCTCTCAGTATCCTCAGCATGAAAATGCTTACTAGTGTAATAAAAATCCACCCTCTTCCAGTTTAAAAGCATCTCGTTTTGTCCTCTCACTGTATGTCCTTGCATAAAGTAACAAGTCTGCCTGCTAAAGCTTTTCACGTTAAGTCTTGACAGACTAAGAAAACAGGTGTAGGTGTTTGTGAATGTCAGAAAGAGGGAAGTTTCTTTTCTCTCTCATTGGAACAAAGGAGAACATAACAGAAAGGAAAGATGCTTTTTGAGGGCAAGGAACAGGCAATGCTTGACTGGAATATCTTATTTCCTCAAAAAGAGCCATAAGCTACTTTTGTAACTTTAATGATGGCTGAGAGTCACAGCAATTAAGCAACTTTTTCTTGAAAAGTGGGAAGGAATTTATTTATTAATTTTTTTTACTGCTATACTTCCATATTGCTTTCCAGAAAGGATAGTAGTATTAGAAAAAGCAATTAAAGAGTTCCAGGATAATACCTCTCTCTCTCTAAAACACAGAGTGCAAGTGTCTTTGCTCTTTGTCCCTGTTTACACACAAGCCATGTGAATGATGTTAAAGAATCCTTGACAAATAGCTGGCAGTAACAGCTCTTTTCACCTCACATCTTACTTTCCTTTGCTGTTTTCCCTTCTTCAGAATTACATGCTTTATTATAGTTTTTTGAACTCAGAACATAGCAGTGCATATCAATATTCCATGTAATAGCTTGGAACACAGTTTATAAAATACCTGGATATGTATATAGGAATATAGAGTTATCTGCCTGGTGATGTTATTTGGCTTATTCATGAAATGCATTTTTCAGTTTAGCCTCAGATTTTGTTGATATTTATTTTTTAAAGACTGTGTCAGCACTAGAATGAAAATACATCTAGTTCTTAATGCTATTTTAGTTGATTTTCTGAGATATTATATAAGATGAATTATGCATTATATTATGCATACATGTCATGTTGTATTTTTTTTAAGAGTAGATAACACTTTGGAGTAGATTTAATTTAATTTAATTTCATAATTTTATTTAACACTTGACTCATCCCGGTCTTTGGGTTGTGGGTATTCTACTGTTTTCTACTTCAGCTTATGATTTATAGACTTTCTGTTTTCCTAACCTCTAGCTTTTCTTCTTTGTTTTTGCATTGACTGTTCTTCAGGAAGGTGACATTTTCAATGAGACTGTTTCAGAATGGTTCAACAACAAAGACAGAAAATTAAACATTGAGGCTTTTTAGATATCTCTTTATAATGTTCCTCTTATTCTAAGGGGAATGTAGCAATGATAGTCTTTCTTCACATTCAAGTCCTTGTCACTAGTTGAGATTTAACAACTGCCATGCTTGTGGGAATTAATCTTGCTCACAAAATTTCATAATCTTAAGAAGTTTCTACTGCTATCTCCAAGTCTCTTAAGATTACTTTTTTTTTCTACTTGGAGTAGAAACTGAGGCTATTCAAGGCCCAGAATTTACACCTGACTGAATTATTGCAAAATTAGGTTATCTTGGAAAATATTAGGAAAGTTAGGACAGGTAAGAAACACAACCATGGAAAACAAGGCCCTAGCGAAGAAGTAATAAACCAACACACGCATCCCTACATTTCTTTACACATTTGAAATCATAACACAGATAAGCTTTTTTTTCTAAATGCTTTGGCTGAACCAAATAAGCAAAGGAAATCAGTTTTTTTACTACTTCTTTAGCTGTGTTTTCTGTATTTCCTTAGATGCAAACTTAGGAACGAAAATCACATGATTAAGATGTTTATTTTTCTGACTTTTATCTTCCACCAAACTCAATACTGAGAAAGTGTTAAGATTATTTTTGAGACCAGTACTTCTGTCCACATGTATTCTTTATACTATTGTATAAATGATCAGCAATTTTACACATTTTAAGAATAAAGCTAAAATTTTAGGCTATCTAAATATGTCTTTCAGACTTTACCTGTTCACTGCCTCTTATGTTTTACATCAACAATATTAAAATGATTATACAAGCATGGCAGATAGAAACTTGTGTCATTTAGACTTAAAATGATCAATTTAAACTGATTAAATATGAGTGAGTTCAAGACATGAGGAAAGCACACTCCTATCTGTTTCAGCTGGCATCACTGCCTTGAAAATCTTCAGGTCTGTTTTACCACAGCACACAAGTAACAGGTTACGCGAGAGTGCATCTCCCTCTATCTCTGAAAACATCAGTTTGACTCGACTGGATTGCAGAATCCACAGAACTTCGATGAGTTTTTTTTGCTGAGTTCATCTGTGGTGGTCCTGTGGTGTTCTTGTCAGTGGAATATTACTGTCAATACCATTGTCCACTCAAAAAAGTTCCTTCAAGAAGGGGAAGATGAGAGAGAAAGGCATATAATTCTTGTGGAGATGCAGAAGAGGGAGGAAGGAATAAGTTCAGTTAAATACTTACACATTTTCATAGCATATAGACTCAGCCAAAATCAATCCACTCCAGTAAAGTTATGGAGACAAACATTTGGCCATGTATCTTTATGATTATTCTTTACACTGGCTATCAAATTCAGGTGGAAAATTAAGAATAAATATAAAGAAAGCAAAAAGCAGTCCTTTCAGGTGATGTGCTTTCCAACTGTTTTTCAGGAAAGGTATATGTGAGCTCCAGAGAGCTTTAAACACAATTACATTATCCATCATTTTGTTGTTTTCTAGAAATTGTTGCTCTAACAGAATTCTGTGAAATTCCTTTATGAATACATACGTAGCAATACTATTAAGCTACCATTTACCTTTGCTTGAACATTCAAAAAATGATGCAAATTAAATCCTGTATAAAGTAATGGACAGCTTTGAAGACACAATTAGCAGCAAGTTTGTGCTAATGAGCATGACTGGAAGTACACTGATGTCCAAATTCTTCAGAGATAGCTATGGTGATTTATGGATTAAACTGCTTTAAAAAAGTGCATACCCATTCTTATTTTCTTATTACTATTTTTACCTTACTCATTTTTTCCTGGACTGTACTACTGTGCTACTTCAACTGCACACAAAATGAAATGAAGACAGTAAAATAAGCTCTGCTGTAACTTACAATGTTCGTAAGCATTATATGAATGTTACCTTTTTGTGTAGTAATAAAAGGAAAATAATACAGTTCTAATTCAGTTATGCTTGCATGTAAGGATAAATGTATAGTGTATAGATATAATTGTCTTTTGGAAAGCTAAGCAAATCAGCTGGGTCATTCCAGTAACTAATTAGTCAAATCAGACAGATCTCAGATTTCTTTGCCAGTTCTCAAACTGTTGTACTTGGAAAGATTAGATGGTCGCACTTAAGCACAGATAAAAAAAATAAATCCTGCATTATAATTTCAGTCATTAAACCAAACAGTTTAAGCTGAAAACAATTGTAAAATTTAGTTACAAAGGCATTGCAATTTAAAAAGAGTTTGTGATTAAATGTTTATTTCTGTTGCAATTAATTACTTAGAATTGCCAAGCATAAGTAGGCTTTGTTGACCTGAATTAACTTTCAATTCTGTATAATACAAAAAAAAATAAATAAAATAGTAGCCCCAAATACTTATTCCCCTTGCAGTGTTTATTTTTCTAGTTACAAAATCTAAATTTACAACCGTGTGTCTCATTTCATTAATTACTTGAAATCACTTAAGAAAGTATGATGTATAACAAACTATTTAGCGTTACTAATGTGTATGAAAATTAACCTTCTGTTTGGAAATTACACATACAATTACTATTACAATAGGATTTTCATTCATTTGAAAAGTTTCTGCAATTCCGTAACTAAAACATTGAAACAATTGACAGTGATTTGGTAGCTGTGCTGACCATAATTTGCAGTTTTACCTTTTGCTGTTTTCCAGTAGGAAGAACTGCAGCAGCTGAACCAGAGGTGTGGCAGTTAAGAATCACTGTAGTTGTACTTGTTAGACAGTACTTTTAAATGATCTTTATTTTTGTGAAATTACTCTTGTAGCTTGTATTTCCAAAATGCTTAATGATAATCTATTACTATAGCTGTAGATTAATTGACAAGTATATGTAGTAATGCTAGTGGGTTTTATACATTTCTAATATGATCCAAGAAGCAAAATACTATTTTTGCCATGTTTATAATACGGGCAATTTGTAACAGAAGTTTTATCAGCTAATACAAAAAGCATGACAGTTGGAGTATCTGACTAGAATTTTTCTTTCTGTTGAAATCTAAATGCTTTTTCATTCATAAAAATATGTATGCATATTCTTAAAACTGATTTTCCACCATATACAAGATAGGACTGTTTGTATTTTTGGTTTAGTTTGTTTTTACATATTTATTAGAAGAACCAAAAGAGTAAAAATAATTAATTATATAAAAGGATACTAGACTTAAACAATTGTAACTGTCTTACCATTATTTAGCAACAAATCTATTCTTTAATTTTTATTTTTTTTTAGGAATTATATAGCTCAGGCACAGAAGTTGAAAAGTTTTTCAGTAGTTGACTGAGTCATATCACTAGTGCCTTATATTCTATGAAAACAATTACTTTTATATTTATTTGAATGGATATGTCTGGCTTAATGAGTAATTTTTAATATTTATAAAGACTCATAAATATATGTATAAATGGTTTTTAAGAGGTTCTTTGTGTGGACTATTTCTTTTATAACTTTTTCAAAGAGGAATATTCTCATATCACATGTCAATATGAAGATTTTTGATACTTCACTTTTCTATGTTTTTGGTTTTTCTTTCCTTGGAACAACATTCCTCGTCACGGAGATCAGGAAAAACGTTTTCCTTTTCATTTTAGTACAGTCTAGCTTTTAGGGTGGGTTTTGATAATTGTAGGTATTTTGGGTTAACTCAAACTCCTTCAGAAAAAACCCACAACTTTGCTGAATATATGGAGCAGATTGGATCTGCTCTGAAACAAGAGGTGTGTGCACGGTGCATTTTGCTATGCTTAACTTGATAGCTAACCTTAACATGGCTGAACTAAGTCCTGAATGTTCAAGCCTCTTTCAGATGATGATTTTAACAGGGTCCACAGGGAAATGGTATTGCTTCACCATATATATATCTATTCTTTGTAAAGACATTCTTTTTAGTCTCTATAACACTTTTTCCAAAAATTGTATACGTTTAGGAGTGACATTTACATATTGAAGGCTTTGTTGTTGGTTTTAGGTTTTGCTTTGTTTTGTTTTGTTTTCTTAGGGTTGTTTTTTTTTTTTCTTAGCCACACATAGGTCATTGGTCAAAGTTTGTTAGCTACATTAAGAGTCTTTAATAGCTATACTAAAGAAATTCTTTATGGTGCGGCTGTGAGACAGCGGAACCAGTTGCCCAGGGAAGTTGTGGATGCCCCATCCCTGGAAGTGTTCAAGGCCAGGTTGGATGGGGCTTGCAGCAACCTGTTCCAGTGGGAGGAGTCCCTGTCCTTCACAGGAAAGTTGGAACTAACTGATCTTTCATGTCTCTTCCAAGGCAAACCATTCTGTGATTCTATATATACAAGTATGCAGTGTTCTGTTTTGTTCTTTCTGAAGGGCTTTTAAAGATTATAGCCCACCTTACTAATCTCCATACCATTAAATTTCATGTGTTTATGCTCCACACAGGTAAAGGATATGGCAAATATTAGTCTCTTAATACTTTTGTTTAAGAAATTGAATTAGAAATTATGTATATAAAAAACATTATAATAATCTTCTAAATATGGTTTTCCAAAAAAAAAAAAAAAAAAAAGATCCACCAATTAACAGTTTAGATTAACTTCCTGCTGTTCCCCTCCTGCTACCCTTAGCTTTCTGGGTTTACTAAAACTCTCACACTGTGTCCCTGCACTCAGCCTGTCTACGTTGAAATTTCATTTCTTTGTAGCTGCCTGCATAGTGCCGTGTTGGTAGTAACTAAGGCAGTGTTGGATCTTAGCTATTGCTGAGCAATGCTTGCACAGCATCAAGGTCTTTTTCCAACTCAGCCCCTCTCAAACCAAGAAGCTGGGAGGGGACATGGCTGGGACTGCTGACCTAAAATGACCAAATGGAAATGCTGTAGCATTTGATGTTTGGCCATAACAGCTGGGGAAATGGAGGAGAAGGGGACACTGTTGGTTAAGGCATGGCCTTGTTACGTGTACAGGTTTCCAGGAGGTTGCTGGGAATCTGCTGGTGATGGGCAGATTCTGAATTCCTGGGGGAGGCTGAGCAAGTGACCTTGTGGTTGCTTACCTGCCAGCCAGGGTTAACCCACCACAATTCCTTAGTAGCAACTTGTAAATAATGGATGTCAAATTCATTTTAGCTTTCCTTGAACAGAAATGATGCTGCACTTTAAACAAATAGTTTAAATGCTGCTCAATATACATGCTACTTTTTTTAGCGGAGGTCCCTGGGAAAGGCAGCAGAAAGCCATCACAGCTCTTTCCTGCAGAGAAGGCTTTGATATAAAAAATCACCAACAAAACAGTGTTGATTCAATATCTAACACAGAAATTGTATAATATCTGGAATATGGTTTACTAGTTTGTACCATGGATAATTGAATGACCGTTTTATTGCCAACTACTTGATCAGGGTTTAAGTCAAATTTTCTGTTTACAATGTCATTTCATGTAAGAGCACTTTAATCCAAGGGAAAGCCACGTGTGCCTGTGGAGGAAACAATAGTCTTTTACTGTGTTATTAACTCAAAATTGATAAATCTCTTGTTCTTCATGTGAAAAGTTACCATAGATGAGCAGCTAATATTACTGCATGATACATTAATTACTACCTTAGTTCTTGAGACCAAATCTTAACAGCCTTTCTAATTTTTAACTAAGCAAAAGGAAAATTCCAGACAATTATTTAACTGGGACTTCTGCTTATTTTGATCATTGTTGCTAAAGCTAAAAAGCAACAAGTGAGCAACACTGAAGTTGTTTTGTCTGAATGAGAACATGCTAGCCCTTTGTGATTTTCGGCAAGCTATGTTTCAAATAAGCATTAAAATATTTGAAAGGTTCAAACGATGACCTTTTCAAAACTGCTGTCTCTGTGATGCACATTTCCTGCTCTCACTGACAGTGGGTAGCACATTTGGCAGAAAAGAGGACTGCCTGCTGTGCTGCAATTGAAAAGCAATCAACCATTTGAATAAAGGGCCATGTATCTGTGATGAGGCAAACGTGTAATTTCCCACTGTTTTAGAGCATACCCTGTTCACCACTGGTCTAATGTTAAATGAATAATAAACATTTATCAAATGATATAGATAATATGTGAGAAAGAAAAACACAGTAAATGCTAGGTACAATAGGATTAAATTTAAGTTAATGAATTGATGGATTGAAACCACTTGAAGGACATCAATCTATATTTACATGCAGATCCAGCAGTGATCTTATTCCAAATCTGTTCAGCTGTTTGTTTCAGATGTGTTTCATTCTCCTGTATAAGGCAAGTAGCATTTATTGAGCCCACAGATAGTTTAACCAATTTACTGGTCACTGGACAAACAAAAGGACAATAATCAACAAAGGGGATTTTTACGAATCTTAGTATAAAAATTGAATCTTAGAATCATAGAACACCAGGTTGGAAGGAACCTCAAGGATCATCTGGTCCAACCTTTTTAGGTAATACTATATATCATATGAGATGGCTCAGCACCCTGTCAGGCTGAGACTTAAGTGTCCGATGTAGGGGAATCTGCCACTTCCCTTCGGAGACAATTCCAATGTTTGATCGTCCTCATGGTGAAAAATTTACCTCGTGTCCAATCGGAATCTCCCCAGGAGCAACTTGTGCCCATTACTCCTTGTCTTTTCCATGGGACTCCTTGTAAATAGGGAGCCTCCATCTTCTTGGTAGCCACCCTTTAAGTACTGGAACATGGTAGTAAGGTCTCCCTGAAGCCTTCTCTTCTCAAGGCTGAACAAACACAGTTTTTCCAGCTTCTTCTCATATGGCACGTTCTCTAGTCCTCTGATCATCCTTGTGGCCCTTCTCTTGACCCTCTCCAGCCTGTCCATCTCTTAAATCAGCTTTTGGGAAGGATAGTAAAAATCTTGCCTTTCTGACTCTATTATTTTTTAACTTGCATATCATACACAAAAGAAAAATACCAAAGGGCTCTCATATACTGTTTCTGAAGGTTTTTTTTTCTTTCTCTTTTTTCATTGTTCGCATAGAATGATACCTATTGTTCTAATAAAAAAAAAAACAACAAACAACCAATTACAGTAGTCAGAAATCACCCAGAACAAAACTGTAAACTTCCAAAATTATGCATTCATAAAAACCCTACCGTCACTAATAAGCTGAGGCAAAGTTGAGGCTTGTCAATACAATACAGAGATGTGTAGTGACTTAAATATGAGCAAGAAATCTCACCTCTAAGCCGTGTCCTCACCAGTGTAAGTGTAGTGAAGAGCCTGTGACTTCCATTTCCAGAACTACAAGTGACAGAAAACGTCTGGTCTTCTTTTAGGTAGTAACAAATTGGTTTTCTTTTTTTCCTATTCTAAAATGATGGGGCAGAAAGATTTTTTTTTTGTGCATGATTGAAACCAGTCTTCTGCTTTTGCAGGCATCATTGACTTTTGTGTTTTCTGAACACAGATTTTCAAATCACCTCCTAGCAGTGAATTTGGCAACACTTTCTTGATTCCAAGAAGCATGAACACATGAACAGTCCTAGCCAGGGCAGTAATTTCACCGAAGAGCCTGCTGACCCTTGGGCCCTAAGGTTGCACACAGGACCCTGCTGCCTGGTCCCAGGGCCTGGGGGTTGCCCAGCAGCGCTTTAGTTGTGAAACTGATTTTGGCCCAGGCAGAAATGCGAACAGGGCAGCGCTCTGGAGGAAAGGCTGGGGCCTGGGCCTGTCCCACTCACTTGTTATGCTCTGATATCAAGGCAGATACCTAAAAGCCCTGTGAGTGAGAGAGGAAGTTTACAGAGGCAGGAATCCACAGAAAGACGACTTTAATTGTAAGAAGAGAGGGGCCGAGCCTCCCTGTGCGGAGTCGGGAAAGGGCCTCCGGCTGTCCCAAAGGAGCCGGGAATGCTGGCGGGAAGGCCCTTAAAGGGCAGCGAAAAGGAAGGGGGAGGAGCAGGTGAAAAAGGTTTCTGCCTGATAAGTAGAAGATAATTTTTTTATGCAGTGCTAGTTGTGGCTGTGTGTTCATTTTCTTATGTGGTGTTTTGGTCGCTGTCTTCAGTTTGATTCAAACTGAGGAGGTATGATTTGCCTTTTTTTTGGTTTCTTTTCTGAGGAAGCTAAGTTCTGTTTGCCCAAGACACCTGCAGAGTGCTGTTAGAAGAAAGGGATTCACAAGTTGCTAAACTGACTGTTTCTGACCAGCAGATACATTCATTTGGGAGTTTTCAGTATTTCCAGTTAATAGCAGGGTATGCAATAATTACAAATCGTCTTGGTATTACAGGGTTTTTGCTCTTTTACTCACTGTAGTTTTGCATATACTCATTCCTTTAGAAGTGTGGCACTTTCTCCTATTTTGTTCCTAATTTACATTTACAGGGGAACATAAAAGTAATTTTATTTGAATATACAACGCAAGCACTTTCCTAAGTGTATTTAGTTTGACTCCTAAGGTAGAAAAAATAAAATCGAGTGGTTGTAGTGCCTGTTTCTGTTTGTCAGTCCTTACTGATAAATGTTGAGCACACCAGATTTCAAATTCTAAGCAGGTGCAAGTCCTTACAGTACTTCCAGTCCCCCTGAAAAGAATTAAGAGGGGGGGACTCACTTAAGGGGAGCGGTGGTGGCTTTTTTTTTTTGGGG
>NW_009952973.1:5510860-5523237 GCF_000747805.2 Chaetura pelagica | reverse complement strand
GGGGGGTGGGGAGCTGTGAAGCTGGGCAGGGAAGAATGGGGGAGAAGACAGTATGATATCCAGTCAAAAATTCATTGCAGGTGGGGGCAAAGTAGACTGTTGTATAAAGTACTCGAGCTCAGTTGATGGCTGCTGAAAGAGAATGATGGCACTGCAAATGAATGATGTATTACTATCACCCCTATGCGTGGGAGCAGGGTTCAGGGGTTCAGCTGAAAGAGGCTGGTGCTCATCCCACCCCTGCCAGGGTGAGGGGCTACCTTCCTCCCCCCCCCTTCCTGTCTTTGAACTGCTATTGCTGCCAGTACCAACTTCTGTTTTGCCTCTGTCTCTGAGAAGCTTTTGAAGAGACACACATTGCTGCTTTCAGTGACAGCTAGGGCTACCGGAGTTGTGGAAAACAGTACATGATAAGGAACTGCTTGACAGACCTGTTAAGAGGAGGGTTTTTTTTCTGTTGTGGAAATACGAATAGCTCGCTCTTATCTTCTTCAGAGCAGGTTTGCACCTCTTCTTTTGAAATATCCCTGGGAGGAGGAACAATATTCTAACAAAAGGGGTTTTTACTGTTTTACACTTTTAAACCATTAGAAAAATAGTGATTTAGGTAAAACCTGCATATTTTATGTCTGTAGATTTATTCTCTTGAACTTCATATTTCTAATCCTACTGTGTGGTTTAAAATTATCCCTCACATTTTACCCACTGATTTATATGTGTGCAGGCATTTTGTTGTGGTTAATTAGAGCTATGTGGTACCTTCTTGTGCCTATGTATTGGTCATTTTTAACTTCTTTCAGCTCCTATCTCATTACCTTAATATTAAAAGGTTTACCTTAAAAGTATAAGGCAGCAGAATTCCTTAGACTTAATTGTAATTCTAGTGCTGTTGAACTCATCAGAAAAATTATTCATGTGGTCAGCCTTCTGTGAATGCTTTTCCACCTTTATGAATGGTGGCATTTAGCTATTTTGTTCGTACTCATTGTATTCAAACTCTGATTGTGTTTGAAATGCTCCTGTAATGATTTTCCTTGTGGTGAAGTACCATAATTTTAAGTTTTCTGTCACCTATGAGATTTTTTTTCTTCATACTTGTGATTTGACAAATCTTACCCCTTTCTCCTCTACCAAATTTAATTAGACAAACAAGTGGCTCTTTTTTCCTCGACTATTGTATCTTGTTTGTTCTTTTTTATTATTCATAACTTTGTTATTCTGAAGTAAGGAACAATGCTATTATTAAGTAAATTTTCTCAGCTATAATTTCTTGCCATAGTTCCCTCTTCCTTTCATGTCTGTCTTTGGCCTCCACTACAGCATGTAGACAACTTAAGAATGTATTGGATAGTTAATTGATTTTTTTTTCTTCCTGTGCTTTAAACTTAACATCTAGACAAACTGAAGATAATAAGAAAAAAAGTTGAATATGAAGAGGGGAGAAGGGACCTTTAAGTGGAAAGACAAAAATACAGCTGTAGAGCTGGAATTGTCATTTACGGAATCCTTTTAAATAAAAGGAGCAGAGGGGAACAAGACTGTTGACCCCAGAAATCAGGATCAGTTACTTCTACACAGGATAATGATGTATTATTTCGAAAAATGGCTGCTGTTTTTCCAAATGACACGTAAATAATGCTACACATCGTGATAGAAGCAGTGAATGCAAATTACGTTGTTAGGAACATAATTTAAAAAATCATCTGAGTTTGTGAGAGAGGGCTCAACTTACCAAAAGCCTGTATGTGTTCCAGCCTAGGGCCACCTGGAGAATGTGGCAATTCATACGCTCATTAATTTCCAAAGTTACCATGTGTGATGTTTTGTTAAACTGATCAGTTAAAGGAGAAAGTCTATATTCCTGTCAGCCTTTTGATGCTAAAACATGTGCTTGATTCCCAAGTGTAAATGATGCAACTGTGACCTAAAACTTGCTCAGCTATGGGTGCTGTTAAGCTGGCTTTAGTCTAGGGAAACATGTATGAGGAATCCTAAGTGACAGCTTGAAACTCTAAGATTTGTCTTAAAAGAAAAGAAAAAAAAAAAAAAAGCATTCTCAATTTTCTGAAAGCAGACTCTTTTCTTTTTACTTGTTTCTTCATTTTATGTCTATTTAGAGTTTCAGTTTCAAAAGAAGCTGAAAAAAACCTGCATGACTGCTTTGGCTGTCTTGGGCATAATACATTTTTATTGGTATTTCTTAAACTGTGGTGTTTTTTAACATAAGTCAGGAAATATTTAAATTGTCATAGCTTTATTTTCAAATTAATATGAAGTACATTTTGTTTTCCATACTCCTTTAAACCCTTTCAGAATGTATTGGTTTACACTTTCTTTGCTGCAAATTCAGAGTATGCCAAGGTAGCTAATATGGGTACAGGTACTTTTCTACACGGGCATTTAAAAAATAGAATTCTCAAAAACTTCCATTATCACTCTATCAAAAGTATGCTGGCATTAGTAATAATTCCATGTAAGCAAAACAGTAGTGGCAATTCCCTGAGAGTCACTGGAATACACAGGTGTTTTGTTTAATGGGCTGCAGGGCTAGTTTATACAGTGAGTTTTCATTCCTCCTACCATGGTACAGACAGGAAGACAGCTGCAACTCGGTGAAAAACATATCCTAGGTAAGAGTCCTGAATATTTTGCAATACCTCTACCAGTCAAAACAAACAGTTAGGTCACCCTAACCAAGCACAGAGGACTAAAAAACAATGCTGTACTTAACTTGCCTTTATCAACTAAGCCTTAGTATGACTACAGAAGTTTTTGTATATCCAATTTTTATCTCTATTTTTAAAGACTTGTTTGGCAACAAGCAAAGACTTGAAGATAATGCAATTCTGTAAACAAAAAGTTTAATGCTTTTTGTACTGTTCTATTGGGTCAAACATTTTGGTTTTGTTTTCAGCTCTGACAATAAAGTGCTAGTGCTTTTTATCCATAGCTAGTAAGTGCCCCTTACCAAGGCTTTTCAAAACGTTTGAAATCTCTTTTGTTGTACTGGTTTATTCCTCTGTGAATCAGAAGCCTGGTTGTCCTTATATTTCATTAATAATTCCTCAGAAATGTAAAGAGGAAACATAAGTATCTGTGGAAAAGCTTCTCTTGGTAGTACTCACAAATAGTTCCTTGCAATTATTTCTTCATTATTCAGTTGCAACACTTAGTGCTGCGTTGCTTAAAGAATCCAAGATGACTGCATATGCCCTGCACCTTTTTTGTCTTTCAGTGTCTGTGGTATATTTGTTTACCTTTTCAGAATTGGGTGTGCTTTTAGTTCAAATTTCTATCAATTATGTTTGTGAACTTTTACTCACCTCATTTGAAGTTGCATGGATTTTATTTAATTGTTTGCTATGAGTGATCAGGCAACCACTCATTGGTGGAATTGTTTAAACGGTTTTTTTCTTAAATATAAACATGTTCTGTTTCTTAAACAGAACACTTGAAACACTGCATAGCTGATCCATTTCATCAAATACATTAGAACAACTGCAAGTTCCTACATTAAAAATAGCACAGAACAATTCTTGTTAAACATGATGAAGGCATTAAAAATAGATGAACTGAAGGCAGAGACTATGTCTGAAGAAAGATTTCTACCTCTTTTGACATCAATGGGAATTTTACTATTGACTTCAATGGGAGTTGCATATGCAGTGATTTATGCAAATATATATTGCTTTGGAATAGTTAATGGAGTAAAATGGAGGCATTTATAAAACATTTCATAACAAAGTCGTACAGTTTTTCATTAGGGCAAAACACTTGCTTGTTTATTGATGTACATGATTGGTATATGCTGACATATACCAATATTATAAATATCAATATAAATTATGCAAATCATTCTCCCTCATCTGAAAGTAGCTGTTTTGCATTCAGACATCAGATTCAATTATACTACTAAAATTAAGTCCCAAATGAAGTCTTAAATTGGTTTCTGCTTTCACAGCAGTATATAGCAGTGCATTGTTGAGTCACCACACACCTCTCAGTATTTCAGAGCAGTTGTCAGATTGAGGTCTTTATCTTCCAATTCAGAAAGCAGAAATAATAATGATTTATGTACTTTGGCCTCAAACTGCAGCAATTCTAATGCTTCAAGGAAGCCCTGTAATTCTGAAATGTGTGTGTCTGACTCGTTCTGTACTCTTGGATGTTGCAAGACTGTATTTGAGGTTAGCAGTAGTAGAAGAAAATGGGCTTTACGTTAATTTTTGTCACTAAATGTCCGTTGTCTGTATATGGTAGTGACGCATTACCACAAGGAATGGTATTTTCAGAAACTTATGGGATATTTTTAACATTTAATTGAGTTTGCCTATTTCAAGTCAGTTTGCTGCATGAACAATTAAACCCACCATCAGCCTGTCCTGTACTGTTTCATCCATGTGTATAAAAATGACTGTAATGCAGTTATATTAGATATAAAATATCAGAGGTGCATATATAGTCCTTGCAACTTAGTTCTATCAAGTTGTAATAAAATAATACAGCTTTAAGGATTGTCATATTAAAGCTAAATTTCATAGTTGCATGCTTTCCATAGTACATTTGTCTGTAGAAAATTTCTGCTGTATGAGAAAGCAAAGAATCAGTGCACTGATGTCTTAGGTTTTACAGTCCTATAAGCTTACAGTCCTGTAAGAAGAATAAGTGGTAAGGGTTTACTTCTGCCATTGCAGTTAAAAACCACAAAGTCTTAGTGATTAGAAACAATGTATGTCAGACTATGATATTGTCACATAAACTCTTCACTACAGCATATTAATACTACCAAATTAAACATTGCCATTTGCTTATTTGTGCTATTTTTTTATCGAGCAGCTGAGCATCATTCAGGTAGGATAAGGAAAGTACTGCAAGGAACTGGAATACTAGATATATATGATATTTGATGATCCAGTTCTTATTCATTCTGGAGATTAGGAATGTTAGAGCAAGAGAATAAAATGTAGTAACTGTGAAGGGCAGCGCCTTTGGTGTACCACATTTGGTGCTATTTTAATATTTTATACTTATTTTAGGAAACAATTATGGTATCAGAGCAGCTACATACTTGAAGTTTGGGTAATTGCAATTGACAGTTTGGGTTTTTTTCTCTTCCTACCCTTTCCATCACCAAGAAGTGACTGCATACTTAGTTCTCTGGCAGCCAAGAGGGAAACTGAGGATATGTTAAAGGAAACATTACTGTGCACTGAACTTCCTATTTTCCCTAGAGATCTGCAATTGACAACAGTACTTATTTGACATGTTGGCAGCAGCACAGACAGGGTAGAAAGTGGACAGATTGCTTTGGTAGCCTAGTGTAGACAATTCATTTCAATATTCTAGGAACAGAAGAAAGTGAGAGTTGCAGCTAGCAGAAACTCCTTTACTTTTACTGCACCCCTTGTAAAGGCCTGTTGCTTATCCAAATCCCATTTGTCTCACTAAAATGCCAACAGAGGCTCATTTAACTCCTTCTAGCTGCCATTAATTTTATATATTAATCCTGCATTTCCATCATGCTCTGTTCCTTGAAATATCATTCTTGGCATCACAGAGCTGCTGTTCTCTTTTATTCTCCATTTAGGTTAAGAGCCTTGACCTAGCTCTAGTTATTCCTGTGTATCAATCTCAATGTGTGAATTTCTACTTTTTTTTTTCAGGGTATATGAGTCAAGGTGGCCATTCTGGATCATGTGAAAACAAGTATTGTGGTCTGGGTAGACACTGCGTTGTGAATGGAGGGACTGGCCAAGCGGAGTGTCTGTGCATGGAGCACTGCAAGCCACATTACAAGCCTGTCTGTGGTTCTGATGGAGAGTTCTATGAAAACCATTGTGAGGTGCACCGGGCTGCCTGTCTGAAAAAGCAAAAGGTCACCATTGTCCACAATGAAGATTGTTTCTTCAAAGGTAAGCATGGCTGAACAATATCTGGAATCTTGCTATCATGTACGTGTTTTCAAGCAGTTCAATCAAAGCTCTATGGGAGGATCCACAGAGTGAACACATGAGTCAAATATTTAGTACAGTATGTATCTCACTCCAGAGATATCCTATGGATTTTTTTTTTTTTTTTTTTTTTTTCTCCGTGGTCCTAATTGTCATCCCTTCTTAAGCTAAATCAATTGTGAGGTGCACCGGGCTGCCTGTCTGAAAAAGCAAAAGGTCACCATTGTCCACAATGAAGATTGTTTCTTCAAAGGTAAGCATGGCTGAACAATATCTGGAATCTTGCTATCATGTACGTGTTTTCAAGCAGTTCAATCAAAGCTCTATGGGAGGATCCACAGAGTGAACACATGAGTCAAATATTTAGTACAGTATGTATCTCACTCCAGAGATATCCTATGGATTTTTTTTTTTTCTTTTTATTTGTACTCAGTGCTCTGATTAGTCATCCCTTCTTAAGCTAAATCAACCAGTTGTCTTTTGGAAATGAATCCATGGAAGCTTGTCTTATAAATATGGCTGTTGACCTAATCCATCTGAATGTATTTACAGTCCCAAAGCCTGAAGGATATTAATATTTGTTACAAGAAAAACAGAATTTAGGATTTCAGAGGCATTTTGTAAGGCTGAAGCACCTGCGCTTATACTTGAATGTGATTTGATAGCCTAACAGCTTGTTCATAGTTAAGTAAGTCTTCCTTCCTTTGAATTTGGACAATGAAGAGTTTACTTTTGTATTTACCAAAGCATGCAGTTTACCTACTTTTTAATCTTCTGAATGCTGAGAAGTATACATTGTTAAACATCTTATATTGTCACTTATAATGCCAATAACTGCAACTTTTTTATGTAGTTTGAGCACACCTTGCAGGTTTCTGAAACTGCTAATACAGACCTTGATTAAGCATATGTATGAGTGCTTTGACTGATTTGCAGTATGTTTTTACTGGTTAAAACAGACAGATGGCTTTTGGGGGGTGGGGAGAATGTTTTTAAATAAGGCCATTTGTAATGAGATCTACTTAGGGATTGAAGTAATTAATATTCTTTATAAAGACTGTCCCATTTCTGTTAACATATGTTGTGGACATAGTTGCATTCTCAATAGTAACAAATAATAACAACTATCATCACAGAAAAAAAATCTGCTGCAATATTTCTGTTAAATGAAACTCATCTTCAACATTAATTTAAATGAAAATATTCCACTTAAATCATAGTTTTCAAGATTGTATTCTAGTATAAAGTTGTTCAAGTGAACAAATTATAAACTTTCAAAGTTGAATTTTTCATTACATTTCTGGTTGAGGGATTGTCTTTTAAATGTAAAGTTAGGGGTTTTTTAACAAATCCAAACATTCCCCGTAATTCCCAAATACTTTCACTATTATGAAGGGTATTGTACTAGAAAAATTGAATTTGGGGGGTGTGGGGCGGGATAACTCACCAAAAATTATATTTTTTGTAACAATTTAATTAAAGAAAAAAAATATAATGCTTACACAATTGGGCTTTGCATATTTGTTCATTGCTGAGTAGATAAGGTGACTGGCAAGGCCAAGCACTGTGCTTCCTTCAACAGGACATGTTAAGCTCAGCAACTTTATCAAAACATGTTAGGGGTCCATAGATTAAACAGGACTGTGTGAAAATCTTATAAGGGGAAATACACTTGTAAAAATGAAATTTAAAATTTGTTCAAAATTAACTGTGGACACTATAAAAATTGATATATCATCATGATATATAGACTTTAAATAGCATGTTTTCTGAAGTAGTGGAAAATGAATATTTTATTTCAGGTGTATAGCTTATAGGGCTTGTAGCAAATGGTTTGTATTTCAAAAAAGCAAACAATCTCAACAGTTTTTTGTTGTGTGTTTTGTTGTGTTTGTTTTTTTTAATTCAGTACTCTGATAGAATAAATGACAGTAAAAAACACTAAAATGTTCAAATTTATGGTACTAATTTTAGTTCTTCAGTGTGCTGTACACGATAGAAATCAATTCAGAACATGTTTGTGAAAAATTGTATTGTTTCTTTTTCTGAGGGGAGGAAAAATGTAGTGAGGTTTATTTACAGAAATGGAAAGTGAGACAGTACTTCAGCTAGAAATATCATTCAAACACTGCCTAAAGTTTTGGTAGCTCCTCCTTAAGTTTTAAATTTACCATGTTAGATTCGTGTCTGTTGTAGTGGACAATGAAGTATCCAAATGGTGTTCAACTTCTGGTACCTAATTTAGATGCTGGATTTAAAAAGTAGGTTTCTCTTTAGTCAGTGGTAATATTCAGAAAAGGACTAAGGTGTGCAAGTTACTTGTTCTGAGTTGCCTTCTGAAAACTGTTATATACCAAGATACTCGGGTCTTCTAGATGACTACAGAGTGTAAAATATTTAATTTTCTCTCTTCTTTCTCATGTTCACTCAATTTATGTTACACAGGTGAGGCTGGGGACAGATATTTTCCTTTATTTTATTTGGTGTATATTAATTTGGCATATATAGGCTGTACCAATTACTAATTGTAATCTTGTTAACTTCAGCTTATTCATTGCTGTAGCACAGCACAAATGACAAAGCATTGTTGCCATTTGTGGAATATATTCTCCAACATGGTGGTGGGTTGACCCTGACTTTATCAATCCCCTTCTCAGCTGGACCAGGGGAGAGAAAATATAAGGGAAGGCAGGGAAAGAAGTAGGAAGTTTTAAGTATCTCTTTGTCTTTCCCAGACAACTGGTGCTGTTATGCAAATTGTACATTTTTTACACGGATCAAAGTAATGGCCATCCTTAGTTAGAAATTACTTTTTCTCCACTCTTACAGTAATTTTTCTGTCAGATGCTTATTTGTATGTCATGATGTCTTGCATCAGACACTGAACAATTTTTCTTAATGTCCTAGATGTTGACTGTGACCATCTGAGTTAGTCAATAAGCTGTCTCAAATTCTCATATGGAGGCAAAACGTATTTTGCAGAGAAGCTAATTAATTTTAGATCATAGAAGAAAGGATCATATTAGAAGTATTTTCTATACCTATTGAGTACTTAATTTTCCACCTGGGAAGTTCAGTGTACTGTGACTTGCTATTAGTGAATGCAAGTTCAGCAGTCACTTTCAGAGATGCTCTCAGGCCTTAACTGTGTAACAATATTTTAAAATATTAAAAATTATTCATAGAACTTCAAAGAACTCTAGGAAATCCTTGGTGATCTAAGGAATGTTCTGTGTAAGAAAGATCTCAAATTATTATTTCAACTGATGGAATGGGGAAGTAAGCAGTTGCTTGACTCGTAGTTTACTTAGCCTTGGTGTTTATCGTTTTTGTGGCTTCATTAGTTTTTAATGCCTGAACAAAATATAGGAGAAGATAAAAGTGAAAGGAAAGGTATTAATAGAGGGAAGGAGAAAAGGAGTGTCAAGGAGAAAAGAAGGTGGTGGATAAGTGGTGGGATGGTGAGTTTAGTGATGGGAAGTAGAGGAAACATAAATGATTAACTAAAGGAAATAGCAGTGGTGAGAATCTAAGTTCAGTTATTCACTAGATCTGACATTGACAGTGTGAGCAGGTAAGTGTGACATTCTGATGCCATTCTGGTTTGGCACCACTTTTGTTGGCTTGCTGACTACATGGCTATTTGGATGGGTGGCTTCTGCAGGCTCTCTGCTTCCAGTGTTCTGGCTGTTCTCAGGCCATGCACTTCGTGTGTCAGAGCAGATTAACATTTTGTGCAAGAAGAAATCAGGCCTTCTGGTTCTCGCTACTATTGATACTGTTGTATAACGCCTTCCTGGCTGTCACATTCTGTACATTTTACATTAAATCTATTTCTATACACAGAGATACACCCAATTGTTATGACAAACTGTTGTTTACTTGGAATGCTCCAGAATGTAATAGGTACTCCTATGTATTATGACTTTTCTAGAATATTTCTGGGATAAAGGTTACTCCATATTTAAGCTTTTATTATAAGTAGCTTCTGTAGCATCCTTATTTTACTTGTCTTTCTATCCTTGTCTCATTTTTCATTTGGTGAATCTTTTAATCTGTTAAACTGTCTGTAAGCATAATTTTTTTTTACTGCTCTTACTAAAATGGCTAGATTTCTTAGGACTGCTGTGTTCTGGCCAGTGTGTTTTCTCAAAAGAGAAAGGAGAAACTTGGGAAAGGAAAATTTGCTGCAGATATGCAGTTGTTCAAGGCAGCGAAGAAAAGAGCTATGAACAGATTCAGAAGCAGTATGGGCAAACTGGAAATACTCGCAGATGATAACAAGATGATCAAAAGTACTAAATGGCTTATAAGGGATATGGAGAAGGCTTACAAAATCAGCAAGGCATGCTGAGTATAGATATGAGTAGTCTATCTGGTATTCCAATAAAAGAACTAAAAATTAACAAGACAGCAGGAGCAGATTCAGAACAAAGCTTTGGTGTTTGTTTTGCGCACAGCACATCTCTTGAGAAAAAGCAACACAGGATTTTAGAAGCAGACTTTGCAAATACTAGGTGAAAGGCTGCAGGCTTTTTCTTTTGAAAGTAACTTCAACCTAAATCCTAACAGTAGCCCACAGAAAAGATCTAGAACACCAGTCTAGCCTTGCAGGTGGCTGCAACAGGGATAGCTCTAATTCATTGTTTTTGTTTTGTTTTTTACTGTGTGTGTGTGATTTGTGCCCTAGGTGACTGATTTTAGGCTGGTTCCTAAAATACTGACACATTGATTTAGAAGCACTGATATATTTAATCTGATTTAATGGCCATATACTTTGAAAGCAGAATACAAGTCTTTGCCATCCTACCAATTTCAGTTCAGGAGATATTTCTTCTTAAATATAAATCTTGAATACCCAAGCTTATTATTTAATGTTAATCATTAGACAGTCTCAACAGACATTCACAATATGTTTATTTGAATGGCATTCTGGTATAATGTTTTCATTGCAATTGAACTTCTTCCTAAAGTGTCTTTGCTTTTTCAGCTGGCTTCTCTGCAGTTCTCAAAAACATCATTATTATATCCTTTCTGAAAGCTTGAATTCCTGCAGATAGCATATACCCTTAAGGTTGCTGCTGATTAACTGTCAAGCTCCAGATACATATTCAACATAAACTGGGTTATGAAAAGAAATTTAAGAAATCTTTTAGAACTCTTATCAGAAGACTAAGAAGCAAGATTCTGCTTAATCTTAAAACATGTTTGATAGAGCATGGGAATTATTTGATGTACATTAGGAATTCAGCCCATTATCTGTGTATGTTCACTTTAGTGCAACACTTAACAATTTCAGATTGTTTTTTTAAGAATTACTTCATGCAGGATTTGTATATGCTTTTAACTATTAACATGAGTAACTGCAGATTCAGAGAGTGGTAAAAATCAGTGTTGTGTTAATGGCAGGTATATATTCTTCTTTCCGCGTTTTTTGTTGGAAAGTGGTGCTCTAACCAATGGAGAATTGTTTTTTTTAATTGTACTTCAAAATAATGACCTAAATTTTAGCACTTTTCCTCTGGTCTGCTGTGCCCTCATGATTCATTTGCTTGAGCTGTATTGCTTATGCGTTTGGAAGACTGTAATTGTTTTTCTTCAAGCATCCGTGAAAAATTTGTCACAAGCACCTCTCTTAAATTGCCCACAATTTTCTTAAATTGCCTAAACTAACAGAAATGCAAGGCCTACCAATGTAATACCTGCTACTGAATCTGCAGAGTGAACGTGAGCGCAGGGTATTTATGATACTATCTATGTAACATGCTTATTTTAAAAAATTCATCCTACTCCCTGCATTTATTACTGTTACTGGTATTGTACCACTTTGCAACTGAAGCCTAGTACTCTGGGCTGTGATGAACCTCAAACACATTATAAATACAGGATTTTTTTGACTGGCTGAAGATATTCTGTAAAGACATCTCTTATTTTCAGTAGCTGGAGCAGTCCAAATTGTTCTATATTAATTCCTTCAACACTGGAATAAATGTGTTGAGAAGCTCTAACCTATTATGCATTCTGCATTCATATAATGATGAGGAATGTATGTTCTCTAGTTAACCTCTGCACAAAACTTAATGAAGCTAAATTGCCTTTAGAGGCATCACGGCTGTTAGTTGCCACACAATAAGTGAGTGTATGGACATCACAGATTTTTGTTGGTAGAAGTATTTGAATTTACCTGCTTCATTACTAGAAGTTGAATCTGTTCAGAGAAGTTGCACTTATACTGAAAGCTGCATTTTGAAGTCTCTATCAAGACAAGAAACATTTTAAATGTAGATGTGATTAAACAGATGGTCTATTTTCTTAATGTAGATGGCAAGTCATTGCCTATTTATGATAATATACTTACACTCTGTCTGAGCTTTAGAAATTTGAGTGAAACTATACTGGATGTTTTTGGTTTTGGTTTGGGGTCTA
>NW_009952973.1:5502589-5510811 GCF_000747805.2 Chaetura pelagica | reverse complement strand
AGTTTTAGTGATTTTTCAGTTTCACAAATGCTTACAACTCCTATACAGGTGCCAAATATAGTACAATTGTTTTTCCAAATCAGTATACCCAGATAATATTTCCTAGAAAAAGAAAGACCCTTGACATCTTTTTAATTAGAAGTGCATATATTGTTAATTCTTCCTGTAAATTAAGATATTCCTAGACATTGTTTTTTATGTATTGAATGAAGTGCCTCATCTGCTTTCTTCTTACTTTAACAAATGCTACATAAAGTTCAAGTGAGCAGTTTAGTTTGCATTTGGTTGAATAGTGAAAGAGAAGTTATTTCTAAGCATTACATATAGAAGCAGATGGTGTGCAGCTATCTGTTTTATCATTCTTTAGGTACAAGGGAGCATGATGAGAGAGGGATACTGTAGCATAGGACTAGTATGATGAGAAGGGATCAGCTAACAAAATACCCCTGTGACAGAGACGGCTAATGCCATCCTAGGCTTCATTAGACAAAGTACTGCCAGCAGCCCAAGGAGAGTGATCCTTCCAGCTACTCAGCACTGATGATGCCATACCTGGGGTAATTTGTCTAGTTCTGGGCTCCCTAGTGTAAGAGAGACATGGGCTTACTGGAGAGAGTTCAGTGAAGGGCTACAAAGAGGATTAAGGGACTGGAACACCTCTTCCTACATGGACAGGCTGGGCCTCTTCAGCCTGGAGATGAGAAGGCCCAGGGAGGAACTCATCAATGTACATTTACTTAACAGAACTTGACAGGTTTTATGTACTAAATATATTACTTTCGTTTTTTTAAAAATAAGGTAGTTATTATACACCACTGTAACACAAGCATTGCAAGCAAAAGACAATTTGAAGCCTGGCAGAGGCATACAATAAGTGGAGTGATCCAATGACAGCATTTTGTTTATTTGTTATGGAATTGTTGATGACATACAATACTCATTTTAACATAAACTACAATGAAAACAGAACATACTATAAAAATTAGGGGGCAGACTTTGTCCTGAGATAAAATAGACTTGGCTCATGTTGAAGTTTATGTAGAATGGCCTACAGAATCCTCCAGCTGAAACTGATTTTAAAAGCTTAATTTTGCCTCTGTCTAATTTAGTTCGCTCTTGGACTCTGAACTTCTCCCTTTTACTGCCATAGAAATCAGACTTTTGCTACTGATATTAAAAATATCTTAACATTTATAAAATTTACATTATTTGAAGTTTTTACTTTTCATGAAGAAGCTATAGTGTGCTTTAAAAAAAAAAAAAAGTTGTTTGAGACTACAAAATGTTTCCACTGTCATTAGCAAATGTATTCTTCCTGATACTCAAGCATAGAGTAAATGAAATTTGATACAATGGGCAATGAAGTCTAATTAGATCTTTTAGTTTTCTCTTTATCTGGAACAATAATGTGGATTTAATTTAAAATTGTTGAAAGCAAACAACAGAAATAAAGGAAAACAGATTACAGCAAAAATAGGTTAAAGTGTAGCCCAAAGAAATAAGATAAAGTAAAATTCTATGAAAACTCCACTTGCTAAGAATGATAGTTTATATTTTTGCATTTACTTGTGTTGGCTCTGGGTGCAGTTAAATCTTGAACTATATACTGCCAGGAAAGTTTGTCTCCCTCAGGGCTGAAACAGATGGTAGCTTTTTTTGTATTTTTTTTTTTTTCTTTCCACCATTTACAGACCAAGACTGCTGAAAAAGTCTTTTTGCCAAAGAAAACTGCTGATGTTGGCCTTAAAGCAGCAGAGTTCTTTGCTGTATTCTCTGTAGGATTATTACTAAGACTCGAGGTAAACATGCAATGTATTCAAGCTTTGCTATTAGCAGTGTTTTAATATAGATTTTATATATATCTAGTAACATTAGTTGTACAGAATAGAAGAAGTGTTACTGACTAATAAAATTGGAAGTTTTGATTTCTTATTCAGCCTTTGTCAGGATATTTCCCTGTGCAAGGAAGAAGGTATGAATTTAGCATTTTCAAGTCATCACTTTGATAATTAAAAGAATAACAGTCTACACAGAGAATCTTAGCTGAACTGTTGTTAAGAATATGGAATTTACTTGTGCTTATGATTAATCTCACCTAGAAAAATGAGAAAAAAAACCCAAAACACTCCTAAAGTCTAGTAAAATGGAAAGTCTTGTGTCTAAAAAATTAGAAAGTCTACTAAAAAATTAGGAAGAGAGAAAAATATCTATGAGGTGCTAAATACTAATTAGGGTCAAGAAGTTCTTTCGTTAGTGCTCCTAAATTTAAGACAACAACTGAATTGATAATTTCTTATTTATTTTCCTGTTTCAGCTTCTCTTTGACAAAGGTCCATGCCATTTGAATGGAATATAAAGGTTTTTATTGGTCCCCAGTAATCCAAAGTATAGTTGTACAATCATCATTTTGGAGTATAAGCTCTGTGTGGTCTTAGATTTGCTGTCATTTTATCACAATTGTAGAAGCAACTTCAAGTGTATTTGCTTAAGCAGATGGTGAATGGCCACATTGGGAATATATCCATCTTTTTTACTGTATGATGGAGTTTTAAAGCAGAAATTTTTGCTATGGTGGTTGGAAAAACATACTTTTCTAATAAACCTTGTAGAAAATTAACAGGCAAAATATTTTTAAGTCCCTAATAATGCTGAACAGAAGAAATAAGTATATATTAGATACATGATGATAATTGACTTAAGCTGTACATGGGATAAATGTGTGTATGTATATATAAAATGCTAATGCTTTCTTGAATCTTCACAATATTTTTGAGTTAAGTTTTTTTAAAAGAAGTTGTAAGTAATGTGCTTCATGTTTTTGTATACAAAAAACCCTGGAAGTGCCAAGGATTACCAGGGAAAAAAACCCTTCTACTCACTGTGGAGGTTTCTCTGTCACTGTAATCTGAGTGAACTCAGGGTCTTATTCAAGCCTTTGCACTGGGTGATGAAGATTAGATTCACTTGAAGAGTAAGTGGTATGTTGCAAGCATGAAACATGCAGAAGGAAATACTACATTAAAGTTTGAAATGAATAATCCTTAACAAAAAAAAATAATAGAGATAATTGGAAAATGCTGTTTTATCAAGACCACTCTGTTCTTACTGATAATATGACATTTGGCATTCTACAAAATGTAAAAATGCAATCAAAATGCAAGACCACTTGTCACGCTTGCTGATTTTAGCATTCAAATGGCAGTTAAGGATGGCAGCAAGGGGAGCAACACTCTGAAGATTTTAAACAGTCTTTCACAGGCCTCATGGTTAGAGCATTAACCTTAAAGGTGATGAGAAACATGACAAAGTTTTTTTCCAAACTAGCAAAAAGAACCTGTAGCCTAGGTTTTTCACAAAACTGGCTAATATCCTGCTGCATGGCTGTTCCAGTGACGTGTTAGGATCTGAGGACCATTTCCAGAGGTGTTGGGGTTGTCTAACATCAGAACAAAAAGGAATATTCTTCAACATTTTTTTTTCACATAGGATAGTTAGTTTAAGGTAGCTCATTGACAATTAATAGCAGAGAGCTGACACTTAGTGTTGCAAGGAAGTGTATCATAGAGTGCCTGCATGGTGAGCTGGGCTTTCCTGACGGTTTACATTAGGATTGACATCTCTAATGATGCAGGAACCATGTCCCAATTTCTTACTTACTTCCTTAACTTCTTCCACAAAATGTAAGGATTAGGGAAAAGGACACAAGTTAGTCAACTTGAATGTTCTCCTGAAATGGTCTCAGTATTAGCCTGAATGTAAATCCAGGCCCAGAAGCAAGAAAGAGCTCCTAGCTCCACTGTTGAAGACATAGGCACACAGTGAAGTGGTGCAGCATTTTGTGAAGCTGTCTGTCTCTGAAAGGTTGAGGTTGGTGGACATCACAGCTGGTGGCAGGCACTTTCTCACTTAAAATGGATATGGTTGACCTACTTTGTAGGCTTTAGATATTGACCTCACAGTTTAAGCTCTTAACCATTTTCTTGTGTGACCCCTTTAAAGTGTTCAAAAGTTTAAGAGTACACAGAAAATTCTGATGCTTTGATAAAATAAAGTTATACTTATCACCAGTGTTTGTACAGAATATGCATTTTGGTAAGGGAAAAAAACAACAAAACGACCTCAAAAGGGAGACCCCGGGGGCTTAACTGAAATATCTAGTAATAACAGCTTAAAACCTTTACTCATTTTTGTAATTAATAGATAAATAAGTGTATGTCTATGCTTGATAGGTATGGCCGTTAGAGTGCTCTTGATACCTTCTTCCTAACACTAACCTGTACATACAAATGTAACTGTAATGTCATCTAAAAAAATGTTCTACCTCTCCCAAAAAAGAGCATTTTAAAAAAAACAACCACAAAAACCCCAAAACAAACAGCAATAATTTCTTCATTTTGTCAGTTGTTTTCCTCTATTTTCAAATATTATTGGTGGTAGTTGTAGTGAGGAAACTTTCAAGCCTTGCAGGGCCTGGTGTACATCTTCACATTCATATTTCATGCTGTAAAATATCTGTGGATGGTGTCCATTTTGCATACGTGTTTCTAGAAGATGAAAATCTGGTTATGTTGACTAAAAAGGGTTGTTTCCTTGAACAGTGCTGTTATTTAGACAGTCAGAAGGACTCCATGATGTCTTGTGGTTGCCTTTTTCAGTCTAGATATGCTAAAAATGTTTTCTTGAGTTGTATATAAACACTTTGCCTAACATTCTGGACCTTGAAGCGAAAGGAATTTTTAATTGAAAAGTGAATGATGGCACAGATAAATTTCTAATTTTGTGCTTGTTTTTGTTAAAGTTTAGACAGTACTTTGCAGCTATTTCAACAAAGAGAATTGCACTCTGAAATGAGAATTTGGTAACATAGAACGCTTATGCAGAGTTCATCTGATGAACTGTTCAATATTTACAGTCTTTAAATGCTTTTTTATAATGCATAATGTAAAGATTTGTGCTTTCAGTGAAGAAGGCTGAATGGGGGATTGTTATTTCTAAAAGAAAAGAAATCAAAGAAGAAAGGATCTTAATTCTCTAACTCTTGTAAGAGAAAGTGTACCTAATATTACAAGTAAAGGTTAAATACGCTCCTGTTAATATGTAAACCTTTTTATTTTCTGTTGTACTAGTGGGAAAGAGATGGCTCACTTCACAAGAAGCTGAATGCAAAAATTACCGTAATTACATGTGCAAATAAAAATGAACTAGAAAGTTCATTGAAAATTCTTCCTTTGTCCCTTTGAAAAATTTTCTTTTGAAATAGTTATTTTTAAAATTGTAATACTAGCAAAAAACAGATGGAAAAAGCTTTTCTTTTTGTAGTGCTGGATAGATGCAATACAGCAGAAGTAGGGTAATCAGTCCATAAATAGATGTAATAAGGCCTAATAACTCTCCAGAGATGGCATCACCTTAAGTGTATATACAATATTCTGAGCAAGTCAATTAAAAAGGAAATAAAAGATTGTTCATAATAAAGCTCCAAATAAAAGTTAAATTTTTAAGCTTAGAGATGCATCTTTTCACTAAACGAGAAGTGTTTAGTGCAGGTGATACAGAGCAGCTACAATTTTGACCAATCAAAAAACCAGTTCATTTTGTAAAGTAGAAACACAAGTTTCTGTTGAAAGAGGGTAAAAGGAATAACTTGGATTTTTTCTTCTAAGTTGCTGTTTCAGCTTTTGTGTTGAAGTACATTGTTATGTTGCTTTGTCTTCAGTAGTGTTAGAGTGTGACTTTTTTTTTTCTGATGTTCCTGATGCTTTGCAAGAACTTTTATAATCCTTTTTTTTTTTCAGAAATAAAAGCTCAAAATTGCCACACAATTGAGAAACTAGATACTAAATTGGAAATGAGAGTAGTGTTGCAGTCCTTGAAAAGTCCCAAACCAAAGCAAACAAAAGAACCCCCACAAAACAAAGAAACTGTCAGGCTAGAAGTCCAGTCAAGACAAATTCTAAAAAATTGTTCCTATGGGCATTTCATTGTTGTACTTGGCATAAAATGTTGGCTGCTCCAGTCTGTGAATTGGCTGGCTGGATACTGTCCTTCTCGCAAATCTGTCACGCTGATGAGATTGGCAGTACTCTGTCACGCCATGAAGTAGCCCAGAATGAACCATTGACAGTTGTGTAAAGGTGGTTTTTCAGAATACTAGATTACTAGATTAAAAAGCATTCTAGAATCAGAGGTCTGACATTAGCACAGGTATTCACAAGCTATGATCATTACTGCCTCTTTAAGTTTTTCCTTGCTAGGTGATGTGCTCTCTGAGGGCTGAAAATGGGCGTCTACTGCTTGATTTTGGGTTGTGGGTTTTTTTTAAAGTACCTTTTCATAGCAGCAGTGGAAAACCCATGAGTGGCTTTGAGCAGAAGTTTATTTTCTAATCTGAGCTGTTGGGGAAAGAAAGTTATCTGTGTGGAGGGGAAAGGCTGCACAATTATTCAGTTGCAGTTTTCTGCATTTCTTATAACTTTCCTAATTTAAGGAATGAAGGAGGGTTCTCTTAACTTGATGAAATATACTTCAACCAGTCGACTATCATAGATTATTTAGAGATTTCAGAATGAGTTGTTCTCTCAAAAGTATTTCTAAACACAAAGGTGTCTATATACACTTTGCTTTCCTTGTGTCAATGAATCACTGTGTTTTAAAATTCAAAATAACACATTCCTAACTTTATAGTGTGTGCATGTTTTAAATGCTCCTAAATTGTTACTCTGGGAATATTGGTTCAGGCCTCTGAAGTGTAAGCTCTGTCACAAGTGCCAGAAAAGTGCATTGTGTTCTACCCTTTCAATTCATGTGCTTAACAGTTATTAAGGAATAGTGATGTTTGGCAGAGTGTGTAGGTCTTTAAGGATTGGGTAGAGCAAACACTAGTTTGTGATTGAACTGTAGGGATGGAGATTTCCTGAGGAATGCCATTTCCTGTTGACAGACTTCATAGGTCTCGATCCAGAAAAAAAAAATAAAAATTAAAAAATCAAGTCTACTGGTGTATTTTGGGGGTTTTCTTCCCTGTGAGGCTGTGTCTGAAGTTAAAGAATGTTCCTCCCTGAATGACTTGGAGGGATTTATTTTCTGTTCTGAGGAGGATGCACTTACATTCTGTGAAACCATCATCTTCCTTTTTATTTTAGGGAATAAACACTGAGTCTGGGAATTTTATTGTTCTGCTTTGTTCTGCATTTTGAAAACTGCATCAGTGAGTTATTTCCCTCTTTCACATGGCAAATGTGACAGTTGAGACAAACTACTGTAGCCTCAATGGTCTATTGCTTGGTCTTCTTGAAGTGACCTTGGTCAAAGTTTTTTCCTAAGGTTGAACTTTACTTTCGTATCTCCATCAGAGTCTCTGTGGATGTAAAAGGAATTTTCGTGACTGCTAATAAGATGCAGGAAGAGACATCAAATAGCTTTGGGATGTATTTCAAAGTACAGTAATTTAATAGCATTTTAACTCCATTTACAGGCAATAGCACCATTTCCTTTCTTAATAGAAAAGAAACCTCTTAAAGGTAGAAATCTATCAAATGAACTATTTTCAATTTCCTCCGCTGACATCCAGTATCAACTCTGAAATACATCCCATACTGTTATGACAGGCAAATCATGTCCTAGCAATTCAGCCAGCCAAATACAAATATAATTATTCCCTTAATTCACAATTTGAAAACAATGTCAGTGAACAGTCCTCCCAGCAAGGTTTTTGTGGGATAATTAATAAAATTTGTTTATATATATATAAGACTTTTTCTGTCCTATCATGCTTTGGGAATGCATGAGATTTTGCCTGTGGTTGCAAATCTAAAAATGTTTTAATTTTAAGGGAGTTTATATTATAGAATAAAAACAAACTCCCAAAAGAAAAACCAAAACACACAAAACCAACCAACCAAACAAAAAAAACCCACAAAAAAACCCCCAAAATAAAGCCACAAAAAAAAAAAAAACTCACTCAAAAGATAAAGACACAATTCTTGGTAAATTATCTGATCTGAAAAAGTAACAAAGTAATCACTGGCTAAAATAAGACAAAGATTGCTGATAAATATGATGTGGGTACACATACAGCACTACCACCAAAAAGGACGGGACTGTGGTATTTCTGATACAAAGCCTAGTACTAAAGCCATTTTAGTCTTTCAGCAGACTTCAGTAGCTACTTGAGCAACTCATCATAATGTTAACTCACCAGGTGGCAAATCACTTAGTAGTGT
>NW_009952973.1:5475999-5502521 GCF_000747805.2 Chaetura pelagica | reverse complement strand
TTATGCAAGGTTAAATACTTTTAGAGTTTGAGTTAATGATTCTGCTTATTTTGATATTGTTTATAATCTGCAAATATCCATAATGAGTTGGCTGAAGTTTTGTTTTATAGATGTAAAAGTAAATGTAAAGCACTATTTTACTTGAACTGGTGATTGTATAGTAGGATTTTGCTTATTTAGTTTCTTATGACCTGAAGAACATTATGTTGATGATGTTTCCATATGGAATGTACCTATTAATCATGGCAGATGTACAGAAACTAAAGACCCCTGAAAAGTGAATATGTCCATGTTTTGTGATGATGTAACAATTAATAATGTCAAAATGTGTTTGCAGAAGGTAGTGGGGTTAGTATTATGTAGGAAGCTTTAATTCTGCATTTCCATTTAACAAAATGGCTTGGTTTACTGTTTTGGTTTTATGTATAATTTCTATGCTTTAGAGACAAACCTTGTAATTCTGTGTACCTACTTGGGTACCTGCTTCAGTTTTTCATGTCCTTTTCAAAAATTCAGTCATTTACCTAAACCTTTTGGTTAACTTGTGTTGGTGCATACTCAGTGGAAGTTAAGGTTAGCACAGAATAATCTCCAGAGATCTAATCAGAACTGAGTATGTTGACTTCCAGAAATGGAAGGCTTGTGCAGGTCCTGTGATTACATTTCAGCTGAAATTTAAGTAAAATAGGAAACAGGAAGGAGGTACCCTGGCCACTTCCCATGGCAATGTAGAATAGAACTGATCATGACACTGCAGTATTTCTCTGAATGTAATGGCTGAAGTAGACACAGTATTAATGATGGTAATTCTACCAAATCTCATTAATAGGTGTGTTTTGGTGGTGGTGTTGTGTTGTTTTTGTTTAAGGGTATCATCCTGTGAAAATCTTTGTACATAAAAGTAAGTGTCAATATTATTACTGACAGGATAGTGAAGTCTTTTTACTGATAGAGGCTATGTAAGATAGTGTTGGCTTTTTGGTTGTTTGTTTGTTGTTTGTTTTTTTTTCATATTCCTGTGTTTGAAGACCAAGCTTCTAATAATGGCTGCTCTGTATGCAATGTAATATGTATCTGTCCTATGAGAGCAACCATTTAAATTCTGTTAGGAACAACTAGATAAAATGCCAGTCTGGTCTATATTTGAAAGAATTTATTTGATTCATACTTTAAAAAAAAATAATTATTTCAAATACTCTGTGTATTAAAATTTGTAAGTTGCAGACACATCTTAAAAACTATGTAAGTTTGGGTTGCTTGTAGGGAACTAGTGTGAGTTTTTTTGTTTTTTAATTGCTTTGAGTAAAGAAGTAATAACTGACTATAAGATAATTTCATATTCCTTTAATCTGGCCAATATGCACAGACTGGATCAATGGGCTGAGGCCAGTGTCGTGGGCCAGTACTGGGGGACTGCCGGCTCTCAGGATGTTTCTGCGACTTCCCCCCCCAATGTGGAGAGGTTTGTGAATGAGCCCGAGGGTCACACGTGGCGTTCGCCTCTTACCGAGGAACGGCCGCCGCTGCGGAACTGTTTCTTAGAGGGTAGATTAGAGTACCCTCCCACCACGGTCACAAATTGTTACTGAGGCCAATGTTTACGAATTAATTGGTTTATTAAGGGTTAACACAAACTAAGGGATCAACGTTCAGGAGAGGTTGGCCAGGTATATATTGGAAAAGGGTTCAAAGGCGCTATGGTCTATAAAAGGCACAATCCGAAGGAGAGGTGTGAAATCAATGGAGTGAAAGGGTAGGAGTTGAGCCCAGTAAGAAAGTTAAAGTGTATATGTGTGTGTGTATTTACCCTTCCTTGCGTAGCGCAGTTCTCAAAATGTGCTGGCAGGCTCGGCTGGAGATCCACAGGGGGGCCGGCATCCCAGTAACTGGGGCGACCCCTTCCTGCTGCAGCAGGCTCGGCTCTGGTCCTGTTGCAAGTGGCAGACGCAGGCTGGGCAGGCTCCTACACCGGTCCAGTTCGGTGCAGGCTGGGCAGGCAGGGTCCCCGGGAGCGGGCACGATCCCCGCAGAGCGGGCACAGGCGGCGCCCCCACCTCTCCATTTCTCCGGGCAGTGGGAGCGGCGTTCAGCCAGGTTCAGGTGCTGCAGCGGGGTCTCGTCCCAAGCAGGAAGAGAGAGCAGAGCCCTGCAGATCTTACTGTCTTTTTATAGATCAGAGACTATTGTTCCAGAAAGTACCACTGTCTGAATTAGCCAATCAGCATTGGCCAGGTACATACTCTGTTAGAGGCAGTTTTTAACCTATTGTCTATTTTTCTCCCAGTTATCATAACCTTTGTGCTGTTCTCTTGCCGTGGACTTATCTGGTAGAGCAAGAGGCCTTTTTCCATTCCGTCCTTGGTTGAATCAGTGAAATGGCGTCACTCTTGCTTTGCTGGCTTGAAAGGCATTTTTGTTTAGTCTTATGTGGGGGGAAGAAGATGGACCGTTCCCCACAGCCAGTCGTATGAGGTTTAACAAGACCAAGTGCAAGGTCCTGCACTTTGGTCACAACAACCCCATGCAAAGCTACAGGGTTGGGGATGAGTGATTGGAAAGCTCTATGGTGGAGAAGGACATGGGGTTGCTGGTTGACAGCCAACCTGACATGAGCTAGCAGTGTGCCCAGGTGGCCAAGAATGCCAGGAGCATCCTTGCCTGCATCAGGCATAGTGTGGCCAGCTGGAGTAGAGAGGTGATCATGCCCCCTTACTTGGCAATGGTGTGGCCACACATCAAGTACTGTGTTGCAGTTCTGGGTCCCTCACTACAAGAAGGATGTCATGTTGCTGGAGCATGTCCAGAGGAGAGCTACCAAGCTGGTGGAAGTTCTGGAAAATAAGCCCTATGAGGAGAGGTCAAGGGAACTGGGATTGTTTAGTTTGAAGAAGAAGAGGCTGAGGGGAGACCTCATTGCTCTTTACAACTACCTGAAAGGATGTTGTAGGTAGGTGGGAGCTGGCCTCTTCTCTCAGGTGAATAATGACGAGAGGAAATGGCCTGAAGCTGCATCACAGGAAGTTTAGTCTGGATAATAGAATTTCTTTACTGAAACAGTGGTTGGAGAGTGGAACAGGCTGCCCAGGGAAGTGTTTAAAAGAAATATATAGTGCTTAGCGACATGATTTAACCACTGATTGGGTAGATTAAGTTATGGTAGGGAGATTTAGGTTATGGTTGGACTAGATGATCTTCAAGTTCCCTTCCAACCAGGATGATTCTATGATTCTATATTCATTTCAGCAATAGTGCACTGTAATATGTAAAACTCTTACCCAGAATGTCCTGATTTTTGCTGCTTTAGACAGATTATAGGTTTAGTGTTGTCAGGTATGTAAATATTATAGAGAGATTTTTGGATTCCCTAAAGTATGTCTGTATCTCTCCCATTATGGATCTGTCACTGCATTGCGATTTATGAAGCTGTTCACTCTGTCTTCTTTCTACTCTGCAGTAGGACTCACAAAAAGCTGACTAAGTGGAAGTCACTGAGCATTCCTTATTGGCTTTGTTACAGCCAGTAAATTTCATCACAGAGGGGAGTAAAGGACTCATAGGGAGGCAGAAGTAATACCATGTTAAGTATCACATCACTTGTTTCAGTGTTAATTGGCATCTCTTTGTAAGAAGTATTTTATCTATGTACTTACCTAGTGAGTTTGTAGGAGTTAAAATTAGCTTCCTAAATCTCATCTGCACTTTTAGAAGAAATCCATTTCAAATTATTAGGTGTTTTTCTGGGCAGGGACTTTGGTTTTGGTGGCAAGAATCTGTGTAATGTTCTAGAAAAATATTATTTACTAACTTCTTAATTGATACTTGCTTAGAAGACTCTTGAAAGTGAAGTGATACTTAGGTGTAACAGCCTTGTCATATGTACAAGGAAGTTGCCCTCTGATTATCTTGTGCATGGTTTTGATTTTTTTTTCAGTGTTGTTTTTTTTTTTTTAGTTTTTAATCAGAACTATTAACTAATGGAAATGCTGACTATACGTGAACTTCACTGCAAGTTAGTTGTTACTTCTAGGAACATGTAGGTACATGCTGAATGTATTGAAATGGTAAATTCTTTGGAACAGAGAACTTCTATAGAATTGGTGCAACAGAACCTTGTTTCACTCCTTGTACAATATAATAATTAAAATGCTAATTGCCACTGAATTTAATAGGTAATTTTATTTTTAAAATGGAAACAACAAGTAAAACCTCTTTGGAATTATCCACAATGTATTTTGCTAGAAACTAGTATTTTCACAGTCACAGAATCGCTAGAGTTGCAATGGACCTTTAGAGATCATCTAGTGCAACTCTCCCACTGAAGTAGGATAACCTAGAGCACTTTACACAGGACTGCATCCAGGTGGGTTTTGAGTATCCAGAGATGGAGACTCCACAACCTCCCTGGCAGCCTGTTCCAGTGCTCTGTCACTCTCACTGTAAAGAAGTTTGGTCATATTTAAATGGAACTTCCTGTGTACCAACTTGTACCTGTTGCCCCTCGTTCTGACACTGGGAACTACTGAGAAGAGTCTGTCTCCATCTTCCTTGCACCCACCCTTTAGGTACTTGTATACATTGATAAAGTCTCCCCTCAGCCTTCTCATCTCTAGGCTAAAGAGTCTCAGCTCTCTCAGCCTTTCCTCATAAGGGAGATGCTCCAATCCCCCAGTCATCTTCATTGCCATCCTCTGGACTCTCCAGTAGCTCCCTGTCTCTCTTGAACTGTGGAGCCCAGAACTGGATGCAGTTTCCAGCTGTGGCCTCACCAGGGCAGAGTAGAATGACCTCCCTCAACCTACTGGCCACACTCTTTATGCAACCTAGGATACCATTGGCCTTCTTGACAGCAAGGGCACACTGCTGGTTCATGGATAATTTTTACTGTCAGGCAGGACTCCAAGGTCCTTCTCCAGCCAGTAAATTTCATCACAGAGGGGAGTAAAGGACTCATAGGGAGGCAGAAGTAATACCATGTTAAGTATCACATCACTTGTTTCAGTGTTAATTGGCATCTCTTTGTAAGAAGTATTTTATCTATGTACTTACCTAGTGAGTTTGTAGGAGTTAAAATTAGCTTCCTAAATCTCATCTGCACTTTTAGAAGAAATCCATTTCAAATTATTAGGTGTTTTTCTGGGCAGGGACTTTGGTTTTGGTGGCAAGAATCTGTGTAATGTTCTAGAAAAATATTATTTACTAACTTCTTAATTGATACTTGCTTAGAAGACTCTTGAAAGTGAAGTGATACTTAGGTGTAACAGCCTTGTCATATGTACAAGGAAGTTGCCCTCTGATTAACTTGTGCATGGTTTTGATTTTTTTTTCAGTGTTGTTTTTTTTTTTTTAGTTTTTAATCAGAACTATTAACTAATGGAAATGCTGACTATACGTGAACTTCACTGCAAGTTAGTTGTTACTTCTAGGAACATGTAGGTACATGCTGAATGTATTGAAATGGTAAATTCTTTGGAACAGAGAACTTCTATAGAATTGGTGCAACAGAACCTTGTTTCACTCCTTGTACAATATAATAATTAAAATGCTAATTGCCACTGAATTTAATAGGTAATTTTATTTTTAAAATGGAAACAACAAGTAAAACCTCTTTGGAATTATCCACAATGTATTTTGCTAGAAACTAGTATTTTCACAGTCACAGAATCGCTAGAGTTGCAATGGACCTTTAGAGATCATCTAGTGCAACTCTCCCACTGAAGTAGGATAACCTAGAGCACTTTACACAGGACTGCATCCAGGTGGGTTTTGAGTATCCAGAGATGGAGACTCCACAACCTCCCTGGCAGCCTGTTCCAGTGCTCTGTCACTCTCACTGTAAAGAAGTTTGGTCATATTTAAATGGAACTTCCTGTGTACCAACTTGTACCTGTTGCCCCTCGTTCTGACACTGGGAACTACTGAGAAGAGTCTGTCTCCATCTTCCTTGCACCCACCCTTTAGGTACTTGTATACATTGATAAAGTCTCCCCTCAGCCTTCTCATCTCTAGGCTAAAGAGTCTCAGCTCTCTCAGCCTTTCCTCATAAGGGAGATGCTCCAATCCCCCAGTCATCTTCATTGCCATCCTCTGGACTCTCCAGTAGCTCCCTGTCTCTCTTGAACTGTGGAGCCCAGAACTGGATGCAGTTTCCAGCTGTGGCCTCACCAGGGCAGAGTAGAATGACCTCCCTCAACCTACTGGCCACACTCTTTATGCAACCTAGGATACCATTGGCCTTCTTGACAGCAAGGGCACACTGCTGGTTCATGGATAATTTTTACTGTCAGGCAGGACTCCAAGGTCCTTCTCCTCTGAACTACTTTCCAGTGGATCCACCCCTAACCTATATTGCTGCTTGGGGTTCTTTCTTCGCAGGTGCAGGACCCTACACTTGCTTTTATTGAACCTCATGAGGTTCTTCTCTGCCCAGCTCTCCAACCTGTCCAGGTCATGCTGAATGGTAGCACAGGCCTCTGGAGTGTCAGCCACCCCTCCCAGTTTGGTATCATCAGTACACTTGCTGAGGATACACTCTGTTCCCTTATCCAGATCACTGATGAACACGTTGCATAAGATCAGACCGAGTATTGATCCCTCGGGGACACCACTGGTTACTGGCGTCCAACTTGACCCTGATCTGTTGATCACCACCCTCTAAGATCTGTTACACAGCTAGCTCTCAATCCACCTCACTGTCCACTAATCAAGCCCACTCTTTCTGAGTTTCCTAATGAGAATGTTATGTTTTAATCTCATTTCAAGTTACTCTTATGTGTGGTTGTCCTCAGAATAAAATATAACAGTTGGTAGAGTGTTTTGCTTCAATGATTCCAAATATGCTTAGTATATGCTTATGGGTAGTTATCCACTGGTAAAGGTATTAAGTTACTTATTATAATTTCATGTAGAAACTCAAGAATAGCAACTGCAAACTTCAGGTTTTTTTAATAATGTTTTTTATTTCTTTCTCAAAAATGCATTCATAACTGTATTTCTTGAAATTCTGAGCAATCTACTTGGCTCTTGTGATTTATAGCTCCCTGTCCCTTTTATTGAGCAGTAAATATTAGTAGTATTTTTCAAATTAAAGATGTACACCAGGAGGATGGAGAGAGAAATTGGTTCTATTCCTCCATGCACTCTGTATCCTTGGCTGTTTTAACTTTTATTTTCCCTTTATGATAATGTTGTCTTAATTTCCTTTGCATGTTTTTGTCAATTTAGCTTTACATTATTTATCAAAGCAAAACATACTTAAAAAATAAACTCGTATCTATATTTAACTCTTCTTAAGGTAATTTTCATAAGTATGTCTTCCCAGTTCCTGGAAATTAAGGAAGTTAAGGATTGAGAGCTCAAAATTACGTTTCTGTGTCATGGTGGATATACACCTCTGGCACCCTGGCTGCCCAGTTCTGCAACAAATCCCATTTATACTTTTTTCTTATAAAATCTTCTGTAAGAAGGAATTATTCAATTTATTTGTGCTATATATTGGAAATAGTCTTTCTTTAGATCTGCTGCTTGGAAAGTTAATTTCCAGTTACTTTCTTTGAGTAAGACAGATAATGCATGGCATGGGAATACCCTTGCATCACTATGCATAAGTTTGGTATTTTCAAGATACTGAATTACCATTTCTATGGCAAATCTTTCCTTGATAAATATTGTCAGATATACTGGCAAACTGTTCTCTCAGACAATAGGTTTTTTTAAAATCTTTTTTTTACTTGTGTTGCTGTTGTTATTCTCCTTCATTGTTTTTATTAATACAATGTTGTCTAGCAATAGCTTCAGCATATCAAAGTCTATAGGACTCAGGCACGAGGTATGTAAATATATGTAATTTTCAAAGTTCATGTCCTAGCTGGCTTTCCTAATGGATAAATGTTACCTTGTAGATTTTTGGTTTTGGGGTTTCTTTTGTGTTTAGATAGTTTTCTGTAATTGTGAAAATTTACATTTGGACAACATTGGGAACTAGTATAAGGTGAAATTTATCATGGTAGCAGAAGAAACAGGTGTTTGAAAGATTGATTTAAGCAAATACTAGGAGAGGAAAAGGTGTTAATTATAAGCCTTGGCACTCAGGGAATACACTAAATGACATGGGTTGTCTAACAAGAAAGACTCCTTCAGGAAGGTAATGGGACAGCTCATTGACACAATTGCATAGTAACTGTCATTGTATACAAATATTTTCTCCAATGCCAGCCAACTCCACGAACTCCCTTGGACAGTAAAGATGGGATTCCTTTTTTGTTTTACAGTCCCTCTGCCATCTTAGTTTAACATTTTAATGCAAAAAATAAGTACACACACTTCTTTAGATGAACAACATACAAGTTGTTGCTGCCAAGGTGTGTGACTGTCACAGATGCGCCAAATAAGATTGTCTGGAATCTGTCTGTCACAGAGTCAAAATTTTTGTGTTTTTCTCTGTATTTCACATGTAGGAACTAATTTTCCAAGGTGTCCTTAGGGCTCTGTTGAAGCGCTTCTAAAGCTCATTGAAATGGAGGCACTGGCTCCTTCTGTTTGATTCGGGGTGGAGACTCCAACTCAAGAATCATATCTCTCAGCAGCTATGCCTGTAGTTAGCTTTAATGGTTGGTCTATTCTGGTTGGAAGAGTCTTAGAGTCATTGTGCTGGTTAATGGGTGGGAAATATTTTCTACCCTGTTAGTTGGAGCACTAATGTGAAAAGATCAAGTTCTAGTCTTTTCTTCAATTACTGTTTTAAACTGCAGAAATTAAACTGAAGAGATTAAAAGGCAGGGGTTTTTGTTTTATTTTTTAATGTTTTTTTTTAATATTCTCTTGTCTCATGGCTGAAGGATCTTCCTGGGGATGTGGTATGTGAGAATGAATAATTTATCTAAAGAAGATTTGAAGTTTTTTTTTTTTTTCATGTGAGCATTTGAATTGTGAGAAGTATTCCCCACTGTTACTTGTTAAAGCTGCACTCAATTTCTGATTGCTTTGTGAGTCTGAAGGCTTTTGTAAACAGAATCCAAGTTAATTTTGAGAGTTTAATACTGATTTGAAGTGGTGTAACTAAGAGGCAAAATTTGATCCCAAATGATGCTTTGAAGTGAATATAGTGGTTTTGATAAAATCACTCAAAATTCCTTAACTATGACTATTAGAGCTAAAAACTTTGGGGATACAGTTAGTTGGCTTGACATAATTAAAGCAATTTCTTATTGTAATCTAACTTCAGTCAGGCGTACCTGAGAGCTGAAAAAACTCCCATGATTCATGGCTGAGAAGTCTTTGAAGTTTGAGTACATTAAAATGACTTTTTTTGCTTTCTTTATCCTTCAAGAGATTTTTAATTTTTTTTTCAAGATTTTGTTTAAGTCGGTTCTCTCTGAAGTAAGTCTTTTGCATCTGTTAATTTGTTTGAGTTGGAATGAGCTAATTACTTTCAGAGTAAAGAGTAAGGTAGACTCAGTTTGTAAGAAAGAGAGACACTGATTTTTATTTCGGTTACCTTGCCTAGTTCAGTTCTCACATTTCCAATAAATATTTGCTATAACTGATGGCAGATTTTCAGGTCAGATTAGGCTGCTAATATACACCCAGTACTGAAAAACATATTTTATAGAACTAGGTGCTACAGATGGAAACTACTAATCAACACAAGTTCTGAGAGATCAAGTGAAGTGCTGAGAAATAGTAGTCTTGTTTAGGACTGACTGTTCTGGCATTTGTAGGCTGTCTCTGCTTCTGCATTGGCTTTCTTTTCTCAGACATGAAACCTTCATTATTTCATACTATATCCTAATCTTGACCCTGCCCAAGCTTTTTGGCTTCTTTTAGTGTGTAAAGTTCTGGACTATCCTAGTTTTAAATTTTCCAAAGAAGCTTTTCTCGGTGTCACAGAAGAGAAAATTGTATCAAGCGCTTTTCTTCTAGTCTAAGACTATTTCCCGAGATAGTTAACTATTTAATTTTTTAATTTTACTATTTAATGTAGTTATTTTTGTTTGTGTTTCCTATGGCAATTCAATCTTCTCCCACCATGTTGTTTAATGTTAGAATTATATTTGATTTGTTTGTTTTTTAAGTCCTTGCTGAGGAGAGCAGTTCATATATTTAGTTCAGCTAAATATTGTAACATGAAACTCCCTCTGGCATTTAATTCCTTCACTGTTCCTAAAGTCTGTTGTAATTCTGCAATAATTTTCTGGTCATGTGCCCAGAAATGAACATGCTGTTCCCGAAGCAGCTGTGGAAGTGCACTGTAGCAAGTACCCAAACACTGTCATATGAAGCTTTTGGTATACACAGCTGCAAAGGCTTTCTTGCTCCTTGTTCGCACCAATAAAATATATTGTTTTCTCTCCTAAATCCTGTGCTGTAATGGTACTCTGAAAATATTTTTTTTTTTTAATTCAACAACTGTTTAAAATTATTTTTCCAATCTAATCCAATATCATTATTTTCAGATTATGTTTTGAAAATCTCTGTCTCATTGGTATTACTTTATCTCTGGTAAAATTTGTATTTTCTTGAGCTTATTAGTTACTGAATCTTTAGGTCATTACTGAGATGGTGAGAACTAGGCCTAATAAAAAAATATATATATCTTCCTTACATTGTTCAATGGACACTGTGTCTTAAAGCTCTGACTGTAGATTATTAGTGCTTTATTCCCTTATGAATTCAAATAAATATGAAATAATTTTACTACTGCATTAAATCACTCACTAAAATAGGAGTAGTTTTCATTTTTTGATTGTTTTGTTTTCCTTTTCCCTGTGCTCTTGTGTATAACTATGGAATTTAGCCAGAAATTGACAAAATTGAATGGCTGTTTTCTTTCCTGTGAATTCCTTTTTACCGCACCATTTTAAAATTAACTTTTGATGCTGGTTCCTAATATTCCTTTCTGATATTATTAATGCAGGCTACTAGTTTGGTTTAGATACAAATGGGCTAATTCTGCAAAGTAAGCAAGAATATATTTAAATCAGTTCTAGAAGACAAAACATCAAAATTCTCCCTCTCTAACCAGTGTGGTATGTCCTCTCACATAATATGTAGAATATAGTTTTTAGGGCCCAAAGTAGGCCTTTATCAGCAAATTGTTTAATCATTGAAGATACATATGTAAATAAGTTTTTTCAATATAAGACTTTTAGTTACAGGTGAGTAATGTAGTCTAGAAATTTCTACTTGGAGGCTTTCTGGCTTCTGTGAGAGTAATGAGCTCCCTTCATTCTTTTCCCCTTCAGTGCTAATTCTTTAGCCTTTCATGAGGTTAGGTGGAACTTCTTAGTGTAGGTGGAGAGGGTAATAGTTTATTTGAGCCTGAGTGTTTCTTAACTGAGTTCTGTCTATATTGTGGACTTATTGACACGGATTAGCAATTGTTCCTTTAATACTATATGCGTTTGGGTGTGTTGAATGAAGTAAAATTAAGTTTGATCTAAATAGCATTAGCTGTTTAGCTTACACTTGTCTAAAGTTTATGGCATCCTTTATAGTTTTTGTAATCCTTCAATATATTAAAAGTTTTAATTCTTTTTAATAAATAAACCAGAACAAGTTTATATGTGGTACTATCTTGATCTCAGCTGGCTGAGCAAGTTCTCAGATGCAAGAAAGGCAAAGCAACAGTAATGGTGTAATACAACCCTGACAGGCTCTCACTTAAAAAGTACGAAGTACATACTTGTCCAAAAGTTTCATAGTTGTTTCCTAGAATATCAATGGAAAAAATAGCAACACAAGGTCTGTGTTTGATTATACTCTTCAACTTTCAGCTCTTTTTGACCTATCCTCTACCATACAATTAGTCCCTTCTCAAATAGTAGCTGCTTCCCATCTCACCTGGGGTCTGTTCCAGTCTCTTCCTCTTTTTAACTCTGCTGATCAAAATGATTACTCTCTTCTTTCTTCCATTGTAACTTCTTACCCTTTTGTCTACCCAGTAGGATGCTTTCTCCTATATTATGCCTGGACAAGAAAAACATTGAGATGATACCCAAAATGCAATTGCAGCTTGTTTTCAGTTTCTGGATCACTTTGGATTATGTCCTTTGGCTTCTAGCAAAAGCAACCAGGAATGGGGGGAATAATCCCTTTGTGGTCTATGGTTTGCCTTGATGTGAGGCATGCTTTTTGAAGTGGTATTCTTGTCATTTAATCACCAGAGTAAATAAAACCTATGTGGAGTATTTTAGGTTTTGTGGATTTATGCATTGAGGAATGCTGGATTAATTATTGAAAGGAGAATGCACCTTTGTAGTTGCAGAAGAAATACTCCATTCCCAGTCCAGTTTCAAATGAGTGCACTGGAGATACTCTTTGCATTTACGGGAAGTAAGCACTTTAGAAATCAGAAGAAAATTGTAACCTTTAAAGCCAGTGGGCATATTATTATTATGCATATTATTACGGATATTGCTATATGCAACATCTAATGGTCATTGTTCATTTTTTAAAAGGAGAAAAATAACAAACAGTATTGCTGTCTAAATGGTTACATTTTGGCATGGTTAGAATAATGTAAAGCAGGGCATGTAATGGAAAATGCTACATTCATAATTGTACCAAGAAAGAACTCATTAGCAGCTGCCCTTGGCAACAAAATAATGGCAGTAGTATTTAGCTCTTGGATAGCAACTTCTTTTTTCAAAGTACTGCACTTATTAAATAGAATTGGTAAAAGGCAAAATTACTTTTGTCTAAAGGTCTTTTGTAACTTTGTATTGTCTCAGGACTGAGTGAGGAACCATGCACAAGAAGATCTTATAGCCAGAAAGAATTGCTTCAGTAATGTAGAAAGCTGATCTCCTTTTATGTATTGTAAATATAAAATAGAAACATTACAGAAGGATGGAAGGTGGAGAATAATAAATATTTCTACCATTGACTCCTAACTAGCAGGACAGATGTAGTTCTAGAAACTAGAGGCAAGTTTAATTTTCATCTTTTCTCACAGTGGAGTATGTCTGATAAATTTCTAACCACTCAAAGTCCTGACATTCTTGAAGATCTTTGTAATAAACCTGTTTAAATAACTGAGAAAGATATCATCATGAGATCATCACTGACCTTTAGAGGGTGAGTCCTTACAGAAGAACTAGCCTTTTTGCCATGTTTTGTAATTTCTCCAGTTCAGTAGCGAGGGATCCTTGCAGAAGCATTCTTCATTGCTATTCAAGAGTATCTGTAATTAAGTAAAAATGAGATGGAATGAATGTGCAGCAAAGGACTGTAAACATGTTTACACATTTTGATAAACATTCCTGCATTTTTTTCCTCTTGTAGCATTAATTCATCTGCATCATATACTAAATGGAAATAAGTAAGATATAAAAATTAATCCATCCCTGTAACTATCTGAAGAGAGTAGTTACCTGATGCTTGCAAGCTTTTTCTAGAATACATCCTTCCAAAGCTATATTAAATTTTATTGTATCTGTGTTTGAGTTCCAAATGACAGTGGATCATGTTCTTTAACAGTATAAACAATGTAGTTCCACTAAAGTCAGTGGAGCTGTACAGATTTTTCTCATATGGGAGCAGTACCCCCAGATATGTAAGTCTTCATTGCAAATTTGACATTACAATAAAAAATAGCAATTTGTGTGAGCTTCTCAGAAATCAGTGCATGGATAACTTATGATACCTGGTTAATTGTGTTCAGTTCCCATATCAGTAATGCTCTAACTATGAAGCCATGGAACAAAGCCCCTCACAAGCATCACTCTGTTTGCATAGCTCAAGAAGAAATGAGAAGAAAAGATTCAGATTTGACAGCTGTGATAAATATACATAAAGGAAAATATCCTCTCCTGGAAAACCAGTTTAAGACTTCTGCGGAATGGAGAATGGCAAATTGGCAAAATAAAGGATAAACAGCTGAAAAAGGCAAAGGAGAATTTGCTGCTTTTTTATTCATCATGTACTTCTTCCTGTTGTTGTTTTCTTGGATTTGGAGCAAGCAAAATGGCCAAGTCCACTGCCCCATATGAGCAGTGATTCTCACCAGTGAGCCTCTCAACCTCTGTAAACTTTGGAGCTTACAGACCACAACAAAGAAAAGCAAAAGACATCTGGATCAAGTCCTGAGGAGCTGCTATACTGATACTAATACCCTGCAAACTGGGAATCTTATCAAACCTAGAAAGTCCTCTTATGCACAGTTGTGAGAAAGCTGAGATTGTTTATTATAAAAGTTCAAGTGCTTATCAGCTGTAATTAAGTACAGTTGCAGAAACCTCTGGGAAATTGTAGCCAAGTCAGGCCAACATTCATGGAAACTTTATAAATTTAAATAAAATTTAGAGTTGGCAATTAAAATGTTTAAATATAGACTGGTTTTCTAAATTTTCTGCAGAGCATTAGAAATCTAATGCTGATGAGTGAGGAAGGAAACACATTAACTAGATGAGAGGAGCAGGGGAATTACAATTGTTTTTTTCAGCAGCAGTTCAGATTTAGTTTGATGTAAGTAGCTCATGGAACTACATCCTCATCCTTGTCTAGCTCACTCTTGTACCTCTTTATGCTGCCATAGTTTGGAATATTACTTTTAAAAAGCCAAACACAACTCTAAGAAAACAATGCAAAGTGTGTCTGTGCAAAGTGCTGGAGAATTGGTAGAAGACGATCTAAAGTCTAGCTAGATAAAGCTGGGCATGACAGATACTACTCAATTTCTGAATAGTGGAGGAAATGGAAAGAGTATAAGCATCCAATGTGCTTAGAAATGTCTTCTTGAAAGTTCATAAAGTTTTGTTTATAGGTTTGGGGTTTTTTTTCTGAAATTATGTGGAGAGAACTGACATCATAAACAAAGAGGAAGAAAAAGTTCAAAAATTTTCTAGAAGTTCTTGACCTTCTGACTTACTCTCTCTGTTAAACTTTTCACACATTCCAGGCCTGTTTTTCTGTAGTGCAATAATGATTTCTAGCTTTTCTTAGCCAGTGAAACACTCAAGGGAAAAATAAATAATCATAATTCTATCATCTCTTAGGGACTGTAACACTGTAGGCAGAGGCTTAGTACATTGCTTTTTCTAATTTTTCTATTATTGTGAATTATCTTCTGTTCACAGTTTATAACATACTTTTATAATAAAAATAATTCTTGATACTTGATCATTCTTTTCCTGCATCAAACTGGTACTCAAAGCATTATTCCTTGATATTTTCTTCTAAAGGTATAGAATTGCTTTTAAAAAAAAAATCAGTTATTTCCTTATTACTTGATATTACAGTCACTCTCATAATGTAACATTTATTTTTCTTATTTTTGAAACACTGATAGTGGCTGTTCTGGAGAAAGTGCAAAAATTTTAGAATTGTAAGTTGTTTTTAAAATTGCAAGCTTTGAATGTGGTTTAGTTACAAACACAAGCTTGAGGCTGTGTCAGATTTCCCTTCTTTTGTTCAGTTTCATGTCCTGCACTTGGTTCACAACAGCTCCACACAATGCTACAGGCTTGAGGAAGAGTGGCTGGAAAGCTGTCCATCAGAAAGGGACCTGGGAGTTCTGATTGATAGGTTGCTGAATATGAGCCAGCAGTGTGCCCCAGGGGCCAAGAAGGCCAATGGTATCCTGGCCTATGGCCAGCAGGACCAGGGAGGTGATCATCCCTCTGTATGGGTGAGGCTCCGCCTTGAGAACTGTGTCCAGTTTTGGCCACCTCAATACAGGAAAGACACTGAGGTGCTGGAGTGTGTTCAGAGAAGGGCAACAAAGCTGGTGAAGAGCCTTGAGAACAAGCCTTGCAAGCCTTATGAGGGGTGGTTTAGGGAACCGGGGCTGTTTATTCTGAAGAAAAGGAGGCTGAAGGGAGATCTCAACACTCTCTATAACTACCTGAAAGGACAAGGATGTTGTAAGGAGGTAGGCGTTGGTCTCTTCTCACAAATAACTGGTGATAGAACAAGAGGAAATGGCCTCAAGTGGCACCAGGGGAGGTTCAGGCTAGGTATTAGGAGGAGGAACTATTTCACTGAAAGTGTTGTCAGACATTGGAACATGTTGCCCAGGGAGGTGAATGAGTCACCATCCCTGGATGTGTTTAGAAGTCACCGAGATGTAGCGCTTGGCTTCGTGCTGGAGTAGAGTAGGGTTAATGGTTGGACTCAATGATCTTGAATGTCTCTTCCAACCTAAGTGATTATATGATTCTATGACTTGTTGAGCAGCTGAAAACATCTATCAAGACTCTATGATGAATTGGAGAACTTTCACCCTTCTCCACTGACAGTAACCTAATGTCTGTCTATTCAAGACAAATTGTTCAATCTATTTAAAAAAAATCTATAAACAATGTCAGAATTAATTAGTAACAGTTGTTAATATTAACCTAATGCAAAAAGACATCCACAATGGAAGAATCCACAAAAGCCATCCAGTTCAAATTCCTTTCACAACCTATTGGTCATCCAAGTGTTTATAATACATTGGTCAGTGGAAACAGGGTGAAATAAGGCAAATTTAGTCCAGGATTTGTAGCTCTTTTTCAACCTGTGCATACAACCAGTAGCTGGAATGGCTAGCTACTTATTGAAATATGTAGGTAGCAAAAAATCTGTGTCTTCCTTCAAGCTGGCTCTGAATAAAACTGAAATGATGATGATGTGATGATCAAAAGAATGATTTTTTTTTTTTTTAAGTCATTGAGTGGATGGGACTGTACAATTATATAGCTATAACTAGAGTGATGCAAGATTCTTCAGGGATGTTGCTGGAGTCAAAGAATATACTGCCATCTAGACAGGCCTGACTCAATAATTAACTTTTGTTATAATGTGATTTACGTTTTAGATTACGTGTTCTGGAGAATGGAAATTTGGTACATGCTAAAATCCACAGTCAGAGTTTTGCTTCACTGTATTGCATATCCTTAATATAGAACAGGCTACCTGATGTTCTCAGGTGGAAAGCACAGCAGTTCTTCTCCAAGCAAAAAGTAATTTAAAAGGAATTATGTGGAAGTCTTAATGGTGCAGAAAGCAGTTTTATTTGGAGGCCCATTTGACACTGTAAATCAAACTCTGTCAGGATCTAGGAAAACATCACTGTATTCTGCTCCAGTACTTGGCACTTCTCTTTAGATTTTAGAATCTTTAGATTTGAATGTTTCACTTATAATACTGGGAGTACTAAAACCAGCTTCTAGTCAGTATTATTTGCCTGTGAAGGCAAAGACACTTTGCTTAATAATTTTTGTTTTCAAGATCTTATGTATTCTAATGGTCATAGATTTTTTTTTAATAAGATTTTTAGTATTTTTTAAATCTGAAAGAAATATGTACAGGCATTATATATTCAATGGCAACTTGATACTTAAGTGCACGTGGAAATATAGAAGCTGAAACTTCCACAATATTAATTACCTTAATAAATCAGTATAATCTTATGTTTTGTATTACAATGTACATACTATATGGACTCATGTTTTGCTTAGGGTTTGAATGAAATATTTTAAAGATTAGATTTTAGCTATTTTTTTGGAAAAGGTGGGAGAAAAAAGGAGAAAAAAAGAAAATTAAAAACTGTTAGCTTTTCGTAATGGCACAGGAGCATTATAAAGGACAGGATTTTGAGTCATTAAGAGCATGCATCTTGTGCCTAGAATATCTGAAGTAAAGAATGATACAACTTAAAATTAATTGAAATATTTTTTAATTATTATTTTGAGCTAACACATGCTTTGTTTAACAGAAGAAATTTAATGATAGCATGTTACATTCTAGAGTTAGGAAAAAAAACAGTGTGGACTCAAAACAAAGACCTCTCCCTACCTTCACTAATTTTCTGCAAAAATAAAAGCATTGGAATTATTTTTTTCAATTGTGAAGATATCTTAAGGATAAATTCAGCCAGAGCACTGGTAAAAGTGGTTAAAAAAACCTCCCTATATGTTTTTCTTCCTTCTATTCTCAGTATGTCTAACATTTCTAAAGGAAGTAATTCTGTGTAGAGGAATTTTAAGAGAATTTATAAAATATTTCTTTTAACATGGAACAATATAAAAGTGTAATTCGTTAGACAAAACAGAATTGAACAATAATGCTATATGCACATTTTACAAGCAATGTTTGAACTTGGTTACAAAAATTTCAACCAACCACTTCTGATGTTTTCTTGTTTGCACTCTACTCTGTTTGGAAACACGTGTTCATCTCTCTTATGTCACCTCTCATCAGAAGCTCCTCAGAATTCATTTCCAGCTGGGCTACTTACTGCTAGCTTCACTGTTTCCAGTATTTTGCCGATCTCAATTTTATTATACATTAATCTACTATAAGCCTTGAGGAGGTAGCAATGCAAATATGTATATGTAATTGTTATGTGCCCTGCAAATCCTGCCCACAATTAGGCCTGGAATGCCTGTTGAGCATTTTCTAATATGGTTAAAATAGTTCTTTATTCACTACTGAAAATATTGAGCTTTGCAAAATATGGAGAACCCTAATATTTCTATTGTGCGTATCACTGGATTTTTGGTGATAATTTTATTCCAGGATAGCCTTATTTAAAGTTGTTGTTGGAGGGTAACAGCCAGTTGATATGTAGCCATTTTACTTCCTTAGGTATGATGTCAGCATTCGTGGAATTAATATAGATCAAATACTTCATGTCCTTTGGATACTGAGTGTCTTAGACTCATGAAAGTCCTAACACCAATTATATTGATCAATCATGTTTGAATTTCTCTGGGGTGAACATCCTTGGATCCTTCCTCCTCATCTAATGAAGTGCTCTTATATAATTTTTCTGAAGTGAAATGGCTGCTGTGACAGTATGGCTGCTATAGGACTATTTGTAACATGTAGGAAGCTTTAAAGTCAGGTAAAGACTATAACTTTTTTTTTTTTTTAAATCATATTAAATTTATTCATGGGTTAAAAAAAAATAAATCACAGTTACACTCTAAAGGTTTTCTTAAGGTTAAATCTTAGTAATTAAAGATTAAGTACTAAGGAAGGTTTATATATTGACATACACACAGTGCTTTTACAGTATACTTTAGCTACTCTATGTAGTTTTAATAAGCAGCTTGTTTGTCCCGTTAAGCAAAAACAGTTTGCTCAAGAAATTCAGCATTAAGACTGAGTCATTGCAGCTCTACTATTCTCTAGGTCAACTGATGCAATGCAGTTTTGGATCACATAAAATGCAGACAGCTGTTTATAAGGTGCCAAGATACCATGGAATAAAATGGAAATTATCTTTTAAGAATAAGATTTGTGGCACTCTAAAGATGCAGCCTCAACTACATGTAGGATCCAGTCTGAGAAAGAAGCAAATATCTTGGAAAGATGATTGTGTGTTTCTTTTATTTGTCCTTAACTGAAATCCTAGTCTTAAATAATATTTTCCTGGGGGAATGGCAGCCCATATTTCTCTCCCCTCAATAAAAGGGTATTTGATTCTTCATATAGAAGCCTTAGCTACCCAGGGTAGCTAGAAACCATTTTTTAAAAGTAATTTTAACTGGCTTTAAAATAATTACAAGTGTAGAAGTCAACAGTATGGGCCCTAAAATGTTATTTGAGGATTACATTATAATATTTGTATTTTTTTTCTACCTTTAGTCTTAAAAATCCCACATGTGTAAGCTTTTAGTAATTGCTTGACTGAGATCTTTAGCATTACTACATAATTACAGTTATAAAATTACTAAATATACACAAGCAAGTAGGACCTACTCCAGCATTTTTATTTAATCTTGCCAAGATATAAAGGTGCATTGCTGATTATGTCCTTACCTTCTTACAACTAATAACACTGACTGGTTGTGGTTGGTTAGCTTATATGTAAAATTTTAATGTGTGTTTTAGCTGCATATAAACATTTCATATTGATGTTCAAATGAAGGTGGAAAGACAGAAATAGGGATTTTATTAATTTTTTTTTTTTTTTTTTCTTTCTGATTTGATTACTCAGTATTTGCCATGCATATGCATGTGGCAAAATGTGAATACAGGGCAATAACCATTATGTTCATTGACTGTGCCATTTAGGAAGCACAGATGTTAACTATATTATAACAAGGTGGTTCTTACTGTAACAGTCCTGCTGTTAGGTCCTCCTGCTATTAGTTTGCTGCTCTGGGATGTGTGAGACATCTATTGCTAGGAACTCATAACTGTACTGTATAATTTTTTTATGAATACTGTTTCAAAACAAAGGGAAGTTAGCTTTGTACATCCTTTATAAGATTTTTCGTCTAAATTTCTGACACTTCATTCTCTAGGAATGTGTTCCCTTGCTGCCGTGAACATGATTTGGAATAACAGACAGAAAGTACTGCTCTTGACGTTTTAAGGGTCTTGTGCTATTTAGTTCTATGAATTGTTGTTTGCTACCTCAGCTAACAAATATTTGTTTGAAATGTTCGAAATGTCCTGGTAATAATACAATCATAGAATGGTATGGGTTGGAAAGGACCTCTGGAGATCATCTAGTCCAACCCTCTTGCTAATGCAGGTTCACTTTGAGCAGCCTGCACATGATCCTGTTCAGACTGGTTTTGAAAATCTCCAGAGAAGACTACAGCCTTTCTGGGCAACCTGTTCCAGTGCTGTCACCCTCAAAGTAAAGACGTTTTTCCTCATGGTCAGATGGAGCTTCTTGTGATCTCTTTTGCACTCACTGGCCCCTTTCCTGTCGGTGGCTACCACTGAAAAGAGTCTGGTCCCATCCCCCTGACATCCACCTTTTAGATATTTATGAACATCCCTTCTCAGTCTTCTCGAGGCTAAACAGACCCAGGCACCTCAGCCTTTCCTTATAAGAGAGATGCTTCAATTCTCTACTCCTCATAGTCTTTCACTCAACTCTTTCCAGTAGTTCCTTGTCTGTTTTCACTGGAGAGCCCAGAAATGGGCACAGTACTCCAGATGTGGCCTCACTAAAGCAGAGTAGCTGGGCAGATAACCTCCCTCAACCTGCTTACTCTTCTTAATGCACTCCAGGATGCCATTGGCCTTCTTGGTCACAAGTGCACTTTGCTGGCTCATGGTCAGCTTATCCACCAGGACTCCCAGGTGCTTCTCTACAAAGCTTCTTTCCAGCAGGTCAACCCCCTTCTTGATAGTGCAGTACATCTGGACTTAATGAAATAAAACAAAAGTATTTTCTTGAACCTGAGAACAAAATGTTTTTGTCTCTCTAGATAGGTGCTTCCTGTATCTTTACAACATTTGATCTCTCAATGTATACAATTTTCAGAAAGTAATGGCAGTTTCTAACCCAAAAGAACATCTAAGAATTTATTTTATTTTATTTTAATCTCTTTACAGGTCCACAGTGACATTGACATTAGATTCTAACAGTGCAAACATACTTTTTTCTTTTTTTTCTGGAATAAAGTGTCAGAAGGTGACAATCCATGATTCATTGGTGCCACTTGTAGTTTTATAGTCTGAAGTACAGATGAGTTTGATGACTTATCCCTTTCATCACATGACAAAACATTAAGTTGGGATACTCATAGCTGAATATACACTCTGAGAGCTAGGACTGTCCAGATTTTTTTTTGATAATAAACATTCTGTGATCAGACAGACAAGTTATCAAAAAGACTGCTAGTTAAATGAATGTCTTACTGCGGTGCCTTGATCACATTCACAAGCACTTTTTTTTCCAGTAGCATTTATCTTACTGTATTCTTTCAGGCTCTCACAACTACCTCTCTGCAGTGTGCTTGCCTGTACTACCAGTGCCCTTGGAACCACACTGGCTTTCCTTTTGAGTTTAGCTTACAGGTTGCGGAATAGCAAGTTATTCACTGTTGGCTTATTTATACTCCACTTGAGTGTCACACTTTCGTCTTAGTCAATACAACTTTTCTTATCCTTTTGTCAATGTTGAGCATATTATACTGAACCCTTTTAATTCAGGCAATATAATAGGTTTCTGGTTTTTTATCTTCTTCCTGGATGCTACGTATTATCCTAGTTTGTGACACTTGCCTGAGTAGCTGACTGGGTTGTTCTGTGTTTTCTGACATTGACTTCTGCTCAGCTGTCTGACAGTGTTCTTCTGATAGGCTTTTGAATTCTCTATTATATCTCAGTTGTCTCTGTGAATACCTTGGTTTTGCACATTATTACATCATACTCTTAAAAAAAATAATAATAAAAATCTATCTTTATCCTGTCAGTCTTTTGCTGAGGTATTACTTTGTCTCCTTCCATATCCCAAGAGTAGCACATTATTATAAGTTCCCTGTTACTGTGGATTTTATAATCTTAAAGGGATTTTTTTTGGTTTTGGGGTAGGAGGGTGGGATTATTGCATCAAGATTTTGTTGTAGTTGTTGATTCAAAGTCTGTTTCCTTTTCTGTATTTATACTCTTTAACTTTATAAAATAAATAAAAACTAAATAAAACATCAACTTCAGAATACGCAATTGTCAGGAAAAAAGCTACCTTTAGATGTCTCTGTCTGGCATCCATTGGAGATACTTAGAGTGCCATTGACTAAGTCTTCACTTGTTCTCCATAGTTCCAGCATTCCAGCATTTAAGGTTGGAGTTATACTTGAGCATTGTTTGGTACCAAGTGTGAAAGAGTTTTCATGTAGCCTCTGACTGGAAAGACCTATTGCAGAATAGGTGCAGCAAGGGAAGAGGGAGGCAACATTATTACACAAATATCTGAAGAGAAGCGTAGGCTGGGAGGTAGAAGAAAATATATATTTTCCCTCTTATCCTCTTTGGGGATTGGCAATTAGCTAATTTGTCTCAAGAAAAGGTTATAGGCTGGCCTGATCTGAATAAATTAATACAGATATTTTTCTCTTCTTATTTATGTTTAGCTAGTAATCTAGATAGATTAAGCCCATACATTTTTGTAGTCATGAGACTTTTATGTGGATCAATATTGATGCCATCAAATATTTTAAACCACAAAATTAAATTTAAGAAAATTAAAAATTGAAAATTTTTCAGACCCATTTTTCAGAACTGCAAAGATTACTGTGGCACTTGGAAAAAAACATATAAAAATCAGAATAATGCTTGAGGAAAGCCCCAAAAGAAGAGAGCTCTACTCCCTCAGAAATTTGCCTGGGAACGAAGAATCATCATAAAGGTTGGAAAAGACCTTAATGATCATCAAGTCCAACTGTTTTCTCCACAACCCCTAACCACTAAACCATCTCCCAAAACACCACATCTACCCCTTTTTTGAACATCTCCAGGATTGGTGCCTCCCCCACCTCCCTGGGCAGCCTGTTCCAGTGCCTCACCACTCTTTCTGTAAAGAAATTTTCCTAACATCCAACCTGAACCTTCCCTGTCGTAACTTACTCTGTTTCCTCTTGTCCTGTTACTAGTCACTAGGGGGAAGAGGCTAACACGCACCTCCCTACAACCTCCTTTCAGATGTTTGTACAGAGATGTCCCCTCAGCCTCCGCTTCTCCAGGTTTAACATGCCCAGCTCCTTCAGCTTCTCCTCATGAGACCTGTTCTCCAGACCCCTAATCAGCTTAGTTGCCCTTCTCTGCACCCTCTCCAGCACCTCAATGTCCTTCTTATACTGCAGTGCCCAAAACTGCACACAGTATTTGAGGTGCAGTCTCACCAAGGATGAGTATAGGGGCAGGATCAACTCCCTGGTCCTCCCATCACTTTTATGTGATCTTCTATTCAGTGCAAAAATTCTACAGGTCTTCATTACCAAATAAGGAAGAAAATCAATAAAGCACTTAAACTCATTGTCTGGGACACTGGGAAAGTAATTACAAATATGACTTTAATAATTAATTATATAGATCAGTCAAGGAATTTGAGGATGGTGGACAGAAAGTTGGTGTATTGAATAGCCTTCATGAATATGACAATTTTTTTTTTAACATTCTTTCCTTAGTGAATATGGCTGAAAATTCCAAGCAATCTGCATGAAGTACTTGCAGTATTTCTGGAATGCAAAGGCCACATATATACTTTGTGTAGAGCATCACTAAAGGCTGACCTTCCAGAGACCTACCTAGGCCTACTCTTACCTATTTGAAAGAAAGGTGGGGATAGTACAGGAGTATGGCAAGCAGTCAGGAAACTTGTAGTAAAGTTTATGTCAGTACAGGAACAAACCACTGTAATCACCAGCATGAGAGACCGAAAAGATGAATGTAGTGTGTCCCTTCTTTCTAACAGCATAAGAATCTTCTTTAGCAGCTGAAGTACCTGAGTGAAATATGAAATACTAGAAAGATGAGATGAGCATGGAAAAAAAAGTTAAATTCCTGGGAGGTTCAGAGGTTCTCAAAAAGGTTCAAAGGATATTGCTGGGCACATAGAAACACTTATTGAGCATTTTTGCAGAGTATTCAATGGAATATAAACTGCTTTTCCCCATAAATATTGTTGTATTTCTTTCTTGAAATAACACGTGACTGCACCCTGTACTTAGTATCGGGACTTCAATGGAAAGTTTTTGGCAATTTCTTAACAATTATGAGTTATAAGCAAATTTAGCTATTTCATGCTTCATTTTACTAGCATTAAATAAATACTTTGGTTGAATGGTGTCACGATCCGGTATTCGGATACGTGGCAATTTTAATAAATAAAGGTGATCCCAAATGGTGAAATTAAGACACAAACAAGATCAGATGTCACGCACACAAAAAACTTTTATTGCAATAACACAACAAAAGTTCCTAGAGCGGATAGGACAGGCAGGAAAACAGAAACAGGAAAGAGAAGAGAAAGCAGAGAGATAGAGGACAGAAAGCAAGAGCAAAGTTACCACCCATGGTCCAGCGATGTCGTTGGTGGGGAAGTAGTTCCCGGTGGAGAAGTACTTCAGTGCACCCATAGAGTCCCAGATTTTTATACAGTCCTTGCCCACTGCACCCCCACTTCTCTCCCTGCATAGGGAAAAACCCTTCAGATCTTCTCTGTGATAGCAGGGGCAGATATGATGCCAGGAGCTATATAGTCTTTGTTCGGCTAATTGATGAGATCAGCCATTACAAAGGAGGAGATTGAGTCAATTGCCACCACAGGATTAGTTCCTTGCTGTGGAGTTTCTGCCCTAGGAAGTAGCTTGAGACTGGCACTCCTTGTCTTGTCCTGCTAAGTTGGTGGTTTCTGTATCAAGGCCTGGTTATCACTGGATGTTCTGCTCCCAGCACCAGCTGTAGAACTCCTTTGTCTCCAGTCTCAGCATGTCCCACACTAAACTCCCCAGTCCTGAGGTACTCCTTGCAGGAGGGGGTTGGGTGGGTTGCTGAGACATCTCTTTAGTTCATCAGCAGATGTCATTCGACTCTCAGATGCCACAAGACAGACAACAGGTATCCTGAGTGCCAGTTTTTAGAAAAACCACATATCCCACTTTCCTGGTTTATATTTAAATATATTTTTGGTCCCTCATGTCATTGTCCTATGTATCTTTTTTCAAACTTCATGATTGATCACTTGCTCTTAAACTAATCTGTTTTGAACAATTAACATATGTGCTTGCTTTATTGAAATTCTTTCAATCAATAAAGCTGCAAATCATACTTTTTTTCAAAATTGTGTTTAAATTAAGCAGTATTGGCTTGTAGCTGTATCTTTTGGTCTACCTTGAAAAAATAAAGTGGTACTGCACGGTACATTTGTTACCTTCCAGAAAGTTCTAGCTTATGGAAGTTAGATGTTGTGTTTTGTCTTGTGTCGACTAATCACAGTTTAATACATGTAATTGTCAAATTTTATAACAGGAATTTACAGAAGGATTTAGCTTTTAAAAATGCAAACAGACAAGTGAAATAAGAGATCTATTTCCATTGTTGTGGTAGAAAAAAATCATTAGAATGCTAGCACAGCTTTTAAAAGATACGTTAGATTTACTCAGGATTAATGCTCTATGAAAATAAATTTTTAGCATTGAGCAGAATTGAGGTTTTCATCCCACACACACTTGTTCAAAAACTCATTTAAAGTTCATTAAGTCCAATTAAGCATTAAATATTTCAACTGTTTCACTTCCCATTTTCTTCATTTTAAAATCATTGAAGTTCATAGTAAATACAACACAAATGGTATGAACTTGTTTTAGCTGTTACTGAAAGCAGAAAAATCTATTTTTTTAGTGAAATTACATAGCCTTTAAATGGGTTAAATTCAATTAGACTTGAGATGAAGAACAAGTTATCTTCCCACCATGTTAGGGAGAACCGTAATTTTAATATTTCACAAACAAAGCCTACAGATTGTGTTCTAATAATGTAGCTCTCACTGTGCGTTAAGCAAAGGGCATGGAAAACAGCTTTGAAAACTTTGAAAACAGCAGTAAACCTATGTTACAAACCATTGACTCCACTAACTGAGTTTTGTCCGTGGACCTATTAAGAATTGAAAGTAATTCTATAAAGTCATTCTTCATTTGATTGGCTAAGTTTATAGAATCTTCTGGTTTCTGTCATCGCTGAAATTTCTCTGTATATATACGTATTTGTGGTAAAAAAATCCTCTAATGGGTTAAGGAAAAATAGGGTTGTATTTTTTATGGTTTAATTGCCTTTTCATGATTTTGTTGTGTTCC
>NW_009952973.1:5464290-5475896 GCF_000747805.2 Chaetura pelagica | reverse complement strand
TCCTGCTGACTTTGTAAAGTAAACACATAAAGCAAAACTGCTACTGTTTTCAGCAGACCAGCAGTATTATCTGTTCCTATCTGTGGCAAATGGGGTAACACTGCAACAAAAAGCTCTGCTGTTTATGTTTGCTTCTAGCTGTTTGTGTGTTTGCTTCTAGCTGTTTTTGCCTTTGCTTTGCTCATGAGGAACACAGAACAATGGAACCTGTGAGTAGACGCAGAGAATGCCGTAGTTTGTGAGGAGCTGGGACTGAAGGAGACAATTTAAAGTACATAGGCAGCAGGCATTTTTAAGTCTGAGCACAATATGTTTTGTCATGAATGTTTCTATGGGCTTCCTCCCAAGAATGCAAAGAAAGCTTGTGTTGTATGTTGATCAAGGGACCGTTGATGTCTTAGATGATCATGTCTGGCGAAGTAAAAAGGATAGTGTTTACTTCCTTTTAACATATGAGAAGAATGTTCTTAATTTAATGCAGAACTAACCTTTTGTCCACAGCAATTGGCTGAATTTGGTTGTGTTGTAATTTACATGAGTCATACCTCTGCAAAATCCTTCAGCCATCTGCCATGAGTAATAAATTCTTTTTTAATTTCCATTAACTCTTATTAGAAAGATTGAGGAAGTCCATCCATCTGTTTGATAGAAACATTATGTCTACAGAGAAAGCATGTTGAGACCTCTTTTTGCTTTAGGGGTGGGGTGAATGATAATATAGAACAATTGCAGTGATCTGTGGAAACACTCAGTGTGTGCTGCTGAGAGATCCTTTGCATATTAATTCATTGAGTAATTGGAGAACAAAATATTATTATAATCCAGCAATTCAGTGCTAATACAAGAGTGCAAGATCCCTTGTGCTTTTGGCATGATTAATTCCACTGCAGTGAGTAGAACAACTGTACAAGTCAGAAACTGCCCAGGAAAAATTAGTGGTAGAGAAACAGAATGAGGCAAGGTAAAGACATGTGTGATCCTATTCTGTGAATTTGCCTTCAGGGTATAAGTTCTTTTGAAAAGATAACATTTGTATTTCCTGAGCATGACTTTTTCTTTATGTTTTGTTTGTTGGTTGGTTTTGTGTGTTGTTGTGTTTTTTTTAACATGAAATAAATAGTAGACCTGCAAATAGACAATAACAGAAACTACACCTGTTGAAAGCTGCGATTTAAATAACCAGTGCTTGTAACTGACCAAATATTTCTGTCCTGACAAAATATATTTCTTCGTATCTGTCACTATCCTAATGCACACCAATAAATAGTTACATTAAGTCTAGTGACATTTTGCTCAGAGGACAAGCTTTGGTAAAAAAGTCACCAGCAGTATTGCGTGATGAGAACTAGCTTTGGAGAAAAATTCTGACTATGGACTCTGTTCCAGAAGGTTACACCATGGCACCATGTGTTCAGAGATAAAAGATGACTCAAAGAATTACCTAAATATATACCCACTTGTAAATGTTAAACTGGATTTTTTTTTTTTTTTGGAAGAAAAGATTTAGTGTTTCTCAACTGAGGATAAACACCATAAAGTTAGTTAATGCTCAGAGCTGAGTTTAGATTCCTATATTTGATCCTTTACAAGAAGCTCTTTTGGTAAAGCAGTGGTAGTGTTTTTTTCAGCATGAATTGCAGTATGTACTTACTTTTAATAATAGTCTATGTGTATGTAGAAATAGCAGTACCTATTGAAGGTGTTTTGTGCTCATTCATGGATAAAGTCAGTGTGCCCCACACACTTCATTCTGTCTTCTGTCCTAATTTAAAATATTAATTTAAAATAATCTGTTGCAGTGTTTTGTTGTTGTTTTTTACAATTCAGGCCTACTTACGTACCTGCTTACTATTAATAAATATTTATTCTTACTGTTCTGACTTTCTTTTTATGTGTTTAGTTTCTCTTTGACCTGGGGGAAAAAAATTGAATAAATTTGCTAATCTGTCTGTGACCTTCACAGCTCTGGAATTGCTTGGGCTATTGTTCATAACATGCATGGCACAAGTGGACTTGTAAATTACTGCTGAGGTTTGTTTGTTGTTTTTGTGTTTTTTTTTCATAGTCCCTTAGAACTGTCAGAAGTTGGGAACCTCAAAGATCATGCCTAGTTAGGATATGTATTGTTTTCTCAGTGTATAGCTAGAGTGGCTGCTCTGAGCACCTGAAATGTGCCTGTGATCATGGCTTGTCATCAGAAGCTTCCACTGTGAAAACAAAAAGAGTAGATCTGAGCCAATGAATGGGTAAGCTTTTTAGCACCAGCAATGCCAGTGCCTGTGCTATGATTGTTATTACCTGCCCTACTAAGAAACCTTGATGAGGTGATCTCTCTTTTCTTATACTCTACTATCAGGCTTCTCACATTTAAATCTCTTCTGCAAATAGATTTTATTTTCCAGTTCCTTTTCTTCAAGTTCTTGGTGCTTTCTGGCACCTGTTCAGTATCTGAGGCTGCATCTGCCAAGATGCCTCAGGGATATCTCTGAAGTCTTGGCAATTGTTCATGCCAGGAAGGCTGTCCCCATCTTCTTTAAGGTCAGATCAGTTTTAATGTCAGGAGTACAGATTGAGAGAATAGACAGTAATTAACTTCTCTGGCACACGCTAATTTACTTAACATGAGAATTAAGACCATTAAGGCAAAGTGACTTCTTCATGAGTTCATTTCTCTATTACTCAGAGTTGAGGGGCACCCCTATCTGTCTCTGGTGACACACAACATATCCAATTGAATTTAAAGCATTCTTCAAGAGGATTTTAAAAAGTACTGTAGACTTTGTACATTTAAGCTGAGAAGTTAAATGAAGAATTGAGTATCTGTGTAGACAAATAAGTACTTTGACATAAGTGACAATTTTGAATCTCACTTATGATTTAGGTTATTCTTAAAGTTGAAAGGGCCTTCCAGAAGAATCCCCTTTGCATCTTCATCTCTTTGGAATAAATGCAAGCATGGTGTTTCTCCTAGTTAATAGGTTCATATTTAGTAACCGATGTCCACCTTCAGTAGTACATCTTCTCATATTACTGATACTTTTTTCAAAAGGGTTTGTGACTGTGAAGCTGGTCAAGAACTAGATTTCAAATGCACTCCCATGATTCTTGATTGGTTTACTTGGTGGATATTTGAAGAATTACAGATTGCATTGAAACCTACAAGTCAAAAACGATAGAACTGCATTGGAGGCTTATAACACGTTTCAGCTGACCTACAAATGTAACTAGAAGATCCCTTTCTTGGAGACATGTATCGTGCTTTCCTGCTGCTTCTGTTTATGCTCACACAGCAGTGTACCCTTGCTCTATTAGCCATGGTTGACAGCCTTTAACGTAGGTTCTTATTCACAGGAAAGACTCAAAGCAATTTTCAATGGTCAGGGTGTTGCTTGGAGTCACTAAGTTTTGAATTTACCTGGTAACAGTTCCTTAGAGTTTTAAAGAAAGATTAACAAAAAGGGAAGTCTCAAAGAACTGCATGTCGTGTTTACTCACTTTCCACGACTTTCTTATTCAGTCCAATGCAGTGATATTTGCAGTATGTGCACAAGAGGCCATGTTCTGATTTACACACTGATATTTTGGTCTATTTATTACAACACCAAAAAAATCTCTCAACTCATTTTATCTGTCACAAAGTACAAATGCACATGTGGACTTTGCATCTCAGAGAATTCTGGTTATTGGTAATTACATTTTCTTAAAATTTACAGTCTCTTTGACATTTTGAGTATTTGGAAAGGATCTTGACTATCTCTTCCAAAAACAGAGCAGGTGAACTTAGAATGGGAAATAAGTTTTTTAACTTATAAAGATGAAAATCTGGATCTAATTGCTGTTCTTTTTTTTTTTTCCTTCCAATGCATCTAATGGGGGAATAATGATTTTCTGAGATGTACTAAAGTGGGAACTTTGCATTTCTCTTTAAAACAAAAAAAACCTCAGGGATATTTCCCTGCCAACCCAGATGTGAAGAATGTCCATACTTCCAAATGTAGAAAAAAAAAGCAAAAAACAATTATCATCTTCATATTTACAGAAATCCAAAGTTATTTTATACCATTTTATGTCCACCCTCCACACCCCCCTTTTACTCTACCTAATGAGTGTAGAGAAAAGAAGAGAAAAAAAGACCGAGTTTCATTCTCAAAATTATTTATGGAGTGGCTGTCTGGAAAGCCTACAATGTATGAGTTTGGAGAAGAAACAAGAAATCTGTCTTTTTCAGGGGGCACTGAACACATAATGCACAGTGTAAGCAACTGGAACTGTCTGTAAACAAATCTAGAATTGAAATGCAAATTTCTGTAGTGCTTTAATCTCACTTTTCTCTCAGGGCAAGAATTATAGTCATAATAGTCATCATCATCAGCATAACAAAAATAGTATTCCTTGCCTCTACCACATGAATGTTGTGCAACTCCTTGTTTGTAAATTATAGACTTCAATCTCTGAGTTTGATAACAAGCTAAATTGTTTCCCTGTCAGTGGTAGAAATCTATGAGAACTACTTAACCTGAAAATAATCTTTGAATTAGGGTAATATGAATCCCTTTCCACCTATTTTCCTCCTCTTCCCTTTTTTTCAAGGTCTAGAGACAAATTTAGATTAAATCTGCTCACACTTAAAAATCATTGAGTGCCATCCCTTCACACAGTGTGGGATGCATATCACAGTATAATTTTCAATATACTGCTTTTTCTAAAGACTTTAGTCTTTTAAATCAGTTTTGTATGCCCATGGATATTAGAATTAGAAGACTTGAAGACTAACAGTAGTTAATACATGCTTTTTATTTCCAGACAGGTATTTTTGAAAATACACTTTGGGTGTCTAATTATTGAGAAAATTAACCAAAAATAAAAGTCTTATCTGAGTATGCAGAAATCACTCATACTGAATCAACAGATTTTGTCAACATTTTCCAGTGCATGTGAAGTATGTTTTTAGGCAGTTAGTGAGTTTTCTGGTAATTTCCTATAGTTTAATTCTGAATTAGAATGAGTTTGCAAAAATGGATTGGAGTTTAACAAAACCACTAAGTAATCTGCTAGTAGTACAATTCTATATGTATATAGTTTCTCTCATGTATGAAGGAAATATTTTTATCAAAATATTAATTTCTTTATCACAGTGTCATCTAGTATAAGAGAGTAAAGCGGAGGGAATATTATGTAAATAAAATCTGGGCCTGTTATTTCAAGCAACCAACCAAGAAGACATTTATATAAAGTTGAGATTTTCTTTAATGAGTTTCTAGAGTTGATGATTGCTCTCTAGTACAAAAATAACTGAGGGTAATTGTTGTTTATAGCTATAACTGTGATTATTTCTGTGGAACTGCTAGTACTTTATTGTAGTGTTTCCACTGTATTCCTGTTTTTCTGAAACAGCAAAAATAAACTAGCAGCTAAAATTGTTTTGCTCTGAATGTGGTTATCTTAAGCAGTCTAATCTAGTTATTATTTTCCCAGTCTTAACTGGATAACTGACACTTTTCAAAATATTAGATGCTTTGAAGAAATAATTATCTGATAGATTGTTTAAAAAAAAACTTAGCTGTGGCTTTATTATTTTTAGTGCACATTTTCAGTTTCTGACAATTTCCTAGCAAGGTATTTTGTCTGGAATAGTATCAGAAGTATCACATGCTAGGGGCTAACTTTTAAATGACATTGTTTAATGTATCTACTCTTATTTTTAAACTTGTTTGACGTTTGTTTCTTTGTTGTTTAGGACTCTGAAAACTCAAACAAACATGTTTTCATAATAAATTTGTGCTAGGAGTTTCAATGTTGTCCAGGTGTCTCATTTTACATTATTTTTATGCTGTTGTAGGTCTCTTATCCAGCACAGCAGCTCCTGTTCTTAATTAACAGAGGTAACTAGAATATTACGTTTCAAACTGGAACTGTTTTTTTCTCTAAAATAATATATAATAACTGATGGCGTAATAAGGTATTTTTAAAATTAGGTTTTTCATTGTGTTAAGGAAGCATTTCAATGTAATTTTTGCGTCCGTAGTTTTGAGGAAAAACTGACCCCTCTTTCCCCTAAGTTATTATTTTTTAGGTTGATCAAATATATTAAATGCAATTATCACTTGTTTTCACAAAGATATATAATTTCCTTTCACATTTTCAGTTTGCAGATAGTAATGTAACTCAGTCGCTAAAAGCCTTCCTGCTCTTGCTGTACGATATCTTGGTGTTTGCACTCTGGCCAGATAAAACATCTTGGAGGGAGAACATGTCTCCTTCTCAGTAGGCCAACAGCCTGCATGGCTTCAGGACTGTGCAAAAAACTTTACAAAATATATAGTGGGGCAGAGCATTTTAGTATGGTTTGGGGTTAGAATTCCTGTTTTGAGGAATACCTCAAAAGGCAACCTAAAACATTGCCTTTTTCTTGTCCAGTATTTGTTTTAGAGACTGGAAGCCTTACTTTAAAACTTTGAAAGGAGGAGTTCCATCTCAGGCTTTAATCTAACTGGGTCCTGTTACTATCTCAAATTTTGAAAACTCTCAAAACCTGCTGTAAGATACTGAAGCTATTATCAGTAGAAACCTGAAAATGAGATTTAAGTAGTGACTAATGTATAGATGAGAATAGAAGTGACAGACAAGGGTGTAACTTGTATAAATGGACAAGAATTGTATCCATTTTGCAGGTTTGATATTCTGAAATCTTACAACACCTCCATTTATCGGTGAAGAGAAGGTGCATAGAATTAAAACTACCAGCTTTGCCAGTTAACACGATGTGTTGTGAGAGGATAGATGGACCCAAAATTGCAGTGGCCTATATCAGTAAACAGGTTGAAAGTCCTTGTTTGAAGGAGTCAGTATCTTGTGTTCAGTGTTGTATTTACCTAGCTGAACCAATCCACATATTTCAGATACTTTATATAAAATCTAGTAACTATAAATAGACCTGCACAGGGAGAAGTATATGTGTTAGGTATTGAAAAGACAAGCTTACATGATCTCTTAGCACTTTGCTCAGTGATCTTTAAAATCGTGCCAAGAAAACCCATTAATGAGGCAATGCAAACACAAGTAAATTTTAACATTATCAAAGAAATATTTTATTTAGATTGGGAGAGTAATAAAAAATTTTTGAAGGCTTTCCACTTTTTATTGATGTGTAATAATAATGAGCTGGTATATATTTTTAACAGCTAAAAAAACGTGACAATAATTGTTACATGGTATTTTTTGTTCACAAATGGCCTTTCAAGTCAGCTATTGTCATTTAGTAAGAGTACAGCCTGATTTTTTAAATACTTATTTTTATCCTAAAAACTTAAAATCAGTTGAGTCAAAGAGACTTTGGCTGTTATTTTATTTGTTTTGTTTGTTTTTAAAAAAGAAAAATAAACCAAAACAACAATAACAGAAAAACCAACAAACAAAAGTACTTTTTCAGGAAAGAAAAACGATTGTGGAATCATTAAAACTATTGAGATTTTAATTTCATTCTTTGGAAGTTAACTCTGGTGTCCATGCTAACAGATGTCAGAATCCATTGGTAATGCCAAAATAACATATTTAAATGGGTTCTCTTTAAGTTTAGATGCAAGAGAAGGCCTGCATATAACTTCTTTTTTGGAATCTTAATAGTAATGATTAATACACATATGGTACCTTTTTAAATAGACATTTTGTTATTTCTGACACTTGGATTGTGGTTTGGAAGAGGTCATCTTATGGTGGAAAGACAGCTGCATTAAATTAGTTATAAAACACTATCCAACAGTCACAGAGAGAAAGCAAGATTATGAGAAATTAAAATTAGAATTAGGGCAAATAAATGAACAATCTCTTTCATTCTACTTTATTCAAGCAAAATGATGACATGAAAAGCAGAGAAGATCTTAAAATGGTAGGAAATTTTGTTGAATTTTTGTTACCTCCATATTGCTTTGGTTTCTATATCTCCTAAATAAAGAAAACTTTCTTAGCAATGGAATATGCAGACTTAGTTGTTTTTTTAACACATATATGTTAAAATCTCTGATGGAAATATGTGGCTAGTGCTGCTTAGAATATTTTATAGCTGAAGCTGTCACAAGGTAATTTGCTTCATTGAAAATTTGAAATTTTATTGAAGATAAAGTTTCAGTTCTGATATGTACCTGTAAATAAAAGAATTAAAGGTCAGTAATATCTGAAAAGGCAGAAGATAGACTGCTTCTTTGCAGAAAAGATAAGGTAGATTTTTAATTACTGTAATTTATTTTATTCTACTAGCTTTCGAATGGAATTATTTTTATTTGAATTAGTATTAATTGAAATGTTTTCCTCTAGTTTTTAAAGAACTCTGAGGAAAAAATACTTTCTGTATCTTCAAAACTTGTAATAAAATAGGATCTTATATACATCAGTAAGTAAAATGAAGCATATCAAGACCAAATGTAACTAGGTTGCCCTCTTTAATATCTTCTCTAAATTTCAGCTGAAACTTATCTACTGTATGAACTACTACTATATACCATAGTAATTAGAAATTAGAAATAAACCATAATAACCTTCTGCAAAGTGTGGACTGTCCTGGTTTCACTGAGATAGAAACACAGGCCAGCCATTCAGAGCAGGCAAGTAGTAGCCCTGAGTCAGCTGGGAGCTCAAGTCAGGGCAGCTGTCTCAGGGTGACTAACGAGGTATCCCACACCACTCAGTTCACGCTGGTTAGAAACGGGGAAGTACGTTGAGGGGGGACAGTTCCGTTTCCTGGGCATCATCCCTCTTGGATTGCTGTTCTGTCTGCTACTCTCAAGGACTAGGCTGAATATAAGCTTCTATGCTTTATGTTGGTGTTTGTATTTCTTTTGTTATTTCATTAAATATGTTTGTATTTCAGCCCACACGGCTTTTTCCCTCTTCCTGATTTACCTTGTCAGCTGTGAAGGGGTCACTGTGTGAGGGAGAAAACTGGAAACGAAGACTTAGACATACCTTATTGAAAAGTATTTTGAATGGATTCCTAGAGTCATAGAATAGTTTGGATTGGAAAGGACCTAAAAGATCATTGAGTTCCAATTGCCAGGTTGATCAAAGCCCCAGCTTGAGTTGTTAAACACTATCACACATTTTGCATGCAAAATACAGTTGTATGAAAACCATCTTGACTCTTCAGGGGACTTGAGTGCAGTAGAACTTTCAGTACTGTCTTCATGCTATAGGAACTCAACTATTTAGAGGTCATTACTTAAAAGAGTAAAGTTAAAGTGTCACAATATACCCTGCATGTTCTTAGAACAAATTGCTTCTTAGGTTAGTTAATTAAACTGGAAGCAATGTATTTCTAATTGAAGTGCCAGTAGCTCAGAAAAAAATGGTACCAAAGCTAAGAAAACTACGTATTTTGAGAAGTGAGGTGATAGGTGCAGAAATGCGGTAATTCTGTAATTCTCGTGAAAATGTGTATAATAATATTTCTGGCAAAAAATGAAGCCACTGAGTTAACATTACATAATGCCACCTTTTAGTAATTTTTTGTCCTAATTTAACAACTATTGACCCTTTTTTCGTATGGAAAAATACCAAGCTTAAAAATTGAATAAATCTTAAGTTGTTGCGTGTGTGCATCTGGTTGGTGTTTTTATGTGCTTGTGTTTATAATTCCTCTTATGGAGCACAAATTCTGTGCTCTTTATGTGTGTTAAAAATATTTTTCCAAAAAGCCATTTGCATGTAATTCTTGCTAGATTTTTAAACTGTGGTATGGATACAGTCTTAGGATAGAAATATAGTGTGATAGAAAGGTGGGAACTTAAGTTTGGGCTTTTGCCCTACTCTGTATACAATTATAAAATACTGAAGTTTCAGTTAAATTTCAGCTTTACTTGATCTAGGTTTTGGGGGGTTTTGTTAGTTATGTTGGTTTTCTTTGTTTTAAAGAGCAAAATCATTGTTTTTTAAAGTAAGCCTTGTCTAAATACACCATTTCTTCCCTAAACGGTAATGGAAAAGATGGCTTTAATTTCTTGTTTAAATTTTGGCAAAACTTAATTTGAATAAACACTCCCCACTTTAAGAGAGATTAGTGATAAAGCAATAGGCATTTCTTTTTTAATTGCGTAAAGGCTTTTATCTAGACACACATAATCGATATGAAAGTGAATAAGAATTAAAATACTTTTGAAATATATAAGTATATTTAAATTAAGACGTTCTATTGAAGGTTAAGTGCTGACCAAAATTCTTAAAAGCAAAGCTTCAGTTTTAAGAAGCCAAAGTTATGCATTTCATTGAAATTTGTGAAAAGCTGAGGAGTCTAATTAGTTTAAAATGTCTTCCTGCATCAAACCACAGATGAGAATAAAGATACAAATCTATACATAAAGACAGATAATAATCTCTTTGAAACAACTACAAGGTCATCAGGCTTTTTGTAGTTGTGTAGAGAAACCTCTGACTAAAACACTTCTTTCTTTGTAATGAGGCTAGAATAAAATTATTGATCTACTCTTTCTAGGTAGCCTTTTCTGTCACTGCTGTGAAAGGAAAGTGATCCAAATTCTGTTTAGGGATGACTGGTCAAAATACATTTTTGTATAATCCCATGACTTTGCAAGGTGCATACTGCAGCTCTAAAAGTAAAAGAGGATGAGTTTTATGTAGGCTTAGTTTTTCTCTTGCATCGGTTTACAAAACTCTTAACTTCAAGGAGTAGTATGAGCAAAAAAAATTCAGATATAAGTGTCTGTGATGCCAAATTATTTTAAAAGAATACAGAGTTTTAATGTATAAAACCTTCACAGTAGATACTACTCATGTGTATGATTGCCACAGCACTTTACCTTTGCTTCATCTGTCATGCAGTGATATTGCAAGACCCATGATAAGATCTGTCATTATAAAGTGCTGGCAGCCATGTTAACAATATTTAAGCCCTTCATGCTGCTCTCCGTCGTCATAGCACACTGCTGTCTTTTCCTACATCACCTTTCTTTCTGGAACCCTGAATTAGTTAAGCATGTAGAAATTTAGAGTATAGTAGATGACCTGGTAACATTAAAATAAATAAGGTTGCACAGAGATTTCAGCAAGGTTTCCGATTTCACTAAAATCTTTCTGACAACAGTAGCAGTTTTCAAAATTTGTTTAAACCTCAAAATACAGTTTCAAGCCTACACTAAGTACAGTGGAGAAATACTGAACATGGAAGTGATACATGAAGTTATCAGCCTGATTACATGCTTAGGCTGGTGCCAGACCAGTATAGTTAGGCTACATTCTGGTGTGGATTCAAGGGCAAGTGGCATGCTCCTTTACTTGAGTTTCAGTTTATAAATCTTGTTTTCCTCCTTCTGTTGCCAAACCAACATATACCGTTGTGTCTCTGAGGAAAGGATGAAGAAATCAGAGAACAAGTACAGATCTATGAGGCTCAACCTGGGAAGCACTATTTGTCTTTTCCTTCAGCTGGCAGAAATCAAGTTTCATCACGTACACTTACTGACCTTGGTCCACTGTACCTCAGATTTATCTGAATTGCTTTAGCTTATACTGTAATTGTTCCTCAGAGATTAATAATGCTGTAGAAAGCTATATTTTTCTTCCGCCTCCCCCCCTCCTCTTCCTTCCCCACCCCACCCCCC
>NW_009952973.1:5356568-5463889 GCF_000747805.2 Chaetura pelagica | reverse complement strand
CCCCCCCGCCCCTCTTTCTGGTTTAAAAATAACCCAAAACCCACACAGATTTCTTTGTATGGACCTGACACTCCCTGCTCTTGCCTTGGCCTGAGCTGATTTTACTGGTTTCAGAAACTGTCTAGTTGTCAAATGACTATTGCCTACCCTGTTTAACTTAAGCTCTCTCAAAACCATACATGGATAATTGATGCAAAACAAATAATAGCCTTTTATTTCAACTGAGATTGGGGGACAATTTGTCTTTTTTCATACTTAACTTTGTTACTGAAAAAAAACCCAAGTTCTGATAGTGAAATTTATAGAACTAACCCAAGCAGATACCTAGAACTGAGGAGGAAGAACCTCACCATAACGGCTTAATCCTCTTGATTTTTATCTCATGGTGCTCTTGAATCCTTATGGCCCCCACTCTTTCTAAGGAAAAAGATTGAAACATTAGTACCCAGAGAAAAATGGCAAGGGTAAGCATAAAATAGATATTTCAAGAAGGTACTAGGAAGGCTTTAAGGTAATTTTTTTCTGTGATTTTGAGGCTTTTCTGATGGAATTTAAAAAAAACGGGTAATAGACTGCTTTAACTATTAACTGGAACACCAATACATTTTTGGTTCCATAAATAAATTTCCACAAAGTTAATTCTAATTTTCTTATAGCAAAAGGCTGAATGTAACAACTTAGGTAATTAGCACTAAAAGCCAATTGTGCTACAAGTAAAACAAAGGAAGTGGTGGGAATGTACGATGGAGGGGGAGAAATGGAAATGTTTTAATTTTAATGCTGTAATTGTCAGGCTTAACCTGGTCTTACCTGTGTAAATCTGTAAATACTCTGCATCTCTGAGAAGCCCTTGGGAAAAGGAAGATTGTGGCTTAGTGTAACATATTTAATCTTTCAGTAACTTTTTTATTTAAACAAAAATAGAGAGCCCTGTGACACATGCTTCCTGAGCCACAAAAGCAGAACTCTACATAGATATATGGCTAAGCTTACATTCCATAAGCATTTATGGAATACTATTGGAATTGAATTTGGAATACTGTTGAATCTTTTTGATTGTGGGGTTTTGTGGTGTTGGGTTTTTTTGTGGGTTCTTTTTTTGTGTGTGTGTTGGTTTTGTTTTGGTTTTTTTTTGGTTGTTGGGGTTTTTTGTTTTGTGGGGTTTTTAGGGGGCTCTTTTGTTTTGTTTGTTTTTTCCCCTTCAATGTGAGCCTGTAGCATTTCATAGCTTTCATAGTATCACTCTAGATAATGCAAGTCAAAAACGGCCTTAAGCCCCATGGGGGGAAGACGAACAGCAATGGTTGGGTTAACTCCACTAGAGAGGAGAATAAAATGCTCCATTAAACTCCTATCTCAACCTTAATTTTTAGCAATGTCTGCCTTTGAGGCACACTACTTCCATCTCTTCTTTTTTTTTTTTTTTTCTCAGTTTTCTTTTAACTAAAATAAGAAGGACAAGGGAGTCCAGATTATCTTATTATTATTGTTGTTAATTAGTTTTAACTTATTAAATGGAAATGTTGTTTTTGTTTGTTTGTTTGTTTTTTAATTTATGGGACAAATAGAAAAACTGGTCTGAAAGTTTGAGCTGGATACACAAAAACAAAAGGGAACAGGTAGTGTCTTCAGCACATATTAGGAAGAGAAGAATAAGATATTTTATGTACTCTGATATATTTGGGAACTCTGGCACATTTGTTATATGTGCCCATTATAAATTCTTACGTATTTTTGTGGTAGAATACCTTAAGGTAAGCATCTGAGACATCAATTTTGAGAAGTGATACCTGGTTGAAATTGGTGTGGATTTATTGGTTTTTTGACAGCAGGGTGAATCCTGTAGAATTTGCCAGTTAGATTCTAACTCTGCTTATGGTGTTTGTGTTGCTAACACACAGTCTGAACAACTGGTACATTTAGTGTTTTCTCAGCTGTGGAAAATTATATTTTGATCATTATTGCCAACCAGCTCCAGCATTCAAAAGTCATCTTGAAGGTGAAAGTTTCTATGACCTGTTTTCTGCTGTTGAGAGATCTGTGTTAACCAATCTGGTTTAACAAGTAGAAGACTCTCCCCACACCACTACCCCAAAAGCTGACTTTGATGCTTCTCTTAATTTCCTAGTTACTTTTCAGATTAATCTTTCTCACACCATCTAACATTTGTTCTCACTAGTCCTGGAAAAATAAAGAAATAATGTGACCTATCTTTCTATTTTCTTAATGCAGATTTGATTCAGCTTTTAACGGTGTTTAACATAAATAGTATATCTTTAAGGAAAATCTGAATAATTTATCTGAGCTGTTAATTGCTTTAAGCACTGAAAAGCTGTTTATCTATGTCTCCAGATAAGACCAGGCACCAGACTCGTTGCATATATTTATAATTATGTAAAATTATTACTTCTGTCTTATGATTTATAGTTTTGAAAGATTAGAATAGTTAAGAGCAGTTTGCCTGGTAATATTTGAAGAAATGGAATAATTATTCCTTATTTACAAAGTGAAAATAAGGATTTGAAGAGATATATTATTTTTATTTAATGTGCCAGATATGGTACACTTAGAAGTATTTACAAGAGGTAGAACTTTAAAATGTAATACTTTTGTGCCTGTCTGGGTTGTAGGGTGTTTATGTGTATGGGAGGTGTTTTTGTACATATTTTACATACAAATAGAAGCCCTGTGTTGAATGTTCTTTACAATTCTTGTAGTTCCTTAGACCTCTTTACATGGAAGAACTGAAGTCCTAACACTGAAATATCTGACAGTCACGCTGAATTTGGATTTAGATAATTACGTTAAAGTCATTGGATCCTACAAAATAAGAGATGAAGCAGTCTTTTTTTTTTTTAGACACTCTGAATTCCTAAACCTGAACAGCATCAGGGCCAAGATTTGTAGCCCTGAACTCTCATGTTTTTGAAATTGGTGGAAAATTCTCATCTTTTATTTAAAACAGAGCTGCAATAGGGAAAGGTTTTAATGTTACTGTGTTTATCCCCCCTCCTTGGCCCCCTCAGCCTCTGAACCACAGATCAAATGTTAGGGCTATTTATAGGTGAGATTGCTTCTATTTAAGTGCAGTTTCAGAGCTTCAGTGAGAAGAGCAAGGGTCAAAATTGTTGAGCTCTATGAAAAATTTACAAGGACATGGTAGCTATGTCTGAGCAGTGTAGTATCTAAGAATTAAGATTTGTCTTCCCCACCCCAAAAAAAAATAATAAAAAGTGGGTAAAATGATGTTAGGCTCCAGCTGCACCAAAGTAAAACCTAACTGTCTCTATCTGAGGATACCAGAGCCAGAAAAGTTATCTGGGGGAGTCAAAGATTATAGTTGTTTTTCTCACGCAGTCTTTTGGAGTTCATCCAGATAAACTAGAGTATGTTGAAGTTAAGTGCTCCCTTCCCTCCCTACCACCTGCAGCTTACACCCATTCAGATGGAAAGGTTTGCTCACTGGAGCTGCAGAATGGCTAAGGAATAAGCATGTTTTCTTACTGAGTATTTCTGCATTAAACCACTTAAAAGCAGTCATGTAGAACTCAACTCCTACATGTTGTGTGTCCTGAATCTCAGTGCATCTGGCAGATAAGGACAAATATGCCAATGTTGTGAGTAGCTTAGGCTGTCAGTTAAATGGAGCTTGGGTTTGTATATTTCTGTTACTTCAGCTGGATTTTTCAGGTAGCTACTCAACAAGCAGTGGGTTTAAAAAAAAAAAAAAAAATAAAAATGCTAGGGTGGTTTTGATTCCTATAAACTTTTTTATCTACTTGCACAATGTAATTTCAGTCGTAGGAGTCCTTCTAGATCTGAATCTCACTCAGATAGTGAGAAGCATTTAGGTACTTATTCTCTCTCTCCCTTACGAAGAGGTACAGTCACCATAATAATGTGTATACCATTAAATTCACCAAAATAATAAACTAAATTCTGGTACGTGTAACCTAGACGTTTCTTAAACAGGATCCAATTGCAAAAAAAAACCAAACAGCTGCCTAAGCAGTTTCTGTGAGGTAAAGAATTTTTCCTCATCAATACTTCTGTCTTCATCATAGCATCTAAATAGAAGAATGGAACACAGCATTCTTCACTATTCAGTGTATTGCTCTAGCCTTGAATTCACTACTCGGAGTTAAGTAGTAGCTAACTGTGAATATATGTTTGCAACAAATACATGGATTTTTTTCTGGTCCACTTTAAAAAACCCACACTTTTGAAATACTAAGGTCATTTTAATAGACACAAAAACTTCTGAACTCCTTCTCTGTTAAATTTGAGATACATGGTAACTGATGTAAAAGAATAACAAACGCTACAGTATGTTTTGATTTAGAATAAGCAGTGATTGTAATATGTAGGACATTTGCTTTAGCAATTTCTGCTTTATAGAGGAATTGATCATGAAAATAATAAACTAGGTTTTGTCAAAGATGTATTTTCCTCTGGCAATCTCACCTTCTCTTGTTCAAATAAGTTTGGTATGTCCAGTAAATGAAAAGGTAGAGCTAGCTTGTGAGCACTCAAGTGTAATTTCTAATTTCTGACGTAAAATACAACCATGAAATAGTAATAGTAATAGTAATAGTAAGCAACCGTTTGGTATTGTTACAAGAAGTTGATACCCTCTGCTTTTTTTTCCCCCCCTATTTATTTATATTTTTTTAAATTTACTTTTAAACTCTTAATAAAAAATAACATTGAAAATAATATTTCATGTATTTTCTTACCAGGAGATAAATGCAAGCCTGCTGAATATGCCAAACTGAAAAATGTATTACTGGATCTACAACATCGGCGATACATTGCACAATCAAAAGATAAAACGGTTGATGAGAAAATGGCTTTAAAGAAACTTCTTGTAGATCAAATGTTTAATTATTTTGATTCAGACAGTAATGGACTTGTGGACACTAATGAATTATCTCAGGTAAGATTTAGATTTTGTTACCCTTAGGACAGTAACTATTCAGTTGTCTTTGTCAGGACCTACACACATGGAACATTGTGACTTAAGAGTCTTTCACTTTAGAAAATATATTTAAGTCTGGAGTGGAAAATGTCATTCAAGAGTACTGGAAAAGCCAAATTATCAAGAAATTCAACAGTCATTATTTAGAAATCTGCATACAACATCTTGGGATATACCTTTGGGGGTTAGAACAGTGTATGTTGCTTTGACCATGTGTTCTTTTACTATCCACAGCATGCTGTCATAAAGTCTGACTGTATAGATCTATTTTAGAAGTTGAAAACAAATTATATTTTAAATAACTTGTTTAATGCTAAATATTATTGCTTTCTACAAATTAGGGCTATAGAAGCACAAAAGTAGTGGGAGTTCATGGTAGTCTCTAAACAGCAAGCTTTAACTATTTAAAGTTCTAAACTAATAATTACTGCTCTGGTAGGTGTGACAGCACTAGCTTTAGTCTACATAGAAGAGCTAACTATTAAAATGTAGTTTGATTTACTCAATATTGTAGAAGTCCATGTTTGAGAAACTAAATAATATCTGAGCTGTATTAATGAATCTAATACTAGGCAGCCACTTAAAAATTCAAGAAAAGTATTATTTGTTAGATGCCACTGTTGATCATAGTACTGTATTTTAAGTTTCCAGTGTTAAGAATTTTTTACAAGTGAATCTATTATACGTAAGGTGTTAGGCTGGAATTATCCTTTTCATATAGTTTACCTCTAAAGTTTTTGTGATATGTCCCAGGTCCAAAGGCTGTATGCAAGTATAGGTACAATTTCAAATAATAACACATTACTCATTTAAAAAAAAAAAAATATTATAGGGTTTTTTTGGTGGGTTTTTTTTACTTTGTAAGATTGGGTTTTCCTGCTGTTTTTCAGATCGCCTCAGAACTTCAGCTTGCAAGGGAATTCGGTGCCTTTATATATTTTACAAATAATACTTTTTATATGAATATAATATTTGAATACATAACATATATAGGAGTCAGACATATAGATTTGCAAAATATATTTAATGCTTATAAATATCACTAGGACTTGAAACAGTGTGACAGTGAATAGTGTACTAGTTGGCAGTCTAAATTAACTGAATTTTAAATTCTTCTTTATTTTGCTACTTGCAAATAGCTTGACTGGGTTGCCATAGCCCTCATATAACTACTGGAAAATAGTTAAATACTTTCAGTGCTACAACCTGTTTTCTAATTTTCAGTGTTCTTTTTATTAGAGGAGCAGGAGTAAAATACTAGTACCAGAGGCTAGTATAAAAATATATTTTAGAATCCTAGGTTTGTATAAAGAAACAATACTTCATTCAGTGGCAACAAGTATTATTTTCCTCTTAACCTTTTTTCTGTGTCAGACATAGTTATAGATTACAAAAAGATTCTTACGTTGTGGTATTTTCAAACTTGCCATGCCTAATTTTTCCACATTTTTCTACAAAAATGAATTTATAGTGGCAACCAGAAAGTAATGTTTTTTCATGGGTATGGAACCAGGTGAAACAACCTTATAATCCAAACATGATCCTTCGTGGTTCTGCTAAAATTGATAGCAGAAACATTAAATTATTCAATCTAAAGAATAATGTAAAATAAGTTAATTGTTAGTGCTATGTGGTTTATTATTATATGTTTTGCAAGAGATACAATGAACTAAATTTTTGCCCTCAGAATGGGTCTTTAGTCAGTTTGAACAGAGAAGAAAAAAACAGAAACTATAGCTGTTTCTCATGAAGCCTTTTTGATAGCAGAACATTCAGCTTGAGAACCTTTGTCTCTCATATAGCAAAGGGAAACATTAAATAGTGTATGGCTTTGCATTTATGAACCCAACTCTTGTGTAATCTCAATATGTGTAAATCTCTGTCTTAATCTGACAGAGGAAGATATTTAACCTTCATATTTACTGAGAACAAACCAAGCATGTGACTCAGTTCTCTCTGAAGACTTAAGTAGGATGACAAATTAAAAGAACATAGAGCAATATCTTCAAACGAAATGCAGTGTTTTTCGGAGCATCATCTCTGATTGTTGATAACTTGTCTGTTTTTTTCATTCTCTCGGGGTTTAGCCCAATAAATGTTTTTGGTTTTATTGAACAAAAATATTTGATAAATCGGGATTTTATTTATTTTTTTTCCAAGATGGGATTACACTCTTGCTCTCTTCTGCCCTTAGTGTGTATAAATTGTCGTAGTAGGAGAAAAGTAACAAAAAGACCTAGTCTTTGAATACCATGTCCAGAGGGTATTGATTCATAATGTGAGAGAGCTCCCTGGTACTGAGAGAATCCTGGGCCCATTAACTTTCCTGAGAATGTAATTGTTGAGTAGAACGGGGGGGTTGTGGTAAAAGAATGTTAGAAAGGTCTTTGAACTTCACCAGGGCTGGGTGAGAGATCATATTATCATTATCATTATCAAGGGTTATCATACCCTTGAAAATGTTCTCAGGATTAGAGGAGAAATTTCTTATTTATGCTCACAATACAGCCAAAATTTTGGAAACTGCAGACCTGTCATAAATGATAATGTCTTTCTGCATTTTAAATTTAGTTACATTAAAGGAATATGAAAAAGAACGTATTTGTTGTTGAAAACAATGAGGACTCCTGAAGTTAATTTATGTTCATATGAATATAAAAATTCAGGTTTTAGTGCATCTTAAATTTTACATCTCCTCAATCTTGCTGTGCAAGGACTTCAATCAGGCTCTTGGATTGCATTTTACTTTCTCATAGGTGTCCATATAGTCATCTTATGTAATGTAAAATTGAAATGAATCAGTTGGATATTGAAAATGATGACAACAACCCTCCAATTTTTATTGATGCATTTTGGATCAGAAATCATAAGGTGCCTGCATTTGATCTTGATGCAAGAGAAATAAATGTTCTTCTCCAGAAAAATAAAAAATACCCCTTTTTATTAAAAAGCCATTTCATATAGTGATAAAATAAAACAATATATTTCAGGTATTATATCAACAGAATAAAAACTGACAGGCTGTTATTTTATTTCAACAGTTAGCATCTGGGTATAATTTGTTCATGGCTCTGTAAGCTATTACAGAGTTGCTGTTAAAAAATAATTATAACATTACACCGTTACATGGTGTAAATGTCAGACAAGTTAGTCTGCAAAGAAGATAGAAAAGCGGTAGGATTATGTAGTTCCATGCAAGCTAAGTGAACTTTTTCTCCCCATATGAATTCTTCTCTGAATTGATTGCTTTCACTGCTGAGCCTAACTAATTGAATGTTCTAGATTCCACACACTGTATTGGCAAGTCATATGTGGCTTGGTTTTGAAAGGACTTACCAATTAAGTCCTATTTGACCGCTTTGTTTTGAGAGGTAGAAACTTAATCAGAAAGAGTATCTACCTTTCCAAAAAGTTGGGCTATGAAATAGGCAGAATTTTCATCATCTTCATTACCTGTGGTCTAACATTAATACCACATGTCTGGAAGATTTCTGCTAAAGTGGGGCGGTTCCTTGAAGCTTTGATTTGGTTTGTGTCTAAAGCACTGTGAAATATTTTAAATTAATTCAAATTAAAGGAAGATAATTGATTCTTCTGGTTAGCTATGAATATTCAGTTATTAACAGATTCATTTAACTTTTTATGGAAAAACAAACTGCAGTTTAATACAGATATATAAATGGAATGTCAGTTTTTCTATCACTGTAGACTGCTTGATTACTCTATATTGTTGTGGTATAGAAGAGAAAAAACATTGGAAATGTTATGGGGAGACATGGGAATAAAATGGGTTTTTCCAGTGATGAATGCAGTTATTCCTGTATGGTGGAATTGCTATTTATAAACAGTAATCATTTTCTGGCTGCCATCAGTGAACGATTCAGAAGCTTTAAGATTACTTCATCTTCCTCAACAGTGACATTCAAGTTCCTTGTGTGTGTGGAAGTGAAATGATCTGTACTGGATTAGACTTACTGCTTTCTTTATGTGTATGCCTTATAGAGTGAGTTAAGAAAGCAAAATTTTACAGAAAATGGAAATTATAATCTGGAGGCAAACTGAATATTTAATACATTTTCCTCTCCCTTTCCTGCTTTTTAATGATCTTTTTATGTAGTTAAAGAAAGATTTTAGCATCCTTTTTAGTGAACTAATATCTGTATTTTTAAATACCTGGATATATTTCTGTTATTTACCAGGTTAACATAGGACAAACGAAAGTGTTACATTTTAATCAAAATGCATCCTTTCTTCTGCATTGTATTTCATTTTCTCAGTTTCATTTAATTCCGGTTAGTACGACCAGACAGAAACAGTTAGGAAACAGCCAAATGAATGACTCACTCTTAGACAATTGTAAGGAGTTCATAATTGTTTCAAGGAATGATAATTGGAAGCTATGGGAGCTACTGTAAGATTAAATATACCAGTTTCACCTATCAGTTTAGTGTGCTTCTATAACAGGTGATAACAGAAGTACAGATTTCTTAGAAAGTTTAACAAACCTTTGAGTAGTGTTACATATCTGTGTGTGTTTGTAGATAAATACACAAAGCTGGGGGGTGTGTATGTAAGTATATACAGCATCTTTACATAAAGCATCAATTTAAAAGTTTTAATGTAAATTATAGTGAAGAAGAAACAAAGTAAAGAATTAAATACTGTTGTCTTTATGGCTGTGTAGGCAAATGTGCTTATCTATAATTCTCAGGAATGTGCTGTGCCTTAGAAGAATTGCACTTGCTGTAGACAAGTAGAGTAGAGCTGTAGCTGTAAACATATGTTACCTTAAAAATGCAATCTGAAGGAGTCACATATTTAATTGGTTTGTTTAATACAGCATTATTTGATGCTAAATGTATAGTTAAGATGCAATTTTAATTACTTTCTTCCTGTTGTTTATTCTTTACGTTGTTTTGTTTTTCTCAGTTTTGCTTCAGTCCCTGTCAGTTACTGTATTTGCTAACAAAACTTTTGCTTGTTTGTGAATTGAGAACAGATGTGTGTTCTTTTTTATGCAACAATTTGGCCTGAATAATGGGTCCATCTTTTAAGGAAAAGAAGATTCTTAAACTGTGTTGCCTATGTTGTGCCACTGAGATCTGAAATAAAACAGTAATAACTTCTGGGTCTATTTATGTCTTAATGATAATGTTGTGGCAGTTTATGCAGGCTGATACTTTGTGGCACTTGTTTGCACAGCTCCAACTAATATGAAGTGCATCTTTTCTGTGAGCATTAGTTTCTCAAACTGATTGAAAAAACCACTACCTTTATGACTTGTGATTTTGTCACTTAGCAGTGGTATCACTGTGTTATTTGGAGAACTTGGAACTGAGAGAAAGGATAATAAGCCTATCTCCTATCTTTGAATTTTTTAATAAACATTGATGTTTCCTACGTGTGGCATAGGCAGAAGCATATTTTACTTACTAAGCTATAGTTTTTGCCTATTAATTAATGATACCTTATTTAGGTTGTATTACTTATTTTTACTCTCACTAAGAACAGCTGAATATGAACTGTATTAAATTCTAGATTCAAAATATAAGCAAGGATCCTACATGAAACTTCTCTTTTCCCCCAGTTGTAAACTTTTTAGGGATTAGTAGTGGGCTATAGCTTATAAACACTATGATCATAGTTCAAAACCCCAGCATCTTTATCTGTGTTTGCTGACTTTGTTTACATCAAGTAGAAGCATTTCCTATTATTTTCTTGTGTAACATAATTCATTTATTCAGCTGGATTATAATTTAGTTATTTAGCTGCTGGAATTGCATGTAAGGAAAGAAAAAGGGCTGTGAATACCCTTTAAAATGGGATTTATGCTACTTTATATCTAGTATTAGAATAATAACCTTGCATGTATATTTACAACATGTGAATATTTCATAGACGTGGGTAGATAGCTATAAGTCTTTCTTCAGTCCAAATGGCACATTTGGGATCCTTAAGAGTGTGTGAGCATTGCAAAACCTAACTGCTAGATGATCTTGCAGCTATTAATTTCTCAGCTTTTGGTGAGTATATGCCTGAAGTCTGAGAAGAAATGTTTTTAAAGAAGAGGACCTTAGACACAGATTCTGTGGGCACAGTCAAGCAATTGGCTAATGCAAAATATAGAAGAAACAGTTTCTGATGCTGGGGTTACCTAGGATATCCCTTTCTCTAGCCAGTGAAATTGAGGTTAGGCCAAGCAGTTACGCTTCTTCAGTTTCTGTCCTCTGGCTCAATGGATTTTAATTTCTGTCCTATGAAATGGTGTCCTTTGGAACAGCAACAGGCTGTGAAGGAAGCTGGACCCAGCTCCATTTCCTGGGTAGGTGCAAGGGCTGCTGCTAACTGCAAGCGAACACAAAGTGGAATGGTGGAGGATTTCATTTGCACTCAGCTCCCCGTTGTATGATTTTGCTTAGCTCCAAAGGCACAGGCTGAGGGTGCTGGTAGTTCTGGGTTTAATCGTTAGCTGCAGATTTTTACCCATGCCTTCTGTGTTGTCTTAATACCTATCCTGGTCCTATACTGTAAGCTAGACATGTACTGCTTAAGCGTTACACTTGCAGCATGTTTGCATCATCTGAGTCAGATTAGGTCTTCCCCCTGCTAAGAAGTGTGACTCTCATTGCAGTAGTTTGCAGAGAGAAACCTCGTATCTGAGCAGTGTAACTTAATTAATATGGGACACTATTGAGATAATGCCTTTAGCTAAAATTGAGTCCATGCCTTTACATGCTGCTCTATGTGGGTTTGCCAGCTCAGATCTCTGTTTGCTCAGGGATCTCTTTCGTGATGCAGAAGTCCTGTATCTGCTTATTCTACTCCAAATATAGACACCGAATAAAGGATGGTGTTGCTGCCTACAGAACATGCTGGTAAGGTCTGAGAATACTGATTTATCTGGGCTAAGGGAGTTTAAAGCAAGGAACAATTTACCAACCCTTATTATTAATGTGATTTCATAATTTAATTTTTTTTTATTTTCAAGAAGTTGCACTTATGTTGAAGAGGGTACAACAAGGTAACTGAAACCTCTTGTGCAGTTGAAATTAATTTGGAGCATGATTCCCGCAGTGTTTGATGTACTCTAGATCAAACGCAGAGTGATACTGTTATATTGAAATATTTACTTTTAGGAAAGATGAACATACATGACTGAACCATCGTATTCCCTGTAAAGGCAGTTTTTGTTTGTATTTGTGCTTCTGTAGCATTTTCTTTGGTGAAGTAAACAGGCTTTGCTTAAAAAATTGGCTCAAGAATCAGTTTCCTTGTATTTTTTTTTTTTACTCTTCTCTCCTCCATGAACAGAGATTATGGAATTTAAAATTTAAGGCACACTGTTAGATTATCTGTGATACACTGTTATCTAATCCAATTTATGTATCATAGGCATTTCATTCTGTTTGTCCTACACTTTTAATTTAAAATGCTTCATGTCTTGCCTTTGGCTGAAACAAAAAAGGGCTACAAGGAAGTGTGCAGCCATTATTTGAAAAGATCACAGAGAACTTAAGAATCGAAGGATACAAGGTTAATAGTTCCCGTGGCTTTTCTTTTTTGGTTTCAGACATATTAATAAGTTTTCCTGTCCAGTTAAGTTTTGTTTGCCGACCTGAAGCATCCATGTTTATTTTTTCCCCTGTGAAAATACCTGTAGAATGTGACATGGTCAGTTCTTAGTATCCCTTTAAAAAACAAAACAAAAGCCTAGAAGATGGATTCATCTCAGCTTTTCATATAAAGTGTCTTCAGCAGGCTTCCAGGTTTTTTTTATAGGTCTTTTCTAACTTGAAAAGTTCACTCGTAGTTTCTCAACATGAAATTTTAACATGTGCATGTCAAAGCTTGAATGTTGCATTTCAGTATCAGTCCCACTATTGCCTTTCTACCTTTAGTTGCCTTGTTACACTTCAGAAGATCATACTACTTGATTAGGCTACAGAATGATCCTGGAATTTATAAAAATTCCTTGTTCACAGCAAATCATGCCTCTTTTCCAGGATCCACTTATCCTTATTAAGGAATGTCTTGGTTTTTATTTTTAGATGAATGACCTTGTAGTTGGTTCTATAGAAACACAAATCCTTTTCCTAAAAACATGCAACTGTGTGATACATTTAATTCTTGTTCTGTCCTCCTCATAGTTAATCACATTCAACAGTATATACAGTTTTTCTGTATAATTTATAAATTATTAAGAAGCATTGGGATGAGACCTCAGACTTTAAAAAATACTCCTAGAATCATCCCACTGAATTGTATCAGGTTTTGCTATTACTGACATTGTTATTCGTGCAGTATATGCTTTATTAATACTGCATGGTAGTATTTTTCTCTTGTAATGCTGTAGACTGTGAAATTAAAAATACCTACAAGAAGATGTTAGGTTTAGCAAGCTGCCTTTGTAAATTAAATCTCTTGCATAAGTTAAATAAAATGAAAATTTGTCTTCCCTGACAGGCTCTATCGTGTTAAAATATAGAATCATAAAATCATTTGGGATGGAAGTGACTTTAAAGATCATCTAGTTCAAACCTCCCTGCATGGGCAGGAACACATCCCACTAGACCAGCTTGCTTAAAGCCCCATCCAGCCTGGCCTTGAACACTTCCACTGATGGCAGATCCAGAGCTTCCTTGGGCATCCTCTTCCAGTGTCTTACATTGCTGACAATAAAGGAATTATCTAATCTAAATCTGCACTCTCATTGAGTTTGAGAACACTAATATACAATTTAAAATGTGGTACTATAGTGGCAGATGTTGGTGGGCTAAATTTGACAAAGGTTTTATTGTATCACCTTAGGTGCAAAGTTTAATCCTTGTTTGCATAATTAAATCTAGAAGAAAGAAGTGTTTTAATATATTTCAGACCACCTTTCATGAAAACCAAACAAATGAACAATACTTCTCACCATAAATGTTCCTTTTTCATGAACCAGCTGTGATTGTAAGCACCTTTAATGGCCTTGAAATCTCAGAGATTTCTTTTGCAGAGCAGTTTTCAGTATACACCAATAGGGCTTTAATACTACTTGTATAATTACAATAAGCGAAGAGTTATTTTTTTCCCAGGCTACATTTCTGTCATTTATGTACCAGCTGTAAGATCTATACAATTTTTTTTCTTAATTTAGTTTAATGTAATCTTACTAAACAGGCTTTTATGTATGAGAAGCAGCTAGCGAGCGCTGTGAAGCGTAGTACGTATCTCTAATAATAGCTGAAGGGTTTTTTTTGTGATTTTTTTTTTCTTTGTGAATGGTTTTAATACTTTCTAATGTACTAAAAATTATTATCTTTTATAATGCTTATATATTAGTATACAGAAGATTGCTTCTAGTCCTTTCTCTTTGCTCTAGTACTCCTTTTATTTGCTATTATTTGTTTAGAAATCTTCTATTTATGTAAATAATAACTTAATGCATTCCTTTCTATTCCTGCTCAGTCTTTTGCAGAGCAACTGAAACACAAAATGCTTTGTATCTTCTGTTTTTTAGAGGCTATAATATGATAATGCAAATTTAATGGTTTTGGAGACTTATTTTACAAAATAATTTACTGTAGTTATATTAGGTTTTTTTTCTGTGTCTGGTACAAAACTTAGAACTGTGCAACATCACAACAAGGAGTTGCATTAGATTTGATTCTTTGGTTCAGTTAAATTACAGTGGTTTTGATACACGCAGCATGTAAAATGAGAATTCTGAATATTTGTGGTTATCAACATCTTCCTACAACATATAGAGACTAATTGAAATCGGTGCACAAATTAAAGAACATTTTTCTGGCACAAGTTTGTTGGAGTTAAAATCTAATAGCTGTTAATTATGATCATACAAAGCCTATGTGCCCACATTGAGGAAAAAGAGCCTTTTTAGGTCAGATACTTTAGAACAGGTCTTTGGGAAGATAATAGGCTTGTCACAAGCCTGTAAGAAGTTGATACAATCAGTAGGAGTTATGCTAGTTATTTTTGAAAAATTTCTGAATTTGTTTTTTGAGGTTAGGAATTAGACTGAGAGGAAAAAGACATTATGCCTTGTGTACTTGGGAAATTAGTATCTCAAGTGTATTTAAATATTTCTTAATCACCATTTCTATACTTCTAAAGTAAAATCAGCTTTAATATCCACACTGTCTTTATAGTGCTTGTGTCTATCTCTATTATTTATATACTCTAGAAACTTTTGTCTAATCACAGTGAGTCTGTCCTAAAGGTACTAACTTTTAAAACTGCAATAAATAATTACAAAGTAACTGGAAATCCCTGACTTTACACAGTTGCAGTTCATTGCCCCACAGCAACCTTAAAATGATCTATTAAATCATTATTAGAAAGAATTAATTATACCAGAGAACTCTTAAGAGCTCAAATGTAATTTCATGGTTATAATTTTCTTGTCAGGTAATAAAACGAGATGAACTTGGCAAGGATCTGTCTGACTGCTCTCTGTTCGATTTGCTGAAATACGATGATTATAATAGCAACAAGCACCTAGCTCTGGAAGAATTCTACAGAGCTTTTCGTAAGTACAAAGATTAGCATATTCTTTCAGTTTTCTTTCTCTCACTTTGTTTTTCTAAAATGATATATATTTAAGTTTTTAAATCTCAATACATTTTGATGCTATACTTAAACAATGAGGATGATTTAACAGTCGTGATATTGTAGAGAACAACTTAGCAGAAATCTATGAGATCCATTAGTGTCCAGATTTCTGAGGGATTTTGGTAATGGAGAATGCCGATGTCCACTAATAAATTCTGTCTTGCACACAAGTGGGAAGTAGTGTGGGTCGGGGCTGAAAGAGTTAGAACGCTCCTGACACCCTGTATTTTTTAATGCTGATAAGACCATTTCTGACATGCTCTGCCGCAAATGAACCACTTCTACATAAAGCACCTACGAGGACTCAGGGGAAGATATAGATTTGTGGTATAGTTTTGCCAGGTATTTTTTTCTCTGAGTGCCAAAGGTGTCTCAGGACAAATGTGTACAGTACATAAGAACATCTTGACCAAGCCACTGGGCTATGGGTAACAGGGTATTGAGTAGCAGAAGAAAGATTTTGAGAGCTTTCATATAGCGTGTTACATGCAATAGAATATACGCCAATATATTTTGTTATGCAGATAAGAACTGATGATATTCAGTCTCATCTACCTCAAATCTCAGACCAAATCTTGAAGTCTGACTTTGGTTCCAATAGCTGTTGGTCCTCAACAACCTGGCAGCATGGCAGATCAAGTTTGTGCTTGGCTCTTCCAATAGTTAGAGTTCCATTGTCTAGTCAATGTGTCTTCATTTTGAATCGTTACCAGTAAAAGCCTGTTGCTCTAATTGTCTTGTACCTTATCTTTGCACAGCTGACAGCTCTTAGCAACTTTAGATGATGTTCAATGAAAAATGATCCAAAACTATTTAGAGAGTTTAAAATGGAAACTTAATTAATGAGTAATAGGGGAAAAGAAGGCTGCATGGAAAGCACTGAGAATAAACATTAAATTAATAATAAAGAAAGACTGCCTGGAAGTTTTCTAGTTTTTTCTATTGGATTTTATTTTTATTTCCCTGAAAGTCTTTCAGAAACTGATTTTGTGATACTGCTTAGCTGAACTGATGGCTTACTGCTCCTGAAAAACACTTGATCCTGCTTCCTGACATTTTCATTTTCTTTAGTAAAGCAATAAGAACATTAAAGATATTTATTACAAACCAAAACAAAACTGATTTTTCCAGAATTTTCTTTAAACATTGAATAATTTCACTTTTGCATTCCAAAGTGATAATTATGCTATATTGTAATTATACATTATAATTAAGAAATAACAGTTTTGTGCAGTATGGAAAAGATTATTTTTTTTCTCCAGTTTGGATACTTTAAAACATGAAGAACAAATCAAAATAGGAAGGATTTTTCAAAAAATGTTTCATAACAATATAATGTGTGAAAGATTATAACTGAATAATACTATTTGCAGGGGATGATCTTCTAAATAGTCTTATTTGTTATTTGAAGAGGTTTAAAAGATATAATTGAGTTTTGGGTTTTTTTTAAATAAGGAATGTTTGTAGAATTTTTTACCCCTCACATAGACCCCTGTCTGTTGAGCTTGACAATGTGTTTGTCTCTGATTTTTCATTCTTTTAATTTCACCTTCTTCATCTATGTTTAGAACCAAATCTCAATTTAATACCTGCTACCCCCAAGGGATTTGTCTGTATTCTTAACAGCAGTGAAGTGGTCAATTTGAGAACTGTGTTGAACTCCTCATTAAAGGTTGTCTGCCCAACTGCTGGAATAGGAGTGTCTGACATTTATTCACTCAGGAGGGCAGTGGAGAAAATTTGGGTTTGCAATCCTGGAAAAATGGATTCCATTCAAAACTGCTGCACAGAATTCAAAGGTTGTTTGTTTTAAGGGTTTTGTTTTTCCTCTTTTAAGTATGGAGAGGAAGTGGAAGAAAGAGCATAGAAGTAAAGAAGTTCTAATGCCTTCGTTTTTAAGACAGAATTATGTGAGCATTGAAATAATAGTACTAGGTGGTAGAAGTAGCAATATGGGTTACAGAAACTCTCCTTGTTGTCTTCTAATAATCTTTCTGAAATATATAATCTTGCAAATTTTCCTCCTTTAAAGTACCATCTAAAATATAACTGCAAAGCAGATTCTTCAGCTGGCCTTCATGTTGGATTGCAAGGCATACCACAAACAAGTAAATAGTAATAAATTATTGTTTATCACTCACTAGATGCAGAAGCACATGTAGACACTTCCCTTTGTGATTACAATAGAAAGAGTGGCACTAATTTAGATGCTTGAGTAGAACTAAATACAGTGGATATAAATAACAAGTTTATTGTAAATATTGGAACTAAATGCTTGATGTGACTACAGACATCCTGCATAAAATTATGAAAACAAAATAGCAATATCTTTCATAATTGTTTTCTATTGTGAGTGTAGAACTGGTTTTATGTTATGTTTTAAAAAGGGGCCATGTAAGGCCCTCACACTGAGGACTTGCGTGTAAAAATTACCATTAGATGTACAATAAATTGTCAGAATTAGTTGGCCAAAGCCAAATAACCTCATTCTATGGGTGATGCCTTATAGTTTCACTGTAACTACTTAGGCTTTCAGGTACCGCTCCAAACTGTTAACAATGCCTAGCCTGTTGTACAGCTGTTATTCAGCATCATGTATATTGTTGCTGTACATGCTTCATGTATTTAAAAGTACCTTCACTTTTGAAATACTGTTCAGGTCACAGAGATCAGATTCAGATTCTAAGCACTCCTTATTGCTGAGGTTTTTGTATGAAGTGATACATGAACCTGTAGTAAGAGGAGGTATTGCAGAAGTTGATCCGGACTGAAATTACAGAACTTCGGGAGTAGCTTTCAGGGGGTAAAGTGAAGCCAGTGATTAATTTGATTGTCAAACTTGGTGCTTTATTGTGTCTTAAATCATGTGGAAAGGAAGCAGCTTTACTTTTACTTGAATTTGTCAGAAGCAATTATTAGAGGTGCATGGTCAAAAATACTTTTTGAAATGTGTATCTTTATTTCCAAAGGAAATTAGACCAGAATTTAACAAAAAGCCAACCCTAAAAATGAAATCTATATTGAATTTTTTGTTGAATCTAATGAGACTTTCCATTGGCTTCTTTGTTATCCTCAAGTCCACAAAGTCGAACTCAGAAAATACTTACTGAATTTATACTTCCAATGACTTCAGTATGAGGTCCCAACTATTGTATTTAATGCGAAATCTGAGTCAGAGCTTTATAACTATGAGTCTTCAGTAGTAAAACAGGTTAACAAGTAGTAAAGGAAAGATTTTCTGAGGGAGGAAGAGATATTGCTCTGTCTCCTGCTACCATTAATTCCTTTTCAGCAACAACTAGCGTGTATCAGATTGTTCCAGAGGGTATTATATTTCAGCAATAACCTCTGAAAATACCACTTAACATCATACTGAGTAGGAGCTATTGAACTTAGTGGTAATATTTTTTTACTCAACCTAATCTATCTTTTTAATTCCTACCTCTGCTACATGTATTTTCAACTTAGACATTCTCAGCTGGAAAACAATGCAGCCTCTTCTTTTGAGTAGGCAGAATTTAAAACTGATAATTTCAAAAAAATATTTACAGCATTAAATGTTGTTTCAGAGATTGAAGTAGTCTGCCTGATGTTTCTCACATGTCACTAAGTCATAATCAATTCATTTTGATGCCAAGTGATTTCCAAATTATGATACTTGTGCTTATTTGGTGCTTCCCCATTAAGACTGTTTATGTTTTTGTGGGTTTTTTGGTAGTAGTATTTTGTTTGTTCTATTTTGGTTTTAGATGTTTTTTATTGTAATGTTCTTGATTAAAAAAGGTCTCTGGGTAAAAAGGGAGCTTTAAAAAAATAAATAAAAATCTTAAGTATTACTGATTGGCAATGTAGAAATCTTCTGGGAAATGCGAAGCTGTTGGTATACTTTACCTGTTCAGATCTGGATCAATGTAGGAGATAACCAGTTTTAACATACCTTCTTTATAGCTCACATTCAAAGCATGTTAATACTTAAACAGTATCATGCAGCCCAAGAGGGGTTTTTTTTGTTTTTCTCTTTTAAAATTTGGCCTGATTTTGCCTGCCTTCTGGGTATACGCAAAATATTTAATTAAGGTACTGCAAGATCAGATATTCTACATGCTTGTCATAAAATTCTCATGAAGTATGGTGCTTATCATTTTATGTAGCCCTGCTACTGTCTCTCCTTGCACTGACTTGGGTAGTGTAAAAATTGGATAAAAAGTGTCAGAATGAACAAAATCACATGTAAGTGTGAAGAAGCTGCTGTTTCTAAGAACAGATATCTAGAAATATAGTATTAATTAAACATGGTTGCATTGTGATGCTACATAAAAGAGTTGCAGTTCTGTAAATTTAGAATAAAACTTTTTGCTAAGGCCAGATGCCAAAGTTTTTTCTTCATGTTTTGGGGGAATCAAGTAACAAATTTAAGCTGCATTAGGCTTGCATGAGTTAATTAAATATTTATTTGCCTATCATGAAATAATTAAAAATATTAGGAGATATTTTTTTTTAGGAATCTTGAGTTCTGCTGACCTCCAGTGCTATCAATTGACTTCTTTAGGAAACAAAACAGAGAAAACAGGGTGTGTTAGTCCCAATTTAAGACGTGGGTGAAATGTTCCCAACTGTGTCTTGGCTATTTCCTATATGTCTAGGAAGTTGTTTTATTTTTGTTACAGCTGAATGGACTAATTTAAAATTCAGTTAATAAAAAGAGATGCATGTTGAAGTAAACAGTCTGTTAGTTCAGCTTTACATTTAAATAATAAAGTATTTTGAAAATTGAAAGACTCTCAGAAGCACTGTTAACTAGAAATTTGAGAAAACTTTGCTGTTATGTGATAAGACTCAGAGGTAATTTCTCAGTTGTGCTTAAGAAACAGAAAAAAAGGGAAGAAAAGGTGGTTCTAATTCATTTTCCCAGGACATCAGAAGGGGAGTGTTCCAATCACTGAGATAATACAAGTATTTCATATGCAGGCTGAATAAATAAGATGCTTTTTCTATCTACAAATCAATTTATTTCTTTGAAGGATGTTTTGAGCTGCTTTTTGTTACTTTATGCTCTATACAGGGTTGACTTCACTGATAATTCTTAAATATCAAGCATTTTAGAAAAGTAGTACTGATTTACTTAATCTGAAAATTTGTTGTTTCATCTTTATACCTCCCAGTCTATTATGGTATGGAGTCCAAAGGAGCAAATTTTCCCAAAAGAAGGCTGTTGTTTTTTTTTATTTTGGGGTATTTTGAGAACTCCTCTAATTTATTTGGTTGCTTTGGTTTTCTTCTCACATCTGGGTAAATAAAAATAGAAAAATGATGACAGTCAGAAAAAGATTATAAAAGACTTCTTGTAATTCCCAAGATACCAGGATTTCTTAAGCGTATCTGACATTTACACCATAAAAAGAGAATCTGAAGACATGGTTTTGCACCTAGGTTATATGAAAGTACTTTGGTAATGCTGTAAATGGAGCTAATAAAAAATAATTCCAATTTTGTGAAGCTTTTGAGCTTTTTTGTAGATCTTAGTGCTACAGAAAAATGGATTGTAGTATATTGAGAAAGTTTTTTTGATTGAATGCCCTCAAATATCCATTACCTAAAATAAACAAAAAATTTCTTCATTGCAAAGAAATATATTGAAGAAGAAACATTTTAAATTCACTCCATTAATCATGGTGAATTGGGTTCTGGCAAATTGTTCTTATTTTAGGAAATTGTTTACTAACCTCATTTCCAAAATAGCACAATTTCAAGTTTTACTATAGTGTTTTCCCATAGCTCTTGAGTTTGCGTTTTTGTTTTGTGTGGGGTTGTTTTCTTTTTCCTTTTTAATATTGTTCCACAGTGTGTTTAGATGTGTTTAATGGTTTTGCAGTTTAAAAATTTTGTAGCACATCCATATATGCCATTGGCAAGAATATTTGGCCAACTAAAACAGTGAACAGAATATTTGATCCAGATGTTGTGTAGAAAACTTCAAAGAAAATAGAGATAAATTAATTTTCTATATGAAAACTGTCAGCATATTTTATTTATTTAAATTTAAAAAGTATTTATTTTGTAATCCCAAATTTCAATACCTACATTCCTAATATGAGATGTTTTTTCTATTTTAGTTTATTTTTTAAATTGTGTACTGTTCACATAGATATGCACATGAATAAAACATACGTACACCTGGATAAAAGTATTTAGTTATGTAGTTTAATCTGATGAGTGCTTTTTAAGGCACCCACTTAAGACTTTGGATTCCTATTTGAAAGTGCCGGTTTTGAGAGCACCTTCTGGCCAGTTCCACATTACTGGGCTCTAAAGTTGCCACCGGGCCCTGATCAGGGAAAATTGTGTATTGAAAGTATTGAAAAGAGTTCCTTGCTTGGTGACTCTCTCAGCATATTTTTCTTTTCAATTTCAAACTTCCCAAGAGAAAAATATGTAGACACATAATAGGCCAGAGGAGACCACCCTCCAAGGGCAACAACGCTGGTAAAGGGTCAGGAAAACAAACCTTAGGAGGAGTGGTTAAGAGAATATGGGTTGTTTAATCTGAAGGGGAGGAAGCGAGACCTAATTGCTGTCTACAACTACCTGAAAGGACGTTATAGTGAGAAGTGGTCAATCTGTTCTCACTAGTAACTAGCCATAGGGTAAGAGGAAATGGCTTCAAGTTATGCCAGGACACGTTTAGTTTGGATGTTAGAAAAACAACTTTACAGAAAGGGTTATTAAACACTGGAACAGGCTCCCCATGGAAGCAGTTTAATCACCATCCCTGAAAGTGTTTAAAAATCCGATAGGCATGGTGCTTAGGACTGTTTAGCAGTAAGCTGGTAGAGCTAAGGCTGGACTGGATGATCTTACAGGTCTTTTCCAACCTGAATAATTCTATGATTCTGTATTCCAACTTACCAACAGTTGAACTCTTACCATGATGTCTGCATTTATTAGAGGGATGCTCAAACTGTAGTAATTGCAGTGATCTTTCTATGTGGTAATATGCTTTCACTGTGTTCAGAGAGAGATGAACCATTTTCCTGTCTGTCTTGTATTTATCATATATTCAGCTTCATTTTAATTTTGTTAGCTTTTTAACTTAAAATAATTTCTGTTTAGGTTTGTCTTAGCTAACATTTTCAGGCCTTGGTTTTGTCTTGTCCTTCTCATTCCCAATTAGGAAGGATTAATTAAATGCAAAAGTTCTGCTCAATAAAGTGCTTTTGACATGTATTCTGAATACATGGAATAAGAAGGAAAAATTCAGAGCAGCCATTGGATTTCAGAGCTTTTTTACCCTGTATTTGACAATGTTTTTGTAGCTCATTTATAAAATATGGTAAGGGAGAAAAATTAAATATGCAGTGATCTGCAAGGGGCTTCATGATGTATCCATTTGGAAAGCAGAAATGTACATCTATGCTCCTAAGTTGCCTGAACTAATTTGAACTACAGGGAGGAGAAGCCAGCTCCTAAATCAAAATAATCTCTCCAGTAAATTTTCAGTGCTTAGCTCGTTCTACAGCTACAAGGTTTGGAGAAGGTAGGACAACAGCATTCTTAGTTAAAAATGAAAAATGCATAATTTCTGTTTTCAACCTAGGTTGGTTTTGGTTGTGTTTTTTGTTTTTCAATTATAATAAAAAGTTAATTTCTAGCTTCAGAATGATGAAAAAAAAGTTACTGCACTGCCAGCCCTTAATGAAAGACACCCATTATCTATAACTTTGGTTTTGGTTTTAAATAATGAATAGATTTATCAAATAGCCAGTGGGAATACTTAATTAAAAAAATACTTAAGATATATATTTTAGACTTAACTTTTTTTTTTTTTTCTGGCAGGGAGTTGGTTTTGTGATTGATATTGTAATATAACTGCAATTGAAAAAAGACCGTTATCTTCAAGAAAAATATACAAAGCTTTTTTTCAAGGCAGAATATAGTTCTCTAAAACTTGTAATTATCTTATTAGTCTAGTGGTAACAGTTACTAGTGCACATGCTAGATAATGCCAGTCATTTTAGTGCATTCACAAGATGCTTAGATAAAAGGATTCTGTCATGACAAATTGTTACTTATGACTAGCTGACTACTTCATTTTCTAAAGTCATATGTTAAAGGAAGGAAAATGTAATTTCCTTGTTATTTCAGTTTTGCAAAGTAGGATCAATTTAATCCTGTAGTGGGAGAACTATTTGGTGTATTTGAAGATTTACATGAAAAAAATATTTTTAAAAAATAAGAAATTCAATAACTCTTGATATCTTGTCATCAAGTGTTTGCCTGGTTAAAATACCACAGATAACTGAAGTGTGCATAGATAGATTCTCATATGCTGTCAGTGCTGAAAATATTTGGTTGTCTATAGAGTTAAGGAATATGGCACCACAGAATTTAGGTTGCTACAGTTCCATATAAATATTGGCACCTGTATGGTTAGGGGGGAAGGAATATAAAATACTCCAGTCTGTCCAAGCTATTTTTATGGTATCTGGCAATAGTATTCTAAACTGTGAAGCTTCTTGCTCCTTATCACTCCTGTCTTTCTAACTTCTCAGAAATACCATCTCCTAATTGCATATAATAATTATTAATGTGTTCATTAGAGAGATACAAGTGAGCTGAATTCAGTAGGAACATTTATGTGTGAGTTGCTGAATAGGTTTGATAAAAATGTATATAATGCTAACTCCACATCCTCGGATCAGTGGAGGCCTTATTTAGTTGGATGACTGTTACATGTTTTATATTCAGACTAAAACATGAGCAATTATCCAGCTGTATACTGGATGCTTTTGGACTTAAAAAACACAGCTACACAAAATCCCATTCTTCCCCCTCAACCTCCAACAAAAAACCTTAACATCTTATACCAATGGAAATAAGGAAACTAACTGAATTTCCCTGTGGTTGTGCTGTATACAGGATTAAATGGTCAGTAGATTCTCAAGCCAGTTTTTGGAACAGCTTAAGCTTGCAAATTATCAAATTTTATGTCAAGTAGATTAACCTAAGATTAGCAAATTATTTATATGGAAATGCAATTTTGACCATGGTAAAAAAGAAGGTGCCATCTGAAGGCTATGAAACAGAGTTATACGCAGTGCAATATTGTTTCAAAGCATGTTTTAAAAAGATGCAAAACAGTGAAAACCTAGAGGAGGGGAAAACCACATAAGTCTCCTCTATGTAGTTACTCAGTATAAGAATTGGGAAACTGATTGACTAAGATGGAAGGAACCCAAACAATTTATCTGATTGCCACTCTGCCATGAATAATTGATTGGAGAAAATGTCATTAAAAAAAAAAAAATTGTTTTTCATTGTGATTATAATTCTTCCCAACCTAGACATATAGTAGCAAAGTATTTGTTGCTGAACACTCTATTTTGGTTTTGCTTATGAAGTGCTAAGTTAATGTCTTCTTTGAGTAACAACACATACGTATCAACAGCTTCTTTGGGTTAGAACAAGGATACATCTAGTCCAGTATCTTTGTTCTAAGTGTTCTTAGTGAAGATTACAAAAGAAGAAAGAACGTGCAAGATTCCTTCAATATACTTCTTCTTTAGTGATTTTTGTCTCAGACTTCTTGTGTTTAATAGCTCTTGATGGATGCGTCACTCATAGATTTGATTGCTTTTTTTGACCTACATGAAATTAATGTCTATTACACTCTGTCTCAGAGACTTTAAGAATTTAATGAGTTCTGGATAGAACAAATATATTTATTTGTTTTCATTGTGCACATATGTTTATTATTTTTTATTTCTTGTATTATAAGAAAGAATGATAAATTGTTCCTTATTCCTAGTCTGCAAGATACTTTTGTTTTTAGTTACAGAGGGAGGGTCAAAAAGCAAACGGTTCAGTTGCTCATGTGACATGGCATATACATTGGCAAAATCATGTTTTCCTATTTGGGTACCATCCTTTTTCTAATAATTCCTTTTATTTTCACATAATCAGGACTGAGTTGATGTTTTCATGAAACTGCAATATATACTCTCAAGGTTTCATGCCTAAGCAATATACCAGATACACAATGCCAGGAGAGGAATACACCAAGTCCTGCTTGTTCGCAGAAAGTGCCACTGTGCTCAACACAAAGTCATAGTCCTTTGCACAGACATCTACTCTTAAGAGGAGCAAAACTGCTCAGAAAATAAAAGTTATAAGCCTCTCTCTGTACAGTCAGGTAACAGAGCCTATCTTGACTTCTGGTTTCTTTTTTTTTCCCCCTCTAAATGTAAGTAGACATCAGCCAGTTGATAAATTTTTCAGAATCTATTTCATCCTAAAACTGCTCCCATCTGTGCTTATTTCCATGTTAAAGATTTTATGCGTCGCTGCTTCATAACTCTAGTCTTCTGATTGCAGAGAACTATTGAATAACAGTTATGTGGCCCTCCTCTTTTTGAAGTAGAAATATAGTAGTTCTGCTGTGCTTCAGACTTCCTAACTACATTTGCTGTTCGGCTAATTTAAATCTGAATTACTGTTTTAGAATGTTGTGCTGTCATTTTCCTGACAGAAGTGGATGAGGAGTTTTTACAAAGTTGCGTTATTTAAAAACTTGGGTTAAGTTCAGAAATCCTAAATGTTTAGAAATTCTATTACTTCTGGGAAAGAAGCTTTGAAATTTGAAAGTGAAATGAACCTACACAGTAAATAAAATTGGCAAATTATTATATTTATGAACTGAAATCTTCTTGCGTAAAAATGTGAGTTACCAGGGCTGTCAACTCTCCTCCTAAAATTCCCCTTTCATTATTGATTACTTCAAGAAATACTTCATAGATTGAACTGCTGCATTTTAAATGTTTCATTTGAGGTACCTGCAGTTGTGCAGTATTGATGTTCAGCATCTGTATTTGCAATAAACAGAAGGAGCATTAAATTTGGATCTATACTAGTAATATTACTTGAAAATATTTATACTAACTCTTAGCTTTTAAATAAAATGTTTTTGCTTGAACTAGTCATGTGCAAACTTGACAAACATACAGAAATGGATTTTTACATAAATTCCTTCTTTGTTTAGACAAATTCAACAACATACACTACTATAAATAAGGTCTAAAACAATTGTCACTATTACTTTGGTGAATTAGCATTTCTATGTTATCTGGACAAAAAAAGCTCTTTAACACCTAACTTAATTTCCTGAGGCTAGGTTTCAAAGTTATTTACTTTCCTCACAAATGCCTCAGTCAATGAAACTAAGTTGTACTTGTTCAAACCATAAAAATTATGCCAGTCTCAGAGATCTGGACTGCTTCTGCCTGAGTATTCATCATGTGCAAGTGTTGTCAGGCCACAGGCTGTCTGCGCTCCATCCTCTGAGGAGACAATCTGCTGAGACAGGGGTGGAAATTAAGAATTACATTAAAGCCACGTGGTACTGCATCATGAGTACAATTAGTATGATGAATAAAGCGGCTTCTACCAAATCAGGTATAAAATCTGTTTATTACGATAGTTGGTCAGTAAATACATCCACTGGTAACAGGCCCAGAGAAGTGACCAATAAAAATAACTGCCTTTGACAATCTTTGATTTCCCTCCAAGTGGCCATGGGCAAGTCAGCAAAAACTACCCACAAAGCCTAATCAAGGTATGCCTTTTCACTGTTTTATTTTTCTGCAGCTCACCAGTGCCAATTGCAAAATAAGAATAAAAATCCTTACTCTGGTTTCAACACCCAGGTAAACATTGATCACATGTGTTTTTTAAATAATGTTAATGTTGCCACAATTTTCTTGAGCAGGAACAGACAATTCTATACAAATTAATTTTGGCGTTTTTTCTACCACTGTTAATTAACTGTGGTTAGAACTGATTGCTGAATTTGTACTTGATGAGGAAAGGAAATATTTCATGTTTTCTCTCTCACAGAAACTAGTTTTTGTGAGATGAGTAGCACTTGGAAATATACCCTTTTTCTAAGCTGTACTTTGCAGGAAAATGCTCTACCTTCAAATTTATTTTTTCTCTAAAATACTAACAACTTTAGACCTGATTAGATCAGAAAAATAAAGACAGCTCCCATATTCTGCTGCCATTTTTATTCCACTCCCATGCTTCACCTTAGTAAGCAGTGAGGATTTAAAAAAAGTCTAAAGAAACCTCAGCAAGGCAAAGAAATGAATAAGAGGCAGGTAGGAAGTATTTTGAAATCTCTCTGTAGCACATGAGTGTAACAGCCTTGGTTGAGAAGTTTAACGTTTAATAACCTTTTTTGTTTGCTTGTTTGTTTGAATAGGGAACAGTCCAAAGTGCTTTAGTTTCTCCTTGGGAATCTGTCTTATTTTGATACTTTACCACGGGCTAGCTAAGGTGTAATTCTTAGTACTTGCTGTGTGTAGTTTTAAAAGGGCTTGGTTCTCTTTTATGTTAGGATCAATAGTTCTTCAGTGCCACCCAAGGAGAAAATCTTATTCTCAGCTCTTACAAAACTTAGGATTCTTAAAGTCCAGCTTCTAGCACTTCCTTCTGCTGGCATTGACCGAGGGTAGGAGGAGAGGATGGTGGGGTTGGGGAGGAATGGGGATGCCATTTTATGAAGTTTTATGAAGTTGGAAAAAATGAAGGCAATCCCAGAAGAGATTCTGATGGCTTACTTTATCAGAGCTTATGAAACTTGTTTTAAGGCATTTGTGCTTCCACTGTCAGTCTCAGTAGTATTGTTGGTTGCGTGTTTCGGCACAGACAGAGCAGGTTTTTGCCTGTTGCGGGTAGCACGTCAGGTAAAGGACTGAAAACATTTTCTATTGGATATGTATTTGACATCTTACTTTGAATCTGGTTCGCTATTTCCCAGGCACTATCAGCTGGTTAATTGCATACCTCTGTGATTTGTAGTACCTCTCACAACATGTGTGCTATGTAAAAAGTACTTTTGCACAAATCCACAGACGTGCCAATGTGGATTTGGCAGTGGTAGTATGTAACTTTTAAGTGTAGTGAAATTTGAAAAAAAATAATACCTGAACTGTTGGTAGTAGTTAATGCTGTGGTTTATTTTCTGTCTTTTTCAACTAGTGACACTTAACCTCTTAATGATAAGCTCAGTTATGAATCAAAGCATAATCCATCATTCATAGCTGAATTGTAACTGCATATGATTGCATATTCTTCATGTTCAGGATATTAATTTTGAGATAAGGATGCCTTTGCAAATATTCTGAATACTCTTAGATAAAGCTGAAGTTAACTGAAGCTGTCCTTTGAGCAAATAAACTGGTGTCCAGATAAAGAACACCATCATGTTGGGAACCTAGGCCTTTTGAACTTTTTGTACAATCTAACCTTTCTTTGTCTCACTTCCATGCCTGTACTATATGATGTTAGTGCTATTGCTCCCTAGACTCACACTGAGACATGAAGACATGCTGACAGATTTTGTAAAACATGTAGCTGTCCCTTCAAAGCTCTTGATGAAGACTTGAGGGATACTGATTAGACCTTTTCAGAAATCCAGCTAAACTACATGAACTGGATCACCTTTGCGTTTCACAGCCCTTACCACTGCCATTAGTAATTCAGATTTGTCTCATGCTTTTTGTCTCTTACCAACTCATAGCTCAGATCATTGAATCACAAAAAATGTTGGAGGGGATTTCTAGCCAGGATTTGCCCAAACTCATTTATGTTCACCTTGTAGTCTACCTGGATCCTTATTTACAAAACTGAATCTGTGCATTGTTACATGGGTTTACTCTGTCCCAAGTGCAAGAGTTTTCGTTTATCTTGATATAATTTCATATTTTCCTAATTTTTGGCACTGGGTGAACCTTGTACTGGTCATGTAGTAAACACTTAATATTGGTCTTACAATGAATAATGACTGACTTTATTCATCTTTAGATGTGAGGATTTGGAGATTATAGCATTAATTCGCATTCTACATGCTTATTGGTCCTTATCGGCCTTTTATACATTCTTCAAATGGAAAATTCGTTATTTGAAACTAGTTAGTCATCATGGTTAATTAGTTCTATCTATCTTAAAGCTTTTTAGATGTTTTAAAGAAAAGTACTATCAGTAGTTAAGTCAATGAATATACTTGATTATTAAAGTGTCATTGTGAAGTGTCTCTTAGAGTTGCATTAAACCTGAAGGTGGGGTTGTTTGTTTTGTGCTTGGCATTTTTCAACATAATTTTGTCAATATCTGATGGCATTATCTGATTTTGGTTAATCAGCAACCTTGACCCAGTTATCATAGGATATTCTTCTCATTGAAAGAAATTAAGCCTTTTAATCCTATTATTGTTTATCCAGAAATAGATTCCCTACATGAAATTCAGTTGTGCCTGATTCATGTGTACTTGGGACAAAGTTATGACAGATGTTTGTGAAAATTAAGAAGAGAAAATCTTCTATCAGTAGTTCATGCTCACTAATCAGCAGATTTCACATCAACAGGAAATTTGATGGGTATTGCAAACCAAAAACAGTTGAAAGTATCCAAGGTAGTCTGTTATCCAATATAGTCTGTTAGGCAAAATTCTCTTTAATATCAGGTCTTCAACATGTTTTCCATATCCAGCATGGAATTCGATCCAAAGTGAGACTTACTAGGGATAGACAAACTGATTTTTAAGTGACTCAGTTTTTGACAGTATTTTAGTTTAATTTTACTGTTGATACAGCTTATGGAGAATAAGTTTTCTGAATAGGGTGCAGAATAAGAATTAGGCATCTTGTCTGCCAAATGAGTGATAGAGAAGCTAGGGAAAGCCTCCCTTCCAGAGTGATGGGGGCTGAGAAAACTGATGCAAATGGTGACCTCCTGGAAAGTTGAAAGAAAGAGGACTTGAAGGACATACCCAAGCTTTGACGAATTTCTTAACAGATGGCAAACAGTTAAGATTAGGATGGGAGTTGGGTAATACGTGAAACAAAAATCATATTGTTGTGAGCAGGATAGTGAGTGGGATTAGCCTGAGGAAAGCAAAGAAAATGATACTTGGTCTGAGTTTAGGTAAAACTTGCAATCTGTAATAAGTACTGTATTATAGTTTGGGGTCGTGAGGCAAGGAAATCAAGATGGTTATTATGGAAGATCTTGTGAAATGCTTTCCATTTTTGCCTTAATGTGAATTCTAATTAAATAGTCTATATTTAATGTTTATAACTCCAGAGAGGTTTATTAATAATCTCATCCACTATTTGACCCTAGACAGTCCTTTATCTTTCAGTTATATTTTATAGTGAAGTTGTTTGTTTTTTAACTAAGGGGTCATAGTTGTTACAAAATCCTAGACATTTGTGATTTCAACCTGCTTTCTTTTTTTTTTTACCCCCTTCAAGAAAAAAGTAATATGTGGGGTTTGGCTTGTGGGGTTTTTTTTGTTTGTTTTTTTTAAATTCTTGTTTAATACCATAATATTGTACAAGCATCATGACAGGACTTTATTTTCTTTCTTCATGACAGGAAACTATCTCTTCCAAGTTAAGGAATTCCTCAGGTTGCAACAGTGGTATTTTTGAGTTGTTTAGCTGACAGACCAGCTAATTACTGGTTGATGTTGTTATTCTTGCCAGATAATTTACTCTTTTGACCCACTATTTTAATGTCACCACCATAAACTGCCTCTGGCTCAGGCAGTACTGTATTGATGGGTACTAAGAATTCAGAGGAATTATCACTGTGTGTTTGCCTGGTGTTTTCTTCCCTGGGCATTTGCCATTTTACAGGATACTTCAGTTCCAACCATGTGGATTTTTTGATGTGTGTCTAAGGTGGTTTTAATATACAGTTCTGTTACTATGATAGATCAAGGACTTTGTAGAGCTATGGATTCTGCTTGATGTTGTAAATTTAGGCAACACCTTGAGTTTAGACTGCAAAGGTTTATCTTTGTGGTATGTATCCTTCCCATCTCGTGTCCACCATTCTGCCCCTCCCCCTTTCCATTTATGATTTGTCTTCAACATACTTAGTGAAGGAGCACTTTCCAGATGGGGCATTTATCAACATTCATTCAGTAGAAATTTTTACTTTTTTTAAGCTGATCTGGAAAACCGTCTCTTCCTGTGTCTGGAGCCTGATGAGAATGCTCAGCTTCATAAACCCAGATCCTGAGGAAGTCTGAAGAAAAGAGTGATTTGGAATAGGGGGAAGTGACACTATGTTTACTTTTCTACAAATGTATGAATACTTGATTTTGAAGTTTGAATCTGTATTTGCAATACCCATTGGCTTGTTCTGTGCCTCACTGAGAAGATAGACTACAAAAGGGCAGTCTTGGATAGGATGCTGGAGAAGTTTGTGTTTAAGCTATGGAAGTGTTACAGGGATGTCAGGACTTGACATTGCAGACAACTGAGTGGCCTTTCAGGTCTTAGGAAAAAGCTATACAAGAACATTAGAAAAAAAAAGTGATGTAATGAGCAATTTCTAGATTCTTTGTCTTCTAGAAGTCAGATCCATGGGGACCCAATGTCTAGGTAAATGTTGGGATTCTGGTGGATGACCACACATGAAGAGACATAATAACTCTTGTCATTATGTATTTGACATGACTGGAAAAGTCTAAGTAGTTATTTACTATTGATTTATACTGAGCAATGTATCAGTGATCGATGTCTTGAAAACAACCCTTTTACTCATCTTGGAACAAATTAAAAGGTTAGTAGCAATAGCAAACAGTCCAGTTAATATTTTTGTACTTAATTGTATAAACTCTTGCTATTCTGTCAGCAAATTATTGTCCAGTAGCATCTTCTAAATGGTGTGCTATTGTTCAGAATAAGATCTAAATCTGAATAAAATATCTGAGTTAAGATTCTGGATGTAAAATAATGTGCTCACTGTCATGATCTTCCTGTTGTCCAGACTAGCGTATTTATTGGAAAATTATAGTTCCCATCTTACCATACATGAGGACATGTGCATGGATTGGGTGTGTCTTGCCCAAAATTCAGGCAGGAATTGACAAGGGTTCATTCCTACAAACTGAATTATGAGCACACTAAGTTGTGCCCCCAAGCTGCAAGACAGATGTAACCACAGACTCCCCTTGCCCCAGCCAGTGATAATTACAGATCTAAATGAAAAAAAAGCTGATGCTCAATTCAGTATCTAGAGTTATTGTATAAATAGTATGTCTGAATATATTTAAGAAAGGATAAGTAGAGCTAGTAGGATCAGTGGACGTGAGTGGTGAGGTAGAGAAATAAGAAGGGCTGGGGAGAAATAAAAGGAGAGACAAGATAAAAGGAAATGGTGGAAAGAGGGAAAGAAAAAAATGCATCTGAGCATCTTTATAAATGTGAAAGCAACTCAAAGAAAAAGCAAAGCTTTATTAACAGTTTTAAAATGAAAATAAACCAGAGAAACTGCCAAAATACTGCTTTTAAATACAACATTCTTATGTAAGGTTGTGTATATATGCAATTGGAATGCATTTTTTTTAGTGATTATTGATTTGCAGATAACAGGTTATTGGATGTCAACCTCCTTGTTCACTTTCTATGAAATACCATTTTCATATATGGTGTTTTTTTTTCTTGAAGATAGATTTTTTTTTTTTTTTTAAGGTTTGCTTGAAAAGCAATCTTTTTGTCTTTTGGGTGGAACAGATTGCATCAAATTATAGGTATTTTTCAAAGCATTTCCCTGGGAAAAAGTACTCTGGCTTTAAAGAGTTTTATCTACCTTGATAAATTCCACATTATTTGGGCAGTTCCAAAGCACTGTTTTGGCCAGCCCCATCATACTGCTTCCTCCCTCTTCTCTGATGTTGCTGCTTATTACCAGTTCTGGTATGGCAGAGGAATATTCAGTGTTCTCTTTAGCAGAATGATCCCTTTGTACTACTTGTTTCTGTCTACATCATTCCAAAACTGGAAAAACCCCTACTAAATTTATAATTAATCCAAACCCCAAATGTATAAATGCAGTGTTGTCAATAATTATGTTTGGGAAACAAACAAAAACACACTGATTTTTAACTGAAGAAGAGTAAGTAAGAGAAGAAGTGAAATAAAGACTTTGGTTTGGTTTTAACATTTTCTGCCCTGCTAATTAAATATAATTATCATTTAAAGACAGTGATATCTCTGCAATCACATATATGCCCATGATGCAACATCCATGGCATTTACAGCTTAGGGCTCCAAGTACTTTTCTCTTTTATACATTTAATGAAGTAAGAATATAGTTATAGTGACTGTAGAAAGCAAATGTACTTTGTTTATTTTTTTCCCTTAGGTTCACTCCTTATAGAATCATAGAATAGAATCATAGAATAGTTTGTGTTGGAAGGGACCTTTAAAGGTTACCTAGTCCAACTCCCCTGCAGTAAGCAGGGACATATTCAACTGAATCAGGAGTCAGAATTTCCAGAATATTAAAAAATAATAAAATTTCTTAGAATATATTTTAAAATTTATATTCTTAGTGTAGATAATATCCAGAGTGCAGAAACATGTCATGAAGTTGGTGAAATGCATAGACATTGACAGGATGCATAGAAGCATCAAACTGAAGTTGTTGACTTGCCTGTGTGCATAAGGATTTAAATGTTAATCATAGAATTCATGGTTGGAAGAGACCTCAAGGATTGTCTGGTCCGACCTTTCAGAGTTTAGATGTGATGGCCCAGCACCTTGTGGAGTCTTAAAAGTGTCCATTGTTGAGGAATTAACTGCTCCCCTGCAGAGATTATTCCAATGTCCGACTTTAAAATTAATTTTTGCTATGATTTTATTGTCCAGTAATGTAATGTTATATAACTTTGAATGTTTGATTTTGAGTGTATATAAACACATAAGCCTAAGATACCACACCTGACTACTTTCAGATCAGCAATTCCAATAACATGCATCAAACTGAATTTTAACCCATCACAAGAACTTTGACATTTCCCTTAGGATTCATTGAATGATGCATAAAATGAGTTACAGAACATATTGAGAGGATATGTTAAGTTTGGGTAGGCAGTTGCAATCTGGTAAAATGATATTAGAAACAGGAGGGAGAGAGATGTATTATTTGCCAGTTTGTTTACTCTCTCTTAAAGAGTTGTAAATTCATAAAAGCTGGAAGTCCGTTTTTTGTAAAGGAAAATAACTAGTTTGACAGTCAGGATATGCACAGTTATGATTGTTTTCCATATTGCTAATAAATAGGCTATGAGAAGCAGACTGTTGGTGTTATTACTGATTTCCCCTGCAACAGAAGACCTGAAGCCATATAGGTAGTGAGTTAACTTTCATGGCCTGTGTTTTCCTCTAGGCTGAAAAAGTTTTCATAAGCACTTAATGGCCTTTGCAACTTCAAAGGATTGTCATAACAAACCAATCTGTAGGGTAATCCCTTTATCTGCACTATTGGAAATACTCTTACCATAAGCAGTAGTGATACTTTTCAAAACATGCCCAGGTTTACCTAGTATTCCTGAAGTAGTGATTTAAGAACATTAGGCAAAACCTAATCATGCAGATATTTATTTGTATTTTCCAAAGTGGCTTTAGCCAGATTTGCATGATGTATCTTGACAAGTTTCTTAATTCGTATATTTCCCATCCATAAAGTAAATCTTCAACTGTCTGATCTGGGTCAGGTGTTGATACAAAGGAACTATGATAGGATCATCATCTTAGAAACCAGATGAATATATTTGGATTGTCAGTCAATGCTGCTAATCCTGCCTTTCTGGCAAATCTGGATCTTGCGTGATGTATTACATGAGGTGCAGCTGCATAGAAACATTCTGTATTTCTGTATACAATAAAAGGAGAGTCCTAAAGAATCAATGACTTCATATTTCCACCTGCAATGCTTTTGAACTATTTTTTGATGATACTGTTGCTCTGCAGAGCAAATGAAATGATATGTTTTATTGATTTCTATGAAGGCTTAAATGAATCATTATCATCCTCATGGCACTCATAGCTTGTGTCCTGTTGAGTACTTCAGTCTGTGCAGACTTGTGAGAAACAAAGTCTTGAATAGGAGTTTGATTCAATGGATGTAGCAAGTGCAATTAATTTAGCTAAAGGAAGAATAAGTTTTGAAACAGGTGTATAATGAGCTTTGGAATTTTGTTTTAATTTTTTCAGTTTGTGAATGACATATCAAAAGTGATTATTGCTGATTTTTATAATGATTGTCATCATTCACATTTAGGAAAAACACCACAAAAACCAACAGTTAAAACAAGCATTTGTAGTAGGGAAACAATGTAGAAAAGATTCTTGCCATTCAGAGATAATCCTATTAAGACCAGTTAAAATATAGGAAAGGTCAGTTCATCTATGAAGGAAAATGTTTTTCAGGAGGTAGTGCATACTGTTTATTAATTCATCTACATTACAGTTAAAGTGCTTTGTAAATTTAAGCTGATAAAATACCTTAAATTATGTTTTATTATGTTCTATGCCCTTATCATGCTTGTTTTTCTTGAGTTTTTATCTACTTTGCCAGGGATCCAGAGCTGCATGTAGTACATGTGTACAAACCATGGGACAAAAATAATGGGGATTTTTGTTTGCTTTTAGTTTCTTTCCTAAGAATTCCTAATCTTTGGTTAGAGTTTTTCTCTGCTAAAAACGACGGAGTTGATAAAACTACTTATCATCACCACACTGTGTCTCTCCTGCCAAGTCAATTTACCAATTTACACTGATCTAGATTCAAAGGATTGGTTTTGGTGTTGTATAATATTTTCCCCCTGTTGTATTTATCTACCATTTTATTGTTCAGCTTCTCAATCTTAAAAAGTTCTTGAGCTACTTCTCACCATCTATTCATTCTCTCTGCTTCAAGGAACCATTAAAATGGTAGACTTCTCCTTAATTGTAAACACTTTTTTTAGTGCGTATATCTGTGAACTTTTGTAAAATACCATCTTCTATATTTTATTTAGTAATTTTATTTACTTTGGTTTTTTTCCAAGTTTGCTTATGTGGTTATTTTTGGTCAAGGAACCATTAAAATGGTAGACTTCTCCTTAATTGTAAACACTTTTTTTAGTGCGTATATCTGTGAACTTTTGTAAAATACCATCTTCTATATTTTATTTAGTAATTTTATTTACTTTGGTTTTTTTCCAAGTTTGCTTATGTGGTTATTTTTGGTCCTAGCAAAGTGAGATGAAAGCTGTTTCAATAATAAAAGAATTTGATGCTAAACTCACTTAAGCAAGAGGTCAGTTGAAATATTCTACCTTATCTGGAGTTTTTAAACCTGAAGCATTCTTAATGTTTCTAGGTATTTGAATAAAGAATACAGCATTCCATGTTTGTAAGAGGAAATGGAAACCATAGGGGTTTTGCTTCACATTTGTTTTACAGCAAAGCTTTAAGTTCTTTCATAAAATAAATGTTTCGTAGCACGAGCATCAATTTCTTTCTGTTAAACCTCATTGACTGCTATTATAAAAAAAGCTGCAGAGAGGATTGAGTTTTCTTTTAGGGTTTCTGTTAAATTTCTTTGTGGAATTGGTTCGTACAGGACTTCCTAAAAACATGAGCTATTGTAATATTATAATTGCCAACAGATTATTTTCAAGTCTCTTGTCAGCAAAGATGAAAGATGAATAAATGTTAATTATAATGGTAAGTCTGTTAAGAGCATTTAGTTTTGAGTAACAACCATGTTGCTGTGGTATAGTAGAATCCTCTGCTGTGCTGGCCTAAGGCTGGAAATAAGACCTTCAGAATTTTAATCTAAGCTCTGCAGCTGAAACATTAAGGAGTCATGAAAAAGTTATTTATGTTTTTCTTCTTGTGTGTGCTGTTAAATGAATTATGAAAACAGCAAGACTCCTTTGCTGGCATAAGACCATAGAGAACAGCCACTCACTAGCTGTATTCTATCACTTTTCATATTGAAATGTTCTACTAAATATGCAAATAGTATGTTTACAACAAATTCAAAGCACAAGATAGAGCAGAAAATAACAAAAGTAGTCATGCTAATGGTGATGTATGCTGATTTTAAAACTGCTGTAAAAGAACAGCAAAGTGACACTGATGAAAAAGCTTTCGTTAATGTCATTTTGAGCAGAATGGGATTAATGCCAGAAGAGGAGAAGGTACATTACCTAGCTGCATTTCAGCTTTTCAAGCCAGCAAGTAATGCTATCCATTAAGTACAGAGCCTACTCTACTACATGGAAAAAAGGCTTCTTTGCTTCATTTTAAGTGATTGCTTTTAAATAAGGTTTTTGAAATAGGGAAAAAAAAATAAATACAAGCTTAAAGTGTTCTTAATTTTAGATAGTGGGCACCAATGCATCATTTTCAGTAGTTTGACTCAAAAGAGTGTTTTGTGGCTTCTATGCATAAATACATAAAATTTACATAAGTAAATGAGAAGGTTCACATTGTACAAATTAGCCAAAACAGTCAACAGTTGTGTAAGGTCTTTCTTCCCTTAATAGATAATCAGTGATGAAGTGATTCACAAATTCCCAATATAACATTTTAATTTACTCTTAAGCTTTTGAAAACTTTTGTTCAGAGTTATATTCTAGCTTTTACAGTCAGGAACCACTTAAAGAAATTTAATACGCTTCAGTGTTTTTCCTCCTAGTTGCCTGATTTGGTGTTCTAAGATCACAAATTAGTTCTATGGTTCTGTAGAGTCCCTGCATTCTGCTTTGGGCCATCAGGGGAGGTGAAGATTTTTTTTTTTTTTTTCCCCTAGGTAGAGAATTGAAATAGCCCAGCTTTCACTACCTATTCTATAACGTCCTCAGAAAAGTCAATAAACCCAAATGTAACAACTTTTTATAAATGCGTTTAAATTAGAGCATCAGAATGTTCCGTGGTATGCCCGTCAGACCATTGTAGTTAGGGTTAAGAAAACAGGAGGATCAATCAAAGCACAGCACAACTTTCACTATCTTTTTTTCTCTAGCCCTACTCCTCCTGCTATGTTTAAAAAATACATTTTATCTGTTGGCTTTGACAATATTGATATAGCTTAACTTTTACAGCAAATCACAACTCCAGATGTATTGACTCTTGAGAAAATAATTCTTAGAGTAATCTTTCATTATTGATGTTTTTCTTTTACTATTGCAATAGTTTTTTGCAAAATGCCAGGTTTGAAAACTACTTTTCCCTGCCTTTCACAGTTTAATTGCTAAATAATGGTCAAACTAAGAAAACTGAAACATTTGCACTCTCTGTTAATTGATCACTGTTTGCAGTATTGTAATACCTTCCTCAGAGTCATTTATGCTTACCCCCTTTCACTTTTATTGGTCAATAAATTTTAAAAAATTTCCTGAGCTGCATGTGGACCTAAAAGCTTTATAAGTGAATACACTCACTGTGTATGTCTTTATGTACTTTAGGTTTTGAGGTATTTAGGGAAAGCTCTTTGAATGTGTTGTCTATATCTGCCAAAAATTCCTGTCTGTGGGACGTGATAGAGATCATAGAATCATAGAATCTTAGGGGCTGGAAGGGACCTCGAGAGATCATCTGGTCCAACCCCCCTGCCAGAGCAGGGTCACCTAGAGTACATCACACAGGAACTCATCCAGGTGGGTTTTGAATGTCTCCAGTGAAGGAGACTCCACAACCTCCCTGGGCAGTCTGTTCCAGGGCTCTGTCACTCTCACAGTAAAAAAATTTTTTCGGATATTCACCTTGAACTTCCTATGCTCCAATTTGCACCCATTACCCCTTGTCCTATCACTGGTCATCACCGAGAAAAGCCTAACTCCGTCCCCCTGACACTCACCCCTTACATATTTGTAAACATTGATGAGGTCACCCCTCAGTCTCCTTTTCTCCAAGCTAAAGAGACCCAGCTCCCTCAGCCTTTCCTCATAAGGGAGATGTTCCACTCCCTTAATCATCTTCGTAGCTCTGCGCTGGACTCTTTCAAGCAGTTCCCTGTCCTTCTTGAACTGAGGGGCCCAGAACTGGACACAATACTCCAGATGTGGCCTCACCAATGCAGAATAGAGGGGGAGGAGAACCTCTCTTGACCTACTAACCACACCCTTTCTAATGCACCCCAGGATGCCATTGGCCTTCTTGGCCACAAGGGCACATTGCTGCCTCATGGTCATCCTCCTGTCTACCAGGACCCCCAGGTCTCTTTCACCTACACTACTCTCCAGCAGTTCAGCCCCCAACCTGTACTGGGACATGGTGTTGTTCTTCCCCAAATGTAAAACTCTGCACTTCCCCTTGTTGAATTTCATCATGTTTCTCCCCGCCCAACTCTCCAACCTATCTAAGTCTCTCTGAATGGCAGCACAGCCTTCTGGTGTGTCAGCCACTCCTCCCAGCTTAGTGTCATCAGCAAACTTGCTGAGGGTACATTCTATACCCTCATCCAGGTCGTTGATGAAGATGTTGAACAACACCGGTCCCAGTACCGACCCCTGTGGGACTCCACTAGTCACACACCTCCAACCAGATTCTGCCCCATTGACTACAACTCTCTGACTCCTTCCTTTCAACCAGTTCCTAATCCACCTCACTTCCTGGTCACCAAACCCATACCTGATCAACTTTTCTACAAGGATGCTGTGGGAGACGGTGTCAAATGCTTTACTGAAATCAAGATAAACCACATCTACCGCTCTACCATCATCTATCCACCTAGTAATTTCCTCATAGAAGGCTATGAGGTTAGTCAAACATGATTTACCCTTGATAAAACCATGTTGACTGCTCTTGATGACCCCCATGTCCTTGATGTGCCTGGAGATAGTGACAAGAACAAGTTGTTCCATCACCTTTCCAGGGATGGAGGTGAGGCTGACCGGTCTATAGTTACCCGGGTCCTCCTTCTTGCCCTTCTTGTAGACTGGAGTGACATTTGCTATCCTCCAGTCCTCAGGCACCTCACCTGTTGCCCATGACTTACTGAAGATGATGGAGAGTGGCCTAGCAATGACCTCCGCCAGCTCCCTCAGCACCCTTGGGTGCATTCCATCTGGACCCATTGATTTATGGATGTCCAGATTACTCAACTGATCCCTAACCCAATCCTCATCTACCATGTCAAACTCTTCCTCTATCTTGACTTCTTCTGGGGCTATATGAATCTGGGGCTCATAGGGAGACCCTGCAGGAGTGAAGACAGAGGCAAAGAAGGCATTCAGCACCTCTGCCTTCTTTATATCCTCTGTCACCAGGGCTCCCACCTCATTCCTCAATGGGCCAATATTGCCTCTACTGCTAGTTTTGCTAGCTATGTATTTGAAAAAGCCCTTTCTATTATCCTTAACCTGACTTGCAAGGTTAAGTTCCAAGGAGGCCTTAGCTTTCCTAATTGCCTCCCTACATCCTCTGACAACAGTCCTATATTCCTCCCACGTGACCAGCCCCTCCTTCCATGATCTGTAGATTTTCCTTTTCCACTTAAGTTTGCCCAGTAGTTCCTTCTTTAACTATGCAGGTCTCCTAGCACCCTTACTAGATTTCCTAACCATTGGGACGCTCTGATCCTGGATGGACAAATACTTGACACTTTAAAACAAAGGTAACAATGATGTATGTAGTAGGGATGTGGATCGAAGATGCAATGTACTGCAAAATAAAACATACACCCCAAAAAAGATGTTGGATAACTGTCCAGTTTGTTTGGAGTGACGTTTGCATTTGATTTCAGTAATTCTTAAGATGTTTTAGAAACATATCAGAAATAAATTTATGTCAGAAAATATGTGGAAAAATAACCTGATCTTAATTTGATCTCATTTTTACTGAAGGACAAACAAATGTAAATCTAGAACATAGATTTCAGATAACTGAAGAGAAGAAATGAGGGAATAAGTACTTGCATAATTTCCTGTAAAGCACTTGTTATGATGACAGATAAGAAGCTGTTCAGTAACTAAAATACTGGAAATTAGTAGATAAAAAAAGTAAGAAACAGCTGGCTAAAAGGGAGGTGATATGGGTTCATTTAAATGGGAAGATATCCCTTTGAGAAGTTATTAATTAAGTTCTCCAGTGACCAGCTGGGAAACAAATACATTTAATGCTTTCACTAATACCCTAAAAAAAAAAAAAAAAAGAAGTCCAAACCTAGGAGTCATTATCAGTGTATATCAATGCTGGATTGCTAGTAGAAGGTCTGGACAACCTTGAAGCTTGGCACAGTAAAAGTGAGATCAAAATAATTTTACAAAACATTATGTAAATAATTCTTAGGGAATTCATCTGGCAAAATTAGTGTTATCATCTTACATTATTAGTATTATTAATATTATTATTTTTTTTCAATGCCATAATTACTATTAAATATAAGGCAGTTAAAAAAAATAGATGAACCATTTGTGTCAACTAAATAATGCATTAATGCCTCTCTCTTATTTGTATTTCAGAATACTATCTTTGCTAAGGTAGCAAATGTTAAGTTTTACATTTGATAGATGTTCCTTTTCCACTGTTGCACGCTGATTAAAAATTACAAACATATAATAGTTACTGGTCTTCTGTATACAGGAATACATAGTAATACTGGAGTTAACTGAAAAAAAGACACAATTCTGTAGAGGTTAAATGAGCTATCTCAATCGTGAAAGCTAGCATTTTTCACCTAGGGCCCTACAGCATGAGCTGATTTCATTATTATTGTTTCGTGACTTTCCTAAATTAAAAATAGTGACTTTGGAAAATGCAGATAATTACCTCTTGATGGAATATCAGAATGTTATCTGCTTTTTGCAATCTTTACATAGTGAATGCTTTAAATATGCAAAATATTAGTACAGTCAGTTCTGTACCAGAAGTTTTGAGTCATTCAGTAGCCCTGCAGGTATGTCTCAGGAAGTCTACATGATAGTATCACTGAAGAGCAATCTCCTATAAAATAGGATCTGCAATGCCTTTGATTATGCAGTAAACTTTTAAAACTACAGTAAATAGCACAGTATTAAACTTCATTCATACTGTTTTACAGATATTTTACTTTGGGGTATTTTAGGTAGTACTAAGTAAATCAAAAGCGACCTTGTGATATAGCCTTGTGAATCCACACCAGCAGTTTCTACTGTGTTGCTCAACAAATGCAAAAATAGGCAGCAAATATTTCTGAACTGAGATAATTCACAGCATTTCATGGGACGCACTGCAGTTACTTCAGGTTTGTCTTTAACTGTTATATAGTATTGTACTCTACTTCTTCCAGGTGCTATAGCCCGTTCTGATTGTTGCTTCTGTTCCTTGGCAGACAGGGAAGCTTCAGAATTGATGCTGTAAAGTGCTGCGGATTTTTTTAGGTTTCAATTTTTTCTCTGTCCTTCCCCACCCTCTCGCCCTCTGTAATTAGAGAGATTTTTTTGATCTGTTTATTATTCTGATTCTGAATTCCTGCAACTGTTGTAGATGGAATCATATTTGACAAGAGAAGTATAGTAGAAACTATTTTAACTTTTTATTTAAAAAAAAAAAAGAAAAAAAAGGACACTAACTAATGTGTTTGGACAATAATTAATTCTTCTGAGACTGAAATGGGAAAAATTGCTAATGTCAGTTTGATCTGGAAATGATGTCTTCACTGATATCAAGGAAAAAGCCCCATAAAAACTGGCTTACCAGAAAATAAATCTTATACCTTAATTTTATATTCCGAATGTAGAATTCACTTTGTTGTCCATTTTAGTCTTGGTCATGTATGTTTTGTGCTCTGGGCTCCATTTGTATTTTCCTTTTCTGAAAATGAGCTCATATGAATGACTCTTACAGCAGTACTGCCATCATAGTTCACATGAAGGTGCTGACTACTCTGCTTCATTTGCCTTAACTGTCAAGTAATTCCCAGTGCCTGACTTTGGATACACTATCATATTTGTTACAGTCTTAGCTCTGAAATTCGTTTTCATGTTAAATGCTGCTCTTCTTACAAGGTGATACTTGTCAGTCAATTTAATGAAATGTCATGCTGACCTTTGTTTTAAATACTCTGAACTTCCTGTGGTTTTTGGAAGTTCTTATTACTTTGATGTCAATTAAAATCCTTAAATTAGTAATGTACAAAACCTGCATGCTAATTAACCTTGTGAAACTGCATGCTAATTAATCTTACAACCACATACCTTTTGCAGAGGTAGTTCAGCTGAGTCTGCCTGAAGATCAAAAACTAAGCACCACTGCAGCAACAGTGGGACAAAGTGCTGTCTTAAGTTGTGCAATCCAGGGAACTCTGAGGCCTCCCATCATCTGGAAGAGGAACAATGTCATCCTGAACAGCTTAGATTTAGAAGATATCAATGTAAGTAAGAGCTCTATTTAACCGTCTATTATCAAAACTTTTCATGAAGAATAGAAAAGTAATATGTAACAAAGTCTGTGCTCCTGATGTTTCAAAGAAGAGAAATAGAAATAGTTATATCTGCCACACTCAGTCTGTGTTTATTTTGTTTTGTATACAAATCTAATTGTTAAATATAGAGAAAACATGTTTCATGGACCAATCATTTAAAGATAAATATAGTGATAAAAGCACATGAAGAAAAAAATGCAGCCCAAAATAGCCAGCATTATACACTCAGGATTATATAGTCTTTAAACATCTGAAAGAAAAAGGAAATCTAAGAAATGCCTAATGACTTAATACAAACAGATAATAATGATCCTTAATGAAATAATAATGTGTTTTTTCCAAAAGAAGTATTTAAATTGGTTGTTTTGATAATTTCTCCAAATATTCAGCAGTGTTTATGGTACTTCTTAAAGAATCATCAGTGAATATCAGTATAACATAGAAATCTTCTTTTAGGGAGGCAAATATTTGCCGCCTAACTTTACCGTGACCTCAAAATATGAAGCAAGATACAAAATGAGAAAAATAATTGCATGTCTGGCAAAACTCTAAAAATAACCTTTCAGATGTATTTTGTTTCCTTGTGGGTATGCTTGACTTTGCTTTGGCCATTTTATAATAGCAAAGTTATAAATGTGGACAAACCATTATATCAGGAATTGGTGCTTATGAGTCCAAGATCACTGGGACTGTTATGTGTGTGGAATACCACCACAGTTAAATATCTGGTTTGTTTGATTTTATTGCATTTTCTTACCAATTCTTGTATTTTTAAGTTGTGCATTACTTGTTTTGTTTTGTTTGCTGCTTTTACATTAGTTCTGTTTGTAAACTGAGCTTCCTTACTGTTGTGCTTTCTAAAATAAGAGACAGATTACAAACTCATCATGCTTGAATGGTAGCTTTAAGTCACTAGAGATGTTTGGGATAAAACCAGCATCTTCTAAAAACTTCCAAGTTAAATAGTTGCTGCTTTTTTTAGTTGGGTGTTAATCATATGACTGATGTTCAGAAGTGTCCTGCCCACGTTCATAAATTCCATTCTGCAATATTTGTTAGCTTTCTGTAAATACATATAATACTAATAAACATAAAAATTAGAAAGCAATCTCCATGTCCTTATGTCAACCCATTAATTTTCTCATTGATGTTCCTCTAATTTTCTCCTCCTGCCCTGCTATAGGGGGTGGAGAGGGAGTGAGAAAGCCAGCAGCTGGGTGGTAGTTTGGCTATTAGCCAGGTCCAACCTGGCGCACTTCAGAGGTAGTTATCACAGCTGGAAGAGAGTATGGAATTTTTGAAGACTCAGGATACACCAAATTTAAAGTCAGTGATGGTCAGATGTTCAAAGCAAAGTTGAAATTGCTAGAATTGGCCAGATTTGTTTGTATTTAATAGGAGAGGAGGAATGTGTGATAGTGTACCAGATTGACAACCCACAATCATAAAAAGAAAGGTCTGAAAAGTGTTACCTGGGTGCTGGGCTAATGTCTGTGTGTGCATTTTGTGTACAGGTACAATAAGAACTGTAAAAGCTTCCAGTGAACAGGAGCACATAATTCTGAAGATTAATGTATTTGTTTGTTTCCTTAAGAAAAACATAAACTGTAATGCCTAGAAGTCTTTTTAAGCAAAAATTATGTTATAGTTTAGTCCTTTAATATTAACTTTTAGTTATGATTAAAAAATAGAAAGAGGATGAGAGATCCAATATCCATGGGGCGAGGCACTACAATTAACTGCACTCAAATATACGTAGGTGGTGCAAATCAAATATCTCTTTGTAGATAAACAAACAAAGAGTGGAATAAAGAGTTAATGGAACTTGGAAACAACAAAAGGAATGGGCATAAAAGCATTAAGTGAAATTGGTCCCAGAGACTCTTTTCTTCAGAATTTATTTTATGTGCTTCACTGTTTGCACTGATTTTATCCTCCTGTATATATTTCTAGATCTTCCATTGGTTCATTTAATTATTTTTTTTTCTTCCATATTTCTTTAGTCATTCCATATCTTTCTGAACCTTGTTCATCAGATATTTTGTGGTTCTTACAGTTTCACATTTACTTAAAGATTGTTTGTGCAGCCATAATATAGTATCCATTCAGGAAATGTAATAAAAAGAAAACCTTGGGGAAAAGAAAAGTAATTGGACAAAAAAGAGTGCTTTTTTTATATTTCACTATGGAAAATGAATATAGTACTTAAATAAATAGTAACTTCAAGGAAACAAATGCAGAGGCAAACATAGCATGCTCCAGTTTATGTTGCAATTGAACCACTAGAGAGGGTGTTGTACTTATTCTGGCAATTTTAAACATGCAAAAGCCCTAAGTCCTTGTATAATTTAAGATGTCCCCAGAGGTAATGTATTCTAGGCTTTACTTTAGGCTGTGTTATAAACTACAATCATGTTTTCTTAACTCTGGGATTTATTAATTTACCCAGTGGTTCAAGAACCATATCTGCGTATCTCTGAACTAATAATGTTGTGTAAATAGCAGTATGCTTTCAGAAAAAAAACATGAGAAACACTGACCTGGGAAGATAAATATTTTTTTCCAACAGAATGTCTTAGAGATCCCCATAACTGGAAGTCAGCACATACAATCAGACTAAACAGTAGTAACAATGTCATTTTGTAAATCTTAGCAAGCCCTCACACTTAGAAATTAAGTATTTAGCACTGTGCTCTCAGTAGGAGTTAAGCTATTGGCTTCAGGAACAGACTGAATCAGAACAATATAATGTTGTAGTGTTTTGTGAAATAGAAAAATGCAGCAAGAAGAAGCAGAAGAGCCAAAGTCTAAATAAAATTCTGCCTGTTGAATTTGTTTTGTTGAAAAATACTCCACCCCTCTATTGAAAGTAAGAAGGATGTATGCCTAAGACTGTCAACTATGGAGTCCCTAAGAGCTAGTTTTAAGTAATTAATAGTGTAATATACTCTTAAGACATTTAAAATAAATATTTAGGTATACCGTTGGACTTTAAAGGGAGGAGAATAAAAATTGTATTCGTGAAGTGCACTTTAAAAATTATTAAATAACTTAGACAATGCTGTCAAGTGTGTAGTCAGTTATATAATGGTACTGATAATATCCAGTTGGTAATTTTAGAAGTCCTAAGTACTCTCAACTCTTTTTACTGTACTTACGGTTACTATTTGTGGAAGTAATGCTTCTTGGTACTGATCTTTCTCGCATTGAAACTGTTGGAAGTCAGGGATAATCAGCATCCATCTAAATGAAGCTATGAAAAAGTGTATGCCTCTGCAAATTTTAACTTAAATTGTAATATATTTGTTCTGTGACTCATTGCATAATTGATATCACAGGACGTTTTGTTGGTATCTTAGTACACATCTAGAAAGGCTTTTTTTCCTGCTGTTATCCTGCATCTTGAATGTGTTACCTGTTTTACACTTACCTCTTTGAATATATTTATCTAACCTATTGCTTCTGGAAAATTTTGATACAGCAGATTTATTTTTTTTTTCCCCAAAGACAATACACATTATTTTTTGTCTTAGTTCATTCACTTTTTAAACAGTTTTTGCAACTCATTTTACTTTAGTCTTTTTCTGAACTTTTCCTTCAATTTTGCTGTCAGCTTCTCACCTATACCTGTCACCAATTGTGCGTTTCTTACAAGATGTCAGCCCTTAGCTCTTACATTTATATAAGGTCTACTTAGATGACTTGTCTGCATGTAAAGTTTAATGTCTGCTAACATACTAAATTAGTAACTTGATAGAAGCTCATTATCTGTATTTAGGCTGCTTTTCATGAGAAGCATGTAATAGTTCAATTTTTGGGGTTTTGAAATTATGTGTGGATTATCTTTCTCTCAAAACTTCTAATTTGTCAGAGTACAACTTCCACTTTTTTTTTGTATCATCCAACAGTCTGCATTATTTTATTGATATATTTCCCTTCCCAACAAAAAGCACAACCTCAAACTACCGTAATAGAGGTGCCTTTAAAGCTAATGTCCTCTCAAAGAACATGCTCCATAACAGAGAGTTCTGCTCAGCAATTTTGAGATTGTCCAAAATGCTAAACTTATTCTCTAGAAAAGACTCTTTGACATCTACCCTCTTCTTTTACTTCCAACTTCCCATCCTATTTTCCTCCTTTCTTCAGAAAGTTCTCAGGTTAGCCTCATGAATTATTCCCTTTCCCCATGGGACAGTATGGAGCAACATACAAACTTCTCTTTATGCATGCTTGAATCATTCTTAATATGACATGGTTATGACTTTGAGGTGATGGTCATAAATATAAATGCCCTGTCTGCCAAGAATTTATTTCCTTGTGTTTATGACAGAATCTTTATCTGTTATGCAGTTGTTCTTTTAAGTAGGATGTATTATAACCTTTTCTATTTAATGGGTCAAATATATATATTTTTTTCTCTGTTCCATCTTAAAAGTAAAGTGAAAATATTTATTATCAAAGATGCAATCAACTTTATCAGATCTCTAACTCTTTCCTTCTAGATATGCAAAAAATATTTAATCATGACCACCAGTGCAATAATTTAATTCAGTTCTCTTCCATAATTTATTTTTCTTTTCCCTTTCTTGGAATCTGATTTTAAATCCTAGTTAATTCTTTAGTACTGGAATAAATCACACTAAAGGGAAACTTTAGATATGTGTAACATTTTCAAGATTTAGGATGTTTTATTTTATTTGAATATTTAAGCTATTTTAGTATTTATTTTAGTGATGACATGATTAATCCTACTTTACACTGTACATCATGTTTTCATGACACTGGAAAGAAAAGTTCAAACCAGGTCCAGGTAGTGTTGATCTCTAATCTTATGGGTTAATGATGTACAGTAAAAAAGATCTTTATAAAGTTTAATCCTCAAGTAGTGATGCCAATTCAAATAATCTGGACATGCAAATTCTGTAACTCTAGCTTAACCAAAGTTACAGTATCAGAGAACTTCACAATATGTCTTAAGGTCACACTTGAAGAGTGGTGATCAGCGGCTCAGTGTCCAGATGCAGACCAGTGACGAGTGGTGTTCTCCAAGGGTCGTCATACTGGTACTATTTAATATCTTTGTCAGTGACATGGACAGTGACATGGAGTGCACCCTCAGCAAGTTTGCTGATGACACCAAAATGTGTGGCTGGAGGGAAGGGATGCCATCCAGAGGGACCTTGACAGGCTGGAGAAGTAGGCTTGTGCAAACTGCATGAAGTTCAACAAGGCCAAGTGCAAGGTTCTGCACCTGGGTCAGGGCAACCCCTGGTATCAGTACAGGCTGGAGGATGAAGAGATTTAGAGCAGCACTGTTGAAGGACTTGGGCATAGTGGTGGATGAAAGTTTAACATGAGCTGGCAATGTGCGCTCACAGCCCAGAAAGCCGACCATATCCTGGGCTGCATCAAAAGAAGCATGGCCAGCAGGTCAAAGGAGATGATTCTTCCTGTCTACTCTGCACTGGTGAGACCCCACCTGGAATACTGTGTCCAACTCTGGTGTCCTTAGCACAAGGAAGACAAAGACCCATTGGAGCTGGTCCAGAGTAGGGCCACAAAAATGATCAGGGGGATGAAACATCCCTCCTATGAGGGAACACTGAGAGAGTTGGAGTTGTTCAGCCTGGAGAAGAGAAGGCTTTGAGGACATCTTATTGCACCCTTTCAGTACTTAAAGAAGGCTAATAAGAAAGATGGGGACAGACTTTTTAGAAGGGCCTGTAGTGATAGAACAAGAGGTAATGGTTTTAATCTGAAAGAGGATAGATTTAGACTGCCTAAAAGGCAGAAATTCTTTACAGTGAGGACGATGAACCACTGGAACCTGTTGCCCAGATGGGGGCATAAGCCCCATCCCTGGAAACATTTAAGACCAGGTTGGATTGAGCTCTGAGGAACTTGATCTAGTTGAAGATGTCCCTGCTCTCTGCAAGGGGGTTGAACTAGATGAGCTTTAATGGTCCCCTCCAAATAAAACCATTCTATGACTGTAAGAACAGAAGTCACACTTGGTAAAGCTTTAGAAAGTGTGTTTGTCAGTGCCGCCAGATGCTGAATCTTTTTTTTGTTTTTTGTTGTTTTTTTTTACATACAACTTTCTAGTTTGTCTTGTTTTGTACCAGGATCTTCTTGCAATAGCTTACAGTTTGCCAGATCAGTAACCATGACCAGTGCATGCATAGGCCATCATTAAGAACTATCGCAAGAATTAATTTACATAAAAAGGCGAAAATGAAAACAAAATTGTTCCTACATAAGTAGTTTCAGTGGTTACAGTGAAAGTCTCGAGGCAGCTGCTTGTGGCAATGGTGTGTTTTTACTTTCCTTGACATAAAGGAATTTATCTTGCTTAGTAAATCTTTCTTGTGGTAAAATGTTAGACTGATGAGCATTTTATGTTGCATTAGTGATTTGAACAAAGAGAATTTATGTGTAAAGTGTGCAGGTAACTAAGACTGGTATTAAATGTAAGTTGTTTCAGCTTTCAGTTTTTTATTAGTGTAATTCAGTCTTTGCTTATTGTACTCAAGCTCATACTAAGTGCTTAGTTCAGATAGACTAGAATTTGCTGTTTGCTTAAAAGGCGCTAAGAAAAATATTTGACTAAGTATTGAGTACGTCAGTCTGGGCTAGACCCTTGTTAAGTGAAGCTGCTGTGCTGGCATTCAAGCTTGCATGACGTATTTTATAAGCAAGAGATGACACTGAATAGATGTCACTCACTTTGTTGTATGTATTCAGGTATATCCTTTTAAAAAAAGCTCATACTAAGTGCTTAGTTCAGATAGACTTTCAGATAGACCTTTTGTATAGGGATTGCACTTAGTCTTTCTAAGCATGTATGTTACTGTTTCTTATGTAACATTATTGATAATGAACTGACAAGAAAGGGCACTGTATTAATAATCATCCTAGTAATGTTTGTGACTGGCCCTGTTTTCTCTCTCCTTTTGTCTGGAGATCATATATTAATGCTGCTTGTAAAAACTAAGAATGACAAAGTGACTATTCTGATTTTTTAAATGAAGTTTGAAGGTACTAATTTTATTTTTTGCTTGGTTTGTTTTGTGGGGTTTTTCTTCTCCTGTATCTCCTCTTCACCTACCACATAGAGGGAGATTCCCTGCCAATCTATCTTTTTTGTTTTAGGTGGTTGTGTCTGCAAGATATTTGATAGCTGTTAGTGTTTGACAAGGTATTTTATTGCCCATTGCTTGGTTTATCACATATACACAGGTTAGTTTGTAATAAAACAAAATGTTTCCCAGTGAGCTTTAGCAGACTGCATAAAGCCTCAAAATACTTGACCTGTCTGTCTCACCCCAGGATAGTTTAGAAATACATGGAAGGGAATGGATGAAAACTGGCTGAAAATTTTAGTAATATGAAAGTTTAAAGGGTTTTGTATTGTTTGTCATTTTTCTTGAGTTTGTAAAGAAACAGCCTGAGAAGTGTCCTTCTGTGAAATAAGTGAATTCTGTTACTTTAAGATGAGCACAATTCAAGAATCAAATATATGAATTATGGCCAACCTAAGAAAAAGAGTTTGCACTCATGAAACTAAAGCTGAAACCTAGTATTTTATGCAATAGAAATATAAAAAACTCCAATGAACTTCATAAACTTCAAAGTGCTAGTAAGCTAAGTGACTGAAAATAAAGTGAATCTTATCCCAGTGTGATTATGAAGAGTTTGTTTTTAGAATCAGGAAAATTTATGGAGTATTCAGTGATTTCTTTGCACTCTTACTGCAAATAAATTGTGTCTAAAGAAAGAAAATCAAAATGAGGATGCTCTTGCCAAGCTCATTCCACAAATCTGTCCCTAATTTGTGTAATCTTAAAGTGTAAATTGTGTCAGTACTTCTGCTGCTTTGGGTCTGTCTAGCACTTAGATATCACTTTGGATATGATCCGATTCAAGTAAAGTGCACAGTGCAAAGCTAGTCTCTTTTTGCAGATCTAGCTTGGAGTGTAATAGTAAATAAATCTAAAATTAAAGCCAATTTTAAAATAAGAACAGTTTGGGGGAATTTTAATAACCTGTGATAACAGGATAATTATTATAAATTCATGTCACTGGTTATGATGTTAAATTGAAAAAATACATGAGCAATGAGTGTCAAACTGCTTTATCTGATTAAATCGGATTATATAACAATTTCTTTTGTTAAAAAGGAGTAGAAGTTAAATGGTATGAGTCGTTCTGAAGATCTCCGTGTGTAACATGAACCAATAAAAAAGACAGCTGTATCAGAGCATGCTGAAATTTCCATTTAAAATAAGCTGCATCTACTCAGTTGGAGATACTGAATGTCTAAATAAATTAGCAGTCATTATTGCAGATTCATAGCAAGATAGCTTAAAGTCTCAGAATTTGTTGGGACGTACATTAGTGGTGGTTTATGCCTCAAGAGGCCTAGTGTGTTGGCAAAGCTGTCACTTACAACTAGTTCATATCTCCCAGATATAAGATCTAACTTCTCTTTATGCAACTACGTATAAAATGAGGTTGTTGTTATTACTGGAGATCTAGGAGTGAGGGTCTTTATGACATTTTTGTGTGGTCCCTCTGCGTGTTCTTAGGAAACTTGTAATATTATTAGGTTTCAAAATAGTAAAAACAATTTTTAATCAACTGACATAGTTTGAAAAGCACAAAGTGGCAGCATGTTTTCCATAGAATAGTGGAAGTTACCATTTATTAGATATTACTATTTACTCATAAAGTGATGAAACTGCAGTCCTTACTGTATCCAAAAGAATAAAGGAAAAATCATACACCTGTAGTTCCTTAAATGAGGAACATTAATATCCCTGGACAGAAGTTAGCCTGCATTAATAAACACAAACTGTTGTTTGTAACTGTTGTTACATTCTTCAGAATGGAGTTTCTTTTATTATCCTGCCACTTTCTACTATATATACCATACTGCTATTTACTGTATTATCCTGTCTTCTTCTTGATTTACAATTTTCTGTCAGTCTGGTTTTTTGAGCAGTGGACTTACACTAGATTCAGGACTTGTTCTCATTGAAGCTGTAAAATATTCGATTGACAGAAGGTATACAAATTTTGTGCTTAGGAAATTCTGGATTTCTTTTCCCTCTTGAGCTGGAAGGAAAACTTTCAAAATCTTGAAGTTGTGCCAAATGCACTTATTCTCAGATTTTTTAATAGAATTTAATTTCTTCCTGACATGCAGTAGCAAACCACAGAGTTGCATTGGTCTCCCAACATGAGCAGAGAGACTGATTACTTGGAAAGTAGAAGCTGTAAAACTGACATTAGTGTGAAAAGCCTGAGGTGAATTTATTTGGCAAACCAAGCATACATCAATAATTGTTTTTAAAAATGCTTCCAGTTAACCTTCAAAAGATTCTCTACTCTCTGTCTCCTTGCAAAAAAGTAAGGTGCAGATTCTGAAAAATAAATACATAAAATATGAACAAAAATGCAACATTAGTATTACTGGTACTTCCATGAGTCAACTGAGATAAAATGCAGAAAGCATGGCAGCAAAAATAAGGGGTTTATGTATACTGGCTATGTGTTTTACAATCAAACAGCTGTTGTTTTGCAAATATCTAGATGGCTGCAATTATTGATGCAGCTTTTTCCTTAGCAGAGCAATGCAAAATTTTAATTCTTAGGTGCTTATTATTTTCCTGACCAGTTCAGAGGCTGATGATTTTTTCCTTTCCTGTAAGAAGATCAAGCTTTAAAGAGGAGGAGGGGAAAATCCTGACCCAAATTCTGTTGTCATTATCACTGACAGTATCACAATAGTGTTATAGTGTTTACATTACCAATTGTCAGTAAAAAAGATACGAACTAATATAATTTTCTTCGTTGTTTTAGGTTTTCCAAAAATTGCAAATAGGAATACAGGTCTCACATGTAATAAAAATGTTATTAATTCAAAATATTTGGTGTTTGCTAATTCTATTTTTTATGGACCTAGCAATTTTCTTCTGTCCTCATCCCTGTATTCTTCTCTTACTGTCCTCGTTATATTTTCTTTCATTGTTCTTCATTTTTTCCAGTTTTCTTTTTTGCTTCTTTTTTTTTTGTTTCTTCTTTATTTTTCCTCTCTTTTTAAATTTTTTTAAATTTATTCTGAGTTTCTCTTGGTTTCTCTCTCAAGCATTTTATAACACACTTGAATCTCACTGTAAAAACCTGAAATGCCAAAAGCTAGGCCTGAAAAATTACAGTAGAAAAAAAAAGTGAGAAAAACCCCCTCAAACAACAAAAACCCCAACAAAACAACAAACCCAACATAAAAACCAGAAAGTAAATATTTCCCATTTTTTGAGTTCAAGGTGAATCCTCTGGACCTAGGTATCAAAATCCCTGTTTGAATTATAGGCATTAATGGTTTAACTATAGTATACCTTGGTGTTATTTGGGGCTCTGAACACTACATGAGAAGTTGGGTTTTTTTTGTGACAGTTAGGCCTTTTCTAGAACAACCATGTTTTCTGACTTAAAAAAATACAAAAGTCCTCTGTCAATTTTGGTTATAATCTCTTCAGATCACCTAAATCTGGACTCTATTCCTAGTTCAATTTTCTGAACTTCTTAAATTATAGGAACTGAATTATCAGGTTTGCGTTGTGGATGCACTGAGTAAAAAGGAAAATAAGAACTTGATATTTTTCAATTTGGGGCAGATGTTTTTTAACAGAGAAGTTGTGATCTGTAGATGGGAGAATACTCAAGATTTGCAGTACAGAAGGTTTTTATACAAAGCCAAAAAATATATATTTGAGAGCAGTTTGTTGTCTATAAGTTAACTGTGGTTTAAACCCCTCCCCCCCAAACCAAAACAAACAAAAAAAAATCCTAGTCTTTATGATGATGAACAAATTTAAACAGTCTGTTTCATTATTCATTCTCATGTGGGGAGAACTGGCAACAGTCTTTCTAGAGCTGTTAATGAAGAAGTGCAGGCAAGCTATCATAAACTCTCTCATATGCAAATCATTAGCATATGAAAGTAAGTTATAAAGCCAAATAGTTATTGATTTGTAAACAATCTTTAAGTTTGTGTTGCATTAACACTAAAACAACTAAGCAAAGATTCATTGTCACATAAGTGTTTTGATCCCATATTCCTTTTATCATTATTTGTGACACATATTGTGATTCTTAAATGTCAAGTCCTTCAACAGAACAGAGTTGCAGTGGAGTCATTGTTGAAGTAATTGTTCCATTCTATTTTTCTTACTCATGACAAATACAATTGTAAAAATACCATGCATTTATTTTTGAACAACAGTCTGTTTAACAAAAATTGAACTTGTAGCAATGTTTTTAGGGTTATAAAATATTTTTTCAAAAGCTAAAGAAACCCTTAATATGTATTGCTATTGATGTTTGAAGGCTCTGGTTCAACAATGCATGTGTGTGTTTGTATGGATGCATTTTTCCTTGACATAGCTTGTGAGTTATTCTATTAAAAAAATGTATGTCAGCATTCATTGTCAAAGAACTCTGCTTATACTTCACCATCCCTGTGCAAATACTGCTTACAATATTAATTTTTCTTTGTATTGAATTGTTTGCTTTAATTAACAAAATAAACATTGAACTCACTATAATAATAAGCTAGGGACATAGAGTTTGTAGTTGTAAAAAAACCCAACCAACAAAGTAAATAACAAAATGAAAAAAAATCAGCACCAACAAAATGCCCTGTCCTTAAAACCTTGGATCGATGAAATGACAATGTCATGTGGGAATCCCACTGAAATACTGTGTCTGGGTAAAATAGCCACACGGATATTTTGTCCAGTTTCTATGAAAAAGAAGAGAGAAGCCATAACACAAATAATCCATTTACTTATGAAATAGGTATGGCACTTAAAGATATCATCATACTACAGTGTGTCAGTCAAGGACTTCAAAGAAATATCTAATAACTTAGCATAAGGAATGCTAAATTGAACTAGTCTCCAGGATGCATTTAGCAGCTAAATGTTAATACACTCCGTCCCATGTCCTCTTTTCCTCATATGTGTCTTTGGCTGAGATTAGGCAAAAAAAATGTAGACAGCAATAGTATTAGCCATTTGCTAGATAAAGTTTAAGTACCTCTAGTGTGTCTTTGAAGAGTTGTTCTTCATTCTTCTATGAATAACTTGAAGAACAACTTTTTGAAAATGTGTTTAGCCAGTAAGGGGAAAAAAGTTAATTGAATTTACTATTATATACACTTTAAGAAGAGATTAAAAAAAAAACAAAACTGGGAAGATTGCTGGAGTTATTCAGGTGGGGTTTTTTGAAAAGAGATGCAGTTGTATTGGTTCACATAATCAAAGTTAAAAGTTAACTTACATAGTGCGATATTGAAGACTTGGGGAGAAATATTGTCTATGTAACTGAACTGCTAATGCATAAAGCTATAGTTATTTTAAGAAAGGCAAGTTATTTAGAGTCTTACCAGCTGGGTTAATTTTTAGGTGGGTACTTTTCTTCTCTTACTGAGCAACTAGTAGAATCATCTGAACCACAAAGTTGTGCAATATGATGTTTAGTTACCCAGAAATACAGTGAGATACATTTTCTGAATAAATACTTTTAGGGAAGGAAAACTAAGAAGTGAAAGAGAAGCTAACTTAGATTTTAATTTTTACATTTAAATTTTAGTCTGCAAGAAGACTGAAGATATTATAACAAAAGGTAGTATGAGCATAAAATCACTGAGTTTCTCTTCTCTGGGAAAGGAGAAAAACTGGAAAGTAATGCAGTCGGGAGTGAAAAAAAATAAATCCTAATGAATTGGGAAAGTAGTTGGTGAGATCATTATTACATTAAAATGTAATAGTAACAGACTAGAGGTTTATGCAACCAGGTGTTTTGTCGTTGATAATATTCAAAGGATAAAATACAAGAATAAGGAAGCATATAGTAATGTTTTGTATCAAAGTTCTTTAAAAGTGCAGCTCACAAACTCCCTGAGTGACATATTATAGCTGTGTTTTCTGATTTTAAAAGCTTTTGATAGACTGTTCTGTGAATTTGAGTAATTTACAGAGAAGGTTACTTTGTAAGGAAATGAAGATTAAGTTGAGTTTGATAAGGTGCATGTAAGAAGTCAACAAATATAAATGAACAAAGGAACCAAACTGTTTTCTGCTGGGATGTTGCCTTTTAGGACCAAACTGACAGCACAGAGATTACCAAAACACTTTCATGACAGATAGATGTGTTCACAAATTATGCAGCTTTTTTGTTCTGTGGTAGAAATGGCACAGTCCAGGAAAGTGAGATGGATGAGCGTGGCAGCTCATTATGTGACCTCCCTGTCCTACTGCATGGAAGGTGGCTCAGTCCAGAATTGAGCAGGTCAACATAGCAGGTCCATCTGGGTCATGTGTGTGGCTGAAGTGCTGGATCCCCCGGATTTCTCTTTGGTTCACTTGTCTGGAAGCCTTTATTTGCCATTGAGTCTCTTGCATGTCTCTGTGGTCTCTCCCCTGACACAATCAATTATGGGATTGAGAATGCAAGTCGATCAACATGTTCAAATTCACTTAATGCCAACAACTGTCAGTTGCTGTCACTGGTGCTCACAATCTGCACTTGTCAAAAATACTCATTATCTTTTCAGTGATGTTTTTACATTGATTAACAGGTTGTTTCTGCCAAGTGAACCACTGCTGTTATAACCAAATTTGAAACAGGCTCATCCTATGCCAGCTAACACACTGGACCAAAACAGGATAACTTTTGTTCAGAAGCCAGTAATTTTGTCACTGTGATCATGCAATATGTTTGCTACACTTAGACATTTTAGTACATCTGAGCCTTCTATTCTTCTATATTAATTTAATAGATGTCAAGTCAGATTTCCTTCTGTAGTACAGTGACAGGCCTTCTGGATAGAGGAAATAGCACAGATATTCTATATCTTGATTTTAGTACTGACTTTTACAGCTTCGTAAGCTCAGGAAATGTTATCTAGATGCCACCAGTTTATGAAGAGCTGCAACTGTGTTTGAAGGTAGTACTAATTGAGACCAATAAGATCAAATTAAAGAAATAGCTGGAAATGTATAGGAATTCATCCAGCAAGGAAAAGGGCATTTATGAAAATAAAATTATCCCTTGTATCAGTGTATGAAATAAAAAATTTGGTTAAATTAAACATCTTGGCCTTATAGTGGGTAGCAGACTAAATTTGAGTTTCATTGTAATAAAAAAAACAAAACACCACAACAAAAAAAAAACACACAAAAAACCAAAAAAGTTTTTCTCCAATTGCTTTTTAGTTAGACACTGTATTATGGAATTAGATCACAGGAACAAAAATTCAGGTTTTGTAATAGGGAAGCTACGTAAGTACAAAGTGGAAAACCTCTTACTTAGAGGGGTTTTTTTAAAGAATGGATTTTACAAACAGGATCTATCTTCTACATAAATCTCCTTGTAGGTTCCCTCTAAAGATTTTTAAAAATGCATTTCATAGGTGGTAACTTCTTATGGAGCAGCGGTAAATGGTTTTGCAAGCTGAATCACCCATTCAGGCAGTAATGTCACATGGATAGCTAAAATCATGATTAGTAGGCAAGCATCATCATATGTTACCTGAATGCTTTGGTATGTTTGTGGTACTTCATTGTCAGCTGCTACTCAATATGAAATTGAATATACACATGTGGAAATGCTCTAATGGACATAATTCATTTCCACAGAACTATGGTGGAAAGATCTGCTTATCATCAGTGTGAAACCAGGGACCTCAACATTGCTTTGGTTTTTAGACAGCAGACCAAGTTAACTGAAGAGCATAGGAGAAGCAGCATCTCTGAATTAATGTAGACATTTTCCTCCCCTTTGTACATGGGAGCTCCACAGATACTACAGTCCTTCTCAGACAGTTATAGAATGCATCTTATAGAGGCTTAAGGCAATTTCAGCCAAAGAATTTCTTAAATTACATGGTCTTGCTTGAACTCAAGATTATGTATCCATTTGTAATGCTTCATATAACTGCAGCTTCAGTCTCTTTGATGCAATAATTTTACTCCAGTGTTCTCTGGCTATTATCCACTTCTAAAGCAGTGACCTTTGTTCAAATGGAGTATGGAATGCATGCCAGAGTGGTAGTATGCGACTGGTAGGGACGTCTTATGATAGAAGGAAAGAGGCACTTCTAAAAATGTTTTGGTTCAATGGTATGATGCATATTTAAACACCCTTTTAAATGCCTTCTTTTTTCTTCTTTCATTGGAAACAAAGTATACATTAGGCCAAGAGGATGAGCTAAACCTAGGAAAAACTCTGTGCTGAATTTCAGGGACTGTTTTCTCTCTTTTGACTATTGGACAGCCACCTTTATCCACCTGAACTATGATGATGATTTTTTATTTTTTTATTTTTTTCTCCTGTCAGTTACAGGCAGCTTTGATCACAAAGGAGAACCAAGGAGAATGTTTCAGATATTTCCAGAGCTCATATCCTATTCTGTAATTAACATGTAGAATGGAAGAGTTTACTTTCAGAGCTTGTTGTTAGCAGATGTAATGTTAGTAATCCAGGTGTTTCCTCCTATCCAGCTGCTGTAAAATTATGTGCTTAAAGATGGAAAAGGAGACAAGAAAGATGCCTGATTCTAAACTAAAAGTACAGCAATGTGGCTGTGTCACAGTATAAACACACTGACTACATGTGTTTATAAAAGTTGTATACATGCTTTTCTTAAAGGGTACCTTTGGTCAGACTGTGAAATATTATTAACTTGAAAAGTTTCAAAAATTGACAACTCAGACATGATTTAGCCAATCCTACTATGTTCCATTTGCTCTAACATCAGCAGATCTTGATTACTCCCTACGGATGAATATAATTCAGATGGAGTAGAAGAAAACTTTTATAATGCCTTAGTGTATACCTCTAGTTTGAGGTAAATTTCTTAGGCTGTTACAATGTTAAACACAAATGATAGAGTAGCCAGTAAAAAGAAAGGCTCTGCTGGGCCTCATACTTACAAATACGGAAGAACTGTTTGGGGATATAAAGGTCAGAGCAACCTTGGCTCAGATGGAAGAGTCAAGGTGCCTATGAGGAGACAGCAAGGCAGAAAGCAGGAGCACAACCCTGGACTTCAGGAGAACAGATTTCGGCCTCTTCAGGGTGTGCTTGGAAGAATCCCGTAGGAAACCATGCTGGAAATAGAGGTCTAAGGAAGCTGGTTAATTTTCAACGATCACCTTCTCTGTGCTCAAGAATGGTCTGTCACAATGAATAGGAAATCAAAGGCAGCCAGAGGCTGTCATTAGTGAATGACAGGGAACAAAAAAGGAAGGTAGAACCAAGGCAAATGACCCAGGAAGACACGGATAAACTATTTAAATGCATAGGATTAGGAAAGCCAACACCCAGTTGGAACTGAATCTGGTTAGTGACATGAAGAAAAGCAAGAAGGGTTTCTGCAGGGCTTCAGGGCTGTATCAACAGCAAAAGGAAGACTATGTAAAATATGGAACTACTCTTGAGTAGGACAAGGGACCTGGTGAAAGAAGGTGGAAGAGGCTGCTTTACTGAAGGTCTCCTTTGTCTTTACCAGTAACACTGGTCTTCAGGAATCCCAGAACCCTGAAATCACTTTACAAAAGTAGTGCTTCTGTAATGAATCACTGAGTCCAAAGAGACACATGAATACTGTAGGTTGGCAACTATCCCTGTTCTAATGAGTCAGACACCTGTTGGATAGTTTGGGCTCTGTGTGTGAGCCTGTGTGTGTGTGAATATTTGTGTTGCATCTAATTATAATGTGTATGTGGTTTTAGTACCATATCCTGTGGTTAATCACAAGAAGGGGATAGTTTAAGTTATTTAAAGATTTTCAAAGGCTATTTTAGAGGCTCCTTATGTTAAGGAGTATAATATAGGTATAACCTGACCACTGAATAAGTTTAGAATGAAAGTTAAAAGAAAGCTGTATTGTATATATAAGAATTCTGAAAAGCTTAGGAACAGCTTTTTAAAACACAAGACAGGTAGCTGGATTTATGATAGACTATATTAACCTTAGGGATATGATTTTAGAGCTTGGGTTCCTCTCAGGAGCAGGGGCTGACTTACATATCAGAGGAGATCCAGCATATTTTTCCTAGTATGAAACAGTGATTGTGTCTTCATGTTTTTCATCATAGTTTATACACTTTATTTCTGAATTATTTTATGGCAGAAATTATCTACTAGATTGAAAATTATTTTTATAGTTTTCTATTTTATATTCTTTGCTAAAATAATTTAATCACTGTTTCATGTAAATACACTGCATATATAACAACAAAAATATTGTTACGTGAGACTAAAAAGAAACTAATTGTCAAGAAGAGGCCTTGAAAAAGTAAATAATAGAATTACTATAGAAAAAACAACTCCTAGCAGAATCTGTACAAATACTTAAGAATCTATGAGACATAGGCTTGAAGTAGGTAGATAAGGTTAGGACTTTTAGAGTGGTTCTTGCAGGCATGAAAAATAACAAGGAATAACACTGTTAATTGTTCTGTACATTTTCGTGGTAATTGGCACCATTTACAGCTTCTAAATTTTAAATTATAATGTATTCATTGAAATTTAACTGACAATTGAACTGAGAGTTGAAATGAGTGTCAATCTTTTGAAGTTTTCATCCTATGGAACCTATATGCCCATATAAAAGCATTACTTTAAAAATAGTGATTCAAACTTGATGAAAAATAGGGGGGGGGGGGGGGGGGGGGGGCAGTGTTGTTTGCTTGGTTTGGTTTTTTTGTTTGTATCTGCTCATTTCAAAGGATAACTGCACTTCCACAGGATATCATTGGTAAATTGTGCAGAGATTTAGTTTTTCTGTCTGATCAGATCCAATCCTAAATAGCTTTTCTTCTGTAAATTACTATCTTTACTAAATAAGCAAACATACTACTTCTGCACAGTTTAACTGGTTGTTAAAATAAAAGTTGTGTTTTCTGTGGCAAGATCAAATGACTCCTGCATTTACAAATATGTTTGGTTTTCAGATTACTGTCAGCTATTCTGGTTTAATATTTGTGATGTTTGATATTTACGTTGCAGCTTTGTTGCCAGGATGATGGGCCTAATTACCCTAGAGATGCAGAAATAATTAGATAACTTTGTTTGTAATCTTTCCCGGTAGGATTTTGGAGATGATGGGTCCTTGTACATTACTAAGGTTACCACAACTCATATGGGAAATTACACCTGCTACGCTGATGGCTATGACAAACTCCATCAAACTCATATTCTGGAAGTGAATGGTAAGAAAAATTTTCTAATCACGAAACCCTAAGAGACCTTGACTTGAATTTTGTTGTGCAGATCTGTTCTTCTTGGTTTACTCTTTTTATGTTGTTACATCTTAACAGAAAAAGATACAATTGTTTTTCCATATCATTCTCCTATAAATAACCTTGCAAAACTTTAAAACATAATATTTTAAATATAATATTTTTCATTTATTACTTTTGTATGAATAAGCATTATTAAAAGGAGTAAAGATAATCCAGAGTACTATATTTTTTAGTATTAATTTAGTAATTTTGAAGAACACACTTGAAAAAATAAGTGCACAGGTATGTTGTGTTATGAACTTAAAAAAAATGCACTACCCTAAAAAAAGTGGTAATTGATATGGTCTTCTAAATTTATTATTTTGAAATCTAATTTTTATTTTAGTAGATTAGGCATCTGGATTTGATTTTACATTTTTGTACATCTGTTAAAGTTGTTAGGACCACTTTCTTGAGCTCTGTACTTAGACAAAACTTAAATGCAGTTGTTACTGGTGCCCTGATGACAGCCCTTTCCCTTCTTGTTAACTGTAGTATCCTCTCCTAGATTTTTCACTTATATATATTATTTTTTTCTAAATTATTTTAAGCAGTTGTTCTCCTCCACTGATGAAGAGTTCAGGGATCCTAGTGTGCTTTATCCCCAGTGAGGTTTAATGCCTTTTGTTGTTTGGGTGACTTAGTGCTTTCCTTCATTTTCAAAGTTCATGTTTATTTTTGACTTTTATGTCTGTCTTTCCACAGTAAACTGTAAGTGTTTGTCATCCATGTTGATATTTAATCCTATCCAGAAAGCTGTTTGAACTCAATCTTCTCTTGCAAATTTACTTTACATTAACGGGCTCCAAGTTTCTGCTAAAGTGTATTATAGATCTAGTTTCTTGGCCCCTGCTGTTGCCATCATTCCTTTTTTTTTTGTGTTAATTGTTAGTCAGTTGCATAAACTCTTATTAAAATTGACTTTTGTTGACATCTCCTATCCAAAAATGCTGAAATATTTTCTGATATTCATATCTTTTATTGATATTCACAGAAAGCAAAACTTCCAAGATTATTTTACTCTCCTAACATGGTTAATTCTACCTTTAATAACATGGGCTTTTTTCCACTTTCTGTTGATAACATTCTTCTCACTTTAAATGACCTTGATGTTCAGTGCTATTTTGCAGGTTTTTTAAACATGTTTCTGCCACTGTGTTTCTTCAGGAAACTGGTTTGGAATATCTATTTATCCAACTCTTTTAATTTTTTTTGCCATTTTCTCCCACCTCCCCTTTGTAAATAGAATGTCCTTCCTGAGCTAATACATGACTTCAATGCCTTTTCCTCCTTCAAATTTTATTCAGGAATTCTCTTCTGTGATTTAGAAAGTCAGGTAGCAAATGCTGCATAGACTGAAGTGCAATTGACTTCCTGTAAACACAGCAGAATTATTGGTGAGTTAGGCATATTTGAACGTCCTTGACCATCTTTCTCCTTTTGTGTTTCATGTGTTCTGGCTTACCCTAATTTATTAAGAAAATTATATTATTGTAAATATTTTCCCCACCTATTTCAATCTGCTAATAATCCCAAAGAGGTGTGCTGCAACAGTTAAAATATTAAGATTTTTCATATTTAGCTCAGTTCAGCCCACAGTGAGGCAAAACTCCACTGAAGCTGAAGGTTTTCTGCAAGACTAGAAGATGAAGAAACATTATGTGGCATAGCTGAAGGAGTAACTGTATTTTTTTCTCGTGAAGAAATGAAAATGATATATTCCATCTGTAAACCACTGTAAACCTTTATGGTGCCCAAGGCAATCACTGTCATTGCTGCTCTGTATCATTCATGTAAATTTGAAGTTGTCCAAACAAATTGACTGGTCCACGCTTGCTCTGTTCAAATAGCTACTGTTCCAAACTGGAGTGGTACTTTCCAACACCATTTAGGATCTTGATTTTTTTGGAGAGTGAGAAAAAGTGAAAAGAGTCCCTTTGAGCAATAGAATAATTTGCCATGAATGTCGCGGATAAATGGAGTTAAAACCACTGAGATTAAAGGTCAAATGAACAGCTTTTGCAGTTTAGATCTGTATTTCTAAGCAATAATCTTCCTAAGCACAAGGATGATGGTCAGTTCTTGTAGCTGTGATAATGACTAATTATTTTAATGGCACTTGTATTAACAGGAGAGTCAGACAAAAGGTTAATGAGATAATGAGGCCCCATTGATCACAAAGATCTAATGTGAACGTTCAGTGAAAACAATGTAATTGGATTTTAAATTCTTTCCTGAGTTCCACTGTGTAAATCTAGATATTTTCAGAATAAAATATTTATATATTGTACATTGACTAGTTTGCAAATATTATATGTATATAAAATGTCTATGTATTTTTATTTTAATCTTAAAACCTTTAGGACTTTTTTTTTAGTTTTGAATTGCCTCATACAGTACTAAAGAATAATTAGCTTTCTTTGAAGTCTTAACAATACATATAATCAGCAGTGTAAAAGGTGTTTTATAGTGAGAAGATTCAGTCTAATCTTACACAAATAATATAACGAACATTGTCTGCCATATTATAATAAGTTCATATTTAACCCTTTTTCATAGAAAATGGAATCAAATGCCCTAAAATAAAAGCTGTAATGGTACAGGAGCAATTGTTTCATTAAACAATGCTAGTTATTAGCATTTACATAATACTTAAAACTTTAAGTGTATAATTTTGTGACTGTGTGATTCTGAGATTACATCTGAGCCTGTTAGTTTGATCCACCCTTTCCCCTGTCCATATCTGGTATTGATATTAGTTCCATCAGGTATTTTTCCTTTAATGTAGTTGACATGAGAGGTCATAAACTCCATGAATTAGGAAGTTTGTTCTCAAGTAGTGATAGGTATGTGTGATAGTCTTAGTATCACTGAAGACAAAGAGGAGCTATATAATTCCATCTCCTGTAAAATGTTTATAATATCAGCTCTGTAATTTGTTCACTAAAATCTGTCTTTACCTGATTTGTATTTCAGAATGATGTGTGTTTTCCCTTATGCTTGTTTATTAGCCTCTGTCTTTTTTCCACGGCAGCCATTCAAAAGTTCCTAGAGGAATGCTGGCAGAGTTCTTCCAAAACAAAGCAGTAAATAGTGGTCAGAGCAAAAAAATTGTAACAAACCCAGATATTCTTGTAATATGGGTAGTTGTATTTTTTAGGGGGTCATCTATCTCTAAAATGCCATTTGATAATATTAATATATTCAATTAGCCACTTATATATTAATATTCAGCTATTTAAGATAACAGACAACTGCGTCAAGTTAGTTGAAAGAGCAGATTTGCATAATAAACCAAGATTCTTTCCTTAGATTTATGTTATTGCTTATGATATTTTGAGTGTTAAAGAAGCATTTTTAATAATGATTACTCTTTCTTGTTATTACTGTTCTGAGGATTAAATGAATTGTGACCCAAAAATATCTAGAAAGTTCATGTTCTCTTTTTAGCTTAATATTTTTCAAGTTACAGATCTATGCTGTCTGTAACAAGAGATGCTAATATTGATCATGAGGACAATTATAGACATGATACTTAGATGAGTGTCTATATATTTTTTTAAACTCAGTTTTTCTATTTTGTAAGCATATTCATTTCATTTCTGAAAAGGTGTTTCTAGACAAAAATAAAATGTCTTTAGTCATATTACAACCAAACATTGAGACTAACTTCAAATCCAAACTTGCTCTGGAAATGATATGAGTTTATGGTGTATGTCACAGATTAATTTACTATATATTTGTAGCTGCAATATGACTTTTTTTCCCCCCCTTTTTATGTATAAACAATGTTATCCTATTCGCTGAGCTTGGATATTCACCATATTTGGAACCAACAGTCTCACATGACTCTTTGAACCAAGTAATAAGGGATGTAGGCTTCATGTTACATACATGATTCTGCTAAATACAATCATGCAATGTTGTCTTCTCTCCCCTCCCTTTTCAACCTTTGTAATGGCCTCTCCCTTATAAAGTATGCCTCTTTAGATTAAGACATTAGAATATACCACTTTGAAAATCCGCATGAACAGTCACAATATTTCTGTACTTAAAATTTGCTTTTGGCTAATATTTATGGTCAGTTACACAAAAAAAGTGTTTGACATGAACTCGAAGTATTTACATCAAACTTGTCATATCAAATAATTTTTTTAGACTAAGCCCACACTGCACTATATTTGAATTGCCTGCGTGCCTCAGTTGCAAGGTTCTTGGGGCATATTCAGGTAGGCTCCAGGATAATTTGAACTTAAAAAAAGAAATTACAAAACAAAATTGGAAAACTTCCTTGTCTAGGTAACATATCAGACACAGAGTTCCTGAGGAAAGTGAGAAATGTCAAGAAACGGAAGAAATGTAGGGCAAGAAATAAACCCTAGTGTCATGCAAGTACCCGTGTGTCTGGGAAAACACTGCTAAAGGGAACAGGACATACAAAGAATTAGGGGACAGTAGAAGAAAACTCAGACCCACTTTCACTTGAGCAGGTCCTCACCTTGACATCTCCTAACCCTTGAGTAGTTAATTTAGCAACAGTAGCATCTTGTGATGTAGGTTTTGACTGTTGTTTAGGAAGTGTTAGATTTCAGTTTTAATCTTTTCTAAAACTTTTCTAAGAATAAAGTTGCTCCAAAAATACCATCTACCTTCTGCTCAAGCTAAACTAAGATATTCCTTTTTCTATACAATGAAAATTCTCCAAGATTGGACTGTTAGAAAATTCTCTTCACACACACTGAAGACCGTTAAGGTGTGGTAGTTAAATAGTTAACAGACACAAAACTGACACAAAATCTTCTAGGTATTCAGACTGCAATGTATTGCATTGCTTTGCTATTGGTCCTAAGAGTTTTTTGTGTTGTTAAGGTGTTTGAGAGTGTTAAGTGATGGCAATCCTGTCTCTAAGGAGATGGAGCTTATTGCTCACCTTGAGGGAAAGTGGAGAAATAAACTGTTTGGCTTTGACGCAGTAGGAAATCTTCAACATGGGGTAGGCTGCTGAAGGACCTTCTGTCAAGAAATGCTGAATGGGACAGACATGAAAATCAGACCCTAGGAAGCATGAGGCAGAGTAAGCCTGGAAGTTGAGATGCCAAAACAGACTCAGGCCATCTGAGCATGTAGTCAAGTGGGGCTGCGTGAGGAGCACAGTAGGGATGCAAGGTCTCCATATAGAATACACATCCTTTGAGAGAGAAGTGGAGGAGGAACAGGAATGGGAATGTCTGGCTTGAGATGAAAAGTAGAGATCTGCATCTATAAAAGCAAAGTCCCTTTCAGAAACTCGATAAAAACCTTAAATCCCTGATTTTTATAAATTCTTGCTTTCAGCTGGTAGTCTAAGCAACTAGCAGCCATAATTCTCACATTTTTATCCTTCTTCCCTGCTCTCTTATATTTTTGCAGTTTGCTTGTTGGAGTTAGGTTTAATTTTCTGTGTATATTATTTTAGAAGACCCTCGTCTCTAACTGGGTTTAAAATACCCTGAAACCTGCTGATTTTTTGCATCCTGAGATAAAGTGCATTTGTGTATTTCTTGCAGTGTAGAAGTTGGAGGCATTTCTGTGTTCTAATAAGACAACATACCAGGACATTTCTAGTAAACAGTTGGATAACATTTGAAAATATGCAGTCTTGTTCCAAAAGAGGCAGTTAATTTTTTATCTTGTTACCTTCTTTCTCTATCAACTGATACTTCATCCTCTACACAGCTGTGTTTTGTGACACCAGCTAAGTATTCCACATTTTTCAAGCTGCATTAAACACAACTTTGGGAAATAGGAAATATGCTTCTTTAACTTTCTTTACTGTTATTTTTTTTATTTTATTTTTGGAACAACCTCAAGCAAGTTCTCTATATATCTAATTAAAGATAAGATCAATAATTATTCATCTAAATAAAATTACACAGCAGGAGTTTTTCATCTTGCTAATCACTAACTACTAATAGGAATATTTCCCCTGTGATATCATATGCCCTCTCTCTGCCAAAGCTGATGAGCGGTGTGTAGTAGATTTTTAGTTGGTAAGCATATACTGCATGCAGCAAGTTTCCAAAGCTAGAAAAAGTGTTGTCAGGAATTCTTATATATTGCTTATAGTGAAACCTGGAAAAGTAGTCTTATAAATATTCTGTTTAATATCTTCATTAATGATCTGGATGATAAGACCACGATGTACCTTCAGCAGTTTTGCAGATGACACTAAGCTGGGAGGAGTGGCAGAAACCTCATGAAGTTCAACAGAGAGAAGTGCAAAATCCTGCTTCTAGGGAGGTACAACCCCATGCATCAATATATGCTGAAGGCCACCCAGGTGGTAGGCAACTTGGCAGGAAAAGACCTAGGGCTCCTGTTGGACACCACATTGAATATGACCCAGCAATGTGCCCATGTGGTAAAGAAGGCAAATGGTATTCTGGGAACAGGAGGTTCTGTCAGAACATCAGGAAATACTTCTTAGTGTAGGGGTAACTGAGCACTGGCACAGGTTGCCCAGACAGGTCTTAGTGTCTCCCTCCTTGGAGATATTCTACAATTTAGATATTGTCCTGGACAACTGGCTCTTTAGTGACCCTGCTTGAGCAGGGGAGCTCAGACAAGGTTACCTCTGGTTGTCCCTTTCAACTTCAACCATTACGTGATTCTGTGATTACATGTTTTATACAGGTAAGATGGATTGCTGATAAGTGTTTTTGAGAGAGGGGGAAGGTGGAGATGAGTGTTAAAGAAAAGTTTTGTAAGATAAGACAATTAACATCTCTGTTTCACATTATAACTGGCTGATTGTAAATTAGTCATTTTATAAAGAAATTTAAGGGGAAAAAATCCTATTACTCAACCCCAAACTATTGAACTAGAAATCAAGCTTTTTTCATTGGTAACAGAGGCAGTAACAAGAGTTTTTCCCTCACAGAACATTCTTTCTGCTTTATAAACTCACTGTGACAGAGTTCAGCATTGAATGTCACTGCATAACCTAATATCACAACTGTGCATTGCCCTGTTATAAATAGCTACAGGAGCCTTTAGGATTGCCTGTAATTGTTTTTCTTAAAATGAAGACAATACTCTTCTCCACTAAATTATAGTTTTTTCCTGCCTTCAGTTCCACCAGTCATCCGAGTCTATCCAGAGAGCCAGGCAAGGGAGCCAGGTGTGACAGCTAGCCTTCGGTGCCATGCTGAGGGTATTCCCAACCCACAACTTGGTTGGCTGAAGAATGGAATTGATATCACTCCGAAGTTATCCAAACAGCTAACTCTTCAAGGTAAAGGGGCATATTTATTGTTTTCTACAGGCTGAAAATTCCTTATCATTGTGTCCTTTCTGTACTATCTGTCCTTCTTACATAGTTTTAACCAAGGCTTGAAGTCTGAGCTAAAATATTTCAGAGGATATCTTCCAGTTGCTCCCCAAGACACATATCTACTGTTTTCTCATTATAGAATAATGGTTGCACTTACTGCAGGGCTACCAATGATTTTTCTATGCAAAAATGTTTAGTTTCTGAGTAGAGCATGCAGCCCAACACGCAGTCCCAACCCAATATTAGGATTTGTCACTACAACTATATTAATGCCATTCAATGAGTATCCAACACCGATATTTAAATTGGGAAGCAATGCTTTTGTCTGTAAATATTTAATTCTAATACATTGATGTTAATCTAGTTGTTTTTCATGATTCTAGATTTAAATTTAGGTCAGAACACGAACAAAACTTTACTTCAGCTCAACTGAAAATAAGTTTTTTTGACTGATAAGAATCTCAGTGAAGCTGAATTTGAATGAATGGTGGAAAGGGACACTAGGAGAAATATCTGAAGTGGATGTGCTGTTTTCTGAGTGGTCTCAGCAGAGCTCTGAGAGCAAAGATACTGTACATAAGGAAAAACAACCCATGACTACAGGAAAGTCTTAATTTTAATCAACAATAAAGGGCAGTCTGTGAATCTTCTATGTATCTTCAGGGCTCAGCAAATTGCATGAACCTGCCCAGCACAAAACCTAGCTTCTTCAGTCCTTCTGGTGATTTTTGTTCAGCTTTGGAAAAAAAATAACCTCACGATGCCACTGTTACCTTTCAAAACATCTCTCATTCATCTACAAAACAAGGAGGTGTGTTAGGGTAGGATGGCAATCAGGCTGCAGTGTAAGAAACAGCAGGACAGCCAGACAGCAAGTGCTTCTTTGAAGAGTGTCTTACCTTCCCTATCGGTGTCGTAGTAATCTGTTCTTTCATGGCCATCTGCCCTGGATATATGTGAACAATTGCATAGTATAAACATGTTCCACTCTGAGTAGCAAGTGATGGATTCCACTTCCACAGCAGCATTCTGTTAATTTCTCCTGTAGGGATTTGGCTGAATTTCTTACCCCCTACCACTATATTTTATATTGATAATAAATAAATAAGAATAGCTCCTCACTAAGCAAAATACATTTAGTTCTGTTTTCTTGAATATATTTATATGAAGTAAAATTTTGAAAATCTCATTGCATTTTTCCTAAGTTAAACTATCTGTGCATTAGCTTCAAGCAAAATACTGTCTAGAAGGAATGTTACACCATAACCCAGTGGCCCTTCTAGTCCATATTTTAGAATACTTACGAACCTGTTTTCATAAAATAGATCCCACAGTTGAACAAGAATGCTGGACTTAAAATGCAATGAAACATTGGTAAAGTCGCTATTCATATCACAATGTTTAAAAGACCTTTGCCTGTGAAACTTGGACTGTTTATTGATGTCCCTACTCAAGCTGACATACAACACATGAAGTGGTTTCCACATTCTCCTGCACTGATGTAGGTTTAAAATTCCATGCACATCCTTTTTCTGTTGTTACACTGCATTCGCACAAAAACAAAAACCAGGTGCCTCTGGTTACTATAAACTGATACTTTTATTAAGTTATTATTTATGTTGAAATTTTAGCCCAGTATGTTCCATGGAAACCTGGATTTTTTTGCATAAAGCCAGCAGTGTTGTCAAGTGACCAAATGCAACATACTAAAACCATAATATTTACCTGATTTAGAAGGCAACTACAGTAATTTAAACATGTATAAAACCTCAGGCTGGTATTTGGCTCTAAAGTGCAAAAACATATGAAGTATTCCAGATACCTGTGGAATGAGTAATAGTGCATGTAATCCAAAGGTATTAAAAGGTATTAGTTTGGCATATCTCCAAGTTATGAACTCAAGTGTGAAAATGGTTTAATTAGTATGATCTGAGTGAGCCTTGTGAATGTATAATCTGCAAGAATTGTACTATGTCTGCATGTTGAATTTTTCCTCTATTTTCAGCAAATGGCAGTGAGGTTCACATTAGCAATGTGCGCTATGAAGATACAGGAGCCTATACCTGTATTGCAAAGAATGAAGCGGGGGTGGATGAAGACATTTCCTCTCTTTTTGTAGAAGATTCTGCCCGAAAGACCCGTAAGTATTATGAGAAGTATAAAAATACATGTTGCTATTAAAAACTATGAAATATAAAATAAAATAAAATTACTATGTATAGGTTCTTTATTAAAAAAAGAAGTTTAAATAATTATGTCCAAGAGCCACCAAAGGCAGTAATCTGAAATTTTTTTAGAAGTTGGATGAAATATCTGATTCTGTGAATTGACATATTTTTCATATTGCTGCTAAAATTTGGATGGTTTCCTCATGATAGATTTGTTGCATATGAAGGGAATATGAAGAGATAGAAGAACCAGATGCCTAAATAAGGCAAAGCAATGTGGTTTCTGGAGTTGATGGGGGTGTGGGAGGAAGACCTTTTCCAGTTTTTCTTCCTGTGTGCTCTTGACCTATACCAAGAGTCAAACTTGGTCCTCATGATCACAGTACTTGGCCTTGCCTGCTGGAGTTTTCGGCAGATTCAGGTCACTTCCAGCCTGCCCGTGCTGTTTTGTGCCGTGATAACTGTGACTTCCCAGAAGTGTGAAGCAATGACCACATTCACTTGCAAAGTTGGTAGTTCAATGTGCCAAAGAAATCTCTGCCACTATTGAAAAGTAGCTTTCTTTATGCCCTGTTGAATGGTAGTGGGGCTTATAAATCTTTTTACCTGTTTCTTTTCTGCCTTGATAATTCTTTCCTCTTCCCTTTCTCTCCTCTGCTCAGAAAAATCCATTCCTGAGTTTATACCTCACTCATCTGTTTTTGCTGGTTTTTTGTCTTTTAAATTTGTTATTTTAATGAATGCTGCATATTAATTAGGAATAGATCTAGTAAAATGATAGCTAATTTACTAGTCAGTCTGATTGCATTAGCTTAAGGCATTCGTGTTTATCTAGAAGCTTATTCAATAGTGGTAAGTACTTGACAGAAGATACTAGAGGCAGAATTAGTAGCTCTGCAAGTCTGCCTGACACTTCCTGTCGTAAAACACTAAGTTCACTTACATATAGTTTTATTAAACTTTAAAAATTTCAGAAGAAATTTTCCATGCAAGAAAATTCTATAATCCAAATGGTAATATCTTTACTTAACTGCTTTCAGCAGCACTAATTATAACTGTCATTTCAAAAGTCTTAGCATGTGGTTTTTTTTTTAATTGCCATGAAAATGACTGCTCAGACATTTCTGAGAAGGCAGCTGAGGATAAATAAGCTGTTTGAACATGCTGAATCTCTAGTAATCTGGTGATACGAAGGAACTCGGTCACCTCCATTTGCCTTTTGCAGTCTGTGAAAAATGTTGTGAAAGTTGACAAATTATAAAATCCTGACAAACAAGAATTTGTTTATGCATGGTTAAGACTTGTTTGCCCATAACAACAAAGCACTTATGTGCAACTGTCCTGTTTCCAAATATGTTAGTTACATAATGGTGTCCTCTGAAGACCTCATCTCCACTGATTATGTAGGAATAGCCACACCTCTGTAAAACAGTGTTTTCAGAAATTGTGATGTGATGCAATAATTGTAGATCAGCTTACTTTACAGGATTTTTAAACTCACATGCTATGCAGTGAACACTGCTTGCAACAAATGCTTGAATATCTTCTAGCACTAAATTATTACGATGGCCATTGGTGTCATGAAAGATGTAGATGAGGTAAAACAGATTATAAACCAAATTAAATAATTAATTCTAAAAACACAATCTCCTTCCTTCCTATAAAATTAATTTACTCTGCAAGTTCCATGTTGTACGTTGAAGAGAGATGTTTTACCATTCCTTGATGTCTGAACATGCTTTCCTGAAAATTGGTGGATACACATATAGTCCATAGATGTGTATTTACATCATTCAAATATAGGTGCAAGAGGTGTTTACATGAAATGCGTACTCTGGTACTCTGATTTGGTTGCCTCGGCTCAGAAGCTCATTTCTGTACATGCAAGAGGACTAAGGTATATCCTAGTAAAACAAATTGCTCTCCATATCATTATAGTAACTACATTAATAAACTGCTTTCACAAGTACAAATTCGATAGATACTGTTCAGATGAATGCTTCTGTTTAAAAAAATAAGTCACTTCAGAGGGAGGAGTTGCTAGCATTAAAAAACTGAAATTAAGAGTGGAAAGGCTTTGTTATTAACTCTTCTCTGCTTGTTTTTATGTTCCACCCACACCACTGTTTCATGCAGCAAATTTGGGATTATTAGAGCAGAAAATGACATAGGTAAAAGCACCTGGATAGGACTGAGGACTTTTGTTTCCCTGCCCACACATTTCAAACTCAATGATGCTCTTACTGGGTATTCTTTAAGGTCCCTTCCAAGCCAAACCATTCTGTTTCTACTTTAATTTAAAGCCTGCTGATTAGGTCTAAAGATCTCTGGTGATGTAAATGTGCTTTAATGTGATCTGATATAAACTATACCTGTCATAGATTAAATTTTTAAAAATAATTTTGCTTTTGTCCTCCTTTAAAAGAATAAATCAGATGTGTTTGCTTCTTTAAAAAAAAAATCATCTTACTGGAGTACTGTGTTCTAAAAATATCAGGATATTGATTTGAACAAAAGTAGAACATGTTCTCACCATCTTGTCAGTTAGTCTGGGCTTCTCTTCTTTTTAAATGTCACACAAGGTAAAAATCATAGCAAAATTAAATTTTTTCAGAACATGGAATTGATTTGCTGTTGACTAGTGAGAACTTTTACAGTGGAGCTCTAAAATATTAACTGCAATTGCACTGCATTGAGCATGACAGTGATTTTATAAGTCAATGAATAGAGAGTATGGTTGCATTTTTATCAGTGTATGTATTTTTTATTGCTAGAAAGTTTAATAGTCAAAGAAAATGTTCACTTTTGCACTTATCTGATCCATTGTTTATGTGCATATGAAAACATTTAGGTTTTAATGCTACTTTGTCTGCTAACCAGAATTTTTATTAGTTATCTGTGAAATCTCATTTTCAGCACATCCCAAATTTGTTGAGTGGAGAACTCAGGGCAGTGCTTTGAGAAAAATGTGATCTATGTAGCAGAAAGGGCATGGCTAACTAATTCCTTTGGGGATAGTAGCATAAACAGCTCCTGAGAGAAAATCTGTTTTCTGGCACCTCTGCCTAACTTAAAAACAGTGTCATTAGGAATAAATAGATTAGAGAGGCATTTGTTTGCCTGTGTGCCTAAAATATTATGATTGCTAGGTTTTCAAAATTCACAGCTTTGGTTATGAAAGCATTTAGTGCATGTGTCTGTATTATAAACAAGAAAAAAAAAATGTTTTCATTTTGGCATTGTATCAGGTGGCAAGAATTAAGTTATTTTCTTTAAAATACCTTAATTTCAACTTTGTTTTTTGCCAGTTAACTCATTCTGTAGCTGAAATTTTATATACTTAACATTTGTGTCGAAATACATGTGGCCTTTTTGATAGATTGATGATGTTGTGGGGGAAATTTTAATTTATATTAACTATGTAAGCATCTTTTATAAGTACAGTTGATGAATGTCTGGTACTGTCTTTTATCAGATCCTATTTTCATTTATCTGATTTCAACCATTTAGATTGGAGTATTCTGTTATTGCTGTCTTAAGCAAGAGCTTTTTTACTTGCTCTTAATTTTTCATGTTTCTGCTAATATACCATGGCCACTCCTGAAACAGATGTGAGGAAGAAAACATGATTTTATTCATTTTAAAAATACTATAGTAACTTTACTGAAAGCTTTTTACAGCACAATCTGGGACTTGATATTGGTGGTTCATGCAGCTGGATTATCACTAGAACATACTGCACTAAAAATAATTCTTTCTCCAGTGTTTGACACTGGAGTGAAAATTTCCAAGCAATCAGTGATTTTTATAGTGAGTGGACACTTGTAGGGAGTTTGGTAGAGTTCTGAAGATGCCATTTGCACTCAGCAGACCCAGGCTTTAGAACTACCAGAATTTTCTTTGCTCTGTGGGCTTTTGTAGATGTGAAAGTGAGGATAGCTTTCTTCTTGTGCTTTTGGATTTTCTTGGCTCCTTGAGTGGTCCTCCAACAAGTATCCAAGGAAAGACAGGAGGAATAAGACTGAATAAAACAGAAGTAGTGAAACAGCTCTGGGGAAAGGAACGATGGAAGAGAACAGTAATATGAAGAAGGCAGGGAGGGCACAGGCAGTAACAGGTGAAAGAGGACAGGTTAGAACACTGAAGGAGAAAGAATGAGAGGAAAAAGAGATCAGAGCACAAGGGCTAAATGGCCTCTTAAAAACTGCATAATAATCCTCTGTAAGAACCGGAGTACGTCCAGGAGTACCTAGTCACTTTTGTGTCTTGTCATTAAGTTTCTGTGATAACACAGCAACAGTGTGCATCTTATACCACTGCCCCTTTTTAATCTACATGGAGAATAATACTACTTCTATTACCAAAAAATAAGAGAGATATATAAGAAAACTGAAGTTTCTAGTGTTCTAGTAAGTGGAACATTTTATTTAACTTGCCTTTTTAAGTAAGACAGCATATTGAAGTATAACTGTGTATTAAAGGAAAATCGCAAACATGAATAAAATCAGTCAAAAAGAAGCTTTGTAGGTAGAAACAGTCTGTAGTGTGAGCTAAATTTGATAACATTTATTTATCTAGTTGTTCATGTATCATTTTGACCATTTTGTGCAGAAAGAAATTGTGTTCTCCCATCTACGTGTCTAAATTCAGTTTTACTTATTAAACTCTCAGTAATTCTTCTTAAGACTTTGAAGTATCTAGCTTCTATGTCAGACCTGAAGAAGGGCTAGTGTGTGTGAAAGCCTGTCTGCTTTTTCCAACAATATCAATTCATTTAGAGCCAGTTGTGAAAAGCTTAACTGTCTTCTTGAAAACCTCTGTGTAGGTGTTGGAAGGTCACTATTTCATACAAATGTAAAACTTTTTTTGTTTGTTTGTTTTGTTTACTTTCCCACTAGTTATTTATATTTTATGTATTAATTAGCATCCTAGATCCATAAAGAAAACAAACATTCTAATTATTTCTGTATTTCTTATGCCTTCTTTATTGACTAGTATATCTTTTCAGAACATGAATTTTAAAGTATCATGACTTTGAGAGTCAACAAGAGCCATGCAGTATGTACAGTGAATAGATCTGTACATCCTACTACAACACCTAAAATATTTCTTAATGCAAGAACTGTGCTGTGTATTCTCTAGAGATTAGAAACTCTTATTGTGCTGTGAATTCCATTTTCCCTCAAATTTACAGTTAAAGCCATCAATAATTAAATAGCTGCTCTGGGTGATCTGGATGATAACCCCTGTGGTGACGGGTAAAAAATTTTTCTGGGGATTAGTGACCAGGTCTAAATCTCATTGAAGACATCAGTCTCCCTTATTGTCATGCTTCTCTAATAATACCTGAGAGAACTTGGCTGTGTTGGAAGAAATTTCTGGTGTAATCACAGTTTAAAATCTTATTTTTGTTTAATTCCAGTAAGGTTGGATTTTTCAGAACAGATATTTCATGAATTCATAGATTTAAGCATGATAGAACCATTTAATTTAACTTTAATCTTATGCTCTTCAAGATATTAAATTGCATCCTTTTCTACCTGAATACAGATCTTATGCTTTGTTTGCCTTCAGTGCATCCTCCCAGAAATGCATCTGCCAGATTCAGAGACACAGAGTCAGTGTATCACTCAATTGTCTCAGTATTTTGGTTTTGCTAAAATAGAATCATGCTTAGTTTACATTTTGAAGTCAGTTTTCCCTTCAGCTTCCTCCTTTGGTTCTCATGTTGTTGTTTTTTTCCCCAGTAAATTGACCTAAATTGACCCAGAGTTCTTGCCCTATGAATATACCATTGTTAAGTATTGATTACTTTCACACATTAAACAGCAGTTTCTCATACTAAGACAGTTGCCATAGGACTCAAGGTAATTTTGCCTTGAGAATTGTAAGTGGGTTTGGTACTTTTTTCTTAAAAAATGGGAATTGATCTTTGCAGAAGCAAATGTGTAATTTGTTTCTTTACTATTTTGGAGAGAGAAATACATATTTGGTAATGTTTTCCTTCCATATCCACTTGTTACTTTTATCCACTAGTACCAGCAGTGAAAGTCTACATATTTATCTTCCTCGTGCCCTATGTCCTATCAGGCCTTACTTTCCAAATCCTGCTCCTTCACATCTCCCCTAGTTCCCCACAGTGTACACATAGTCTGCACTACTTTTCTCTTGATGTCTAAATTTGCATTTAACCTTATGAAAATGGAATTAATTTTAAAGATGTACTTAATTCAAACAACTTTTTGTAACTCTGGTAATTCTTAGGAAACTATTTTACATTTGTTCACAGATCATTGATGAAAATGGTTAACCCATGACTCACTGCCCATTGTTCTGGACACATTCAAGCTCTGTATTCTTCACCTTTTGCTAATGGCTTTAACAATGAAAACTACTTTTTTTGGATTAAACAGTTTGGCAGTTTTTAATTCAATTAACATGTAGTTTATTACTATTATATATATGTAATATTTAATCAAAATATTCTGAGTTAACAGATCAGATGTTTAACAAAATTCTAGGTCACATCTATAGGAATTTTTACATTACCAAATTTCTTACTGCATCAAAGAATATAATCAGGTTTGCTTGAGAAGACCTGGTTTCCATTAGAACATATTAGCTGCCCTATAATTTTATTCTTGTCCTTTGATTTCTTACTGAATCGAATTATGTGTGAGTGTTGCCTCTTCTTTTGTCTGGGATACATATCCACATCTAACTAGTTTCAGGAAGTGGGGGAGCTACTAGAGACAAATGTAGTGGTAGTCCTCTTGAACTTTTATATATTCTGAAATTTGGATTGACCCAAATCCTTGAAGCCGTAAGGCAAACCAAAATTATCAGCTTCCTCTTGTTGAAACAATGAAGAATTTAAATATGGAATGAAGATATTTTGACAGACTAACTTGACAATATATTTATGAGAAAGGTTGAGTGGGCAAGATGTTACTGCCTTTTTTGTTGATACAAAAATGATCACAAATAGAGGAGGAAGAAGTGACAACTTCCATCTGTGGGATTTTTTTAGGTTTTTTTCAGGAAGAATTAGGACCAAAGGAGTTGGTCTAGATTTCAATGTTAGCTGAATATGAAATAAAATTCATAGCCAAGAAGTATAAATAAATGATTGTGTGAGCTTAAAAAAAGGAAGGAAAAATTATACTAGCATAGGAATACTTAACTGAAATAATGGAATAGGATATATCAGTGTCATCTACGGAAGAAAATCTGACAGTGCAGAAAACAGGAAAACAAAAAAAGATTTGTTGTCAAAGACAAGGGAATATTATCAGCAGTTATTTTCAGATACTTAAAATTCTTCACTACTAATACAGTATTTTTCAGTAAAACAATTTAAAAGACACGTATTTTTTCTCTCTTGATGACTTTGACATGCAACAGTTTTGCCTGGGTTTCCTGTCAGTTTCAACTTAATATCCTGTCAAACTAGAGCCAGAAATCATGGAAACATGCTGTTCCCTTTAAAGCTAAACAATTTTGTGCATTTGTTGTTTAGTTTATTTTCTGATTTTTACAATATTTTCCTTTTAATATTTTCCAAAATTTCATTTTATAAAATGCAGTTTAGTTTGCCAATAATTAATATGACTCCTGTATATTTGAGACGTTTGTGCAGCTTTGGGAGACAGCTGTCATGATAGAAAGTTATCAAGTAATGTTATTAAGTCATATTCAAGACCAATGTGATGGTACTTGTTGTTATTTTTGTATTTAGTAGCTTATCTCAGTCATCAATCACAGACTTTTGTCTTAGTTCACACAGTATGACATCATCATATATTGCAAAGCAACTTCTCCTGCAGATGATTTCACCTTGTTAAAAAAGGAGAATGAAAATTATCTGCCTCATGCACTGTGACTTGGGGCTAAATTTAAAAAACAATATACCTATTCCATGCCATCCAGTAGATCTATTTCTAACTGTGCCTTTTTTACGTAATGTCATACTCCTATCACCTAACAAGAGATTATGTGATCTGAATGCTACTGACTTGACAGGTTTATGGCCATCATAAGCAACCAGGCATCTACACTGTCTAGAACTTGGAATGAGACTAAAAGCCTTTTGACTGTGATTTATGGACTAAATTATCCCTGAAAGGCTTTATGCAACTTTAATAGAATCTTCCTGTCACATCTTACACTGAATAGTACCTATTTACCTAATTTCCTCAGAGAAAATTTATGCTGACATTTTATTTTATGGCAGAGCTAAACAAGTTTATACTTGTTGACAGCATCATAGACAAAGACTTTATTTCAAACTTACAAGTATATGGTAGAAATTGAGCTGATGAGCATTTTTGCTTCCTACTAGTGTAGATTGGATTGAATTAATGTGCTATGGAAAAGAGCTTCAGCATGATTCATTATGAAGATTTATAGGAAAAAAAAAATCAATAAGCTAACATGGTCATATGTGACCAAAAGTAAAGTGTTGCCTGTGACTTTTATTTGATAAGTAATAGTTTAATATTCATAAAAAGTATATTTTGGTTTTTTATTAACCTGACCTGAGATGAAATTGCAGGTTATGTCACAGAAGAACTGAATTTTAATAGAATTTGTATTGACAGAATTACTTTTACAATAGTTGAAGAAAGCAATAGGTAACTTGAAATAAATAAATAAATAAGAGCTTGTTTGCTTCACAAATAAAGGTTTAAATGTATTTACATATAAACCAAAAAAATCTGAATTTCTTATAAGACTAAAACTATAAGCAGATATGTGTAGAAGAAATATTTTCATTCTACTTGAACAGTGGAAGTTGAGCAAAAAGTAAATCACTTTTAGCACATTTCTTTTTAAAATAAAAATAACTTGTGTAGCTCAGCAACCATATAGTAATAATAGTATAGATTTACCCTATAACATAAGGTGATGACATTAGAACTATGTGAAAAAAAGAGTCTGATAGCAATTCAATCTGTTTATGATGTGAATGTAATTAACCAGAACAGGTGCCAAGGGTAGTGGCTATCAGTGAAGGAAACAGCATCCCTTTGAACATCTTGAAATTAATTTTTTTTATGCAAATAAAATTAGAGCAGATTATGGTGGGACAATTCTGAAAAACAGTGTTGAATTCCACATCTCTGCCACATGTGACCCTATTGCTACTTCTTCATTGTCCTATTTCCTGTCACATCTACTTTTGACTTCTTGTCATCACAGGATTGCAGGTTTGGAAAAGGGACAGGGACAATGGTTTCCTATCTGATGATGCAAAGTCTGTAACAATGAGATGATATGAAGCTGTTGATTTTTATTTATCAGCTGTTACATTCTGATAGAAATCCAGGTAAAATATTTGGAGAATTTTAAATAAAAAGGTTGTGTTTGGATGAGATAAAACCTAGAATCAACAGCAATGGTTCTATGTTAATGAGAAATCAGTGTTTGCATTCACAAGAAATCAGTGGATTACTTCCTTCTGTTTACTGGAATAAATTATAATGCAGAAAATACGCCTTTCTGCTGTTTCCCCCTCTTCTTAAAGCCATTTTAAACTACATTATTCTCTGAGTGCAGCAAGCTAGGAAATATTTCAGAAGGCATTTTTAATTGATACCTGTTTTGTTTGAGTGCTGCTGCAGCATAATAACATTTTTGAAAACATTTAGTTTTTGTTATATGTAGTGCTGGGATAAAAGGGGAAAAAATCAGATAATTTAACCTCACATACATAAAATAGGTACAAAAGAATGACAGATAATAATAATAATACTCAGCGTTTTCTCAGATAGTCACCACTGAAGCATGTGATAGAGAAGGAATTGTACCTCAGGAAGTTTTTCTTCTGTGGATCTTATTGCCTTAATCTTGTTTTTTCTCTGGATATATATATATATATAGTATTGTGTACTGATTAATAATAATGTGAACATGTAATTACATTGCCAAAAGGAAGCAAAAGAGCTACATTTAATCTCCAATTGAATGTCAATCTCACAAATATATATATACACACACACTTTATTTCCAACTGTTATGCCTGAAGTATTTGGAAAAAATAACAGTAAGCAGGAAGAACACTCGTTGACGTAGTTGGAAACTTTGACATTGGCTGTTTAGACAGAAAAGTGAATGTAATGACATTTATTGCCAATGTGATAAGAAAGATTAAGATACAGAATTTATTTGTGAATACCATTGTAGTACCTTCTTATTCGTTTAGTAACAGAAATAACATGGATTTTTGCAGTCATTTCTCTCCAAAGGGGATAAGAATCTGTACTGCTGTTATAGCCTGCTGTAGAATTCCATGGAGTACAGAGGACAAGGCTTACTGAAATATGTGCAACCTATTACCGTTCAGCCAATATAGAAAATGAATACTGAAGGTAAAGAGTAGGCTTTCAGATGTTCTGTTAGCTACTCATAAGCTCAAAGGCTGGGTCTGAGCACAAAAACATAGAATAGCTATGTAAGGACCGTGTATGAAGAGATGAAGAGTGATTTTTATGGAGCTGTAAGTGTGCCTAAAAAAAAATTAATTAAAAAAATATATATATCTTTCAGTAAAACAGGGATTCTGCCCTGTTCTGCTCTGGGTGGCTTTGGGGGGAAGAGAGAGAGACCATGCAGGGTTTTTGGATGTCAATATAAAAGGCCCAACAACAGTGTAATAAAATAGCTGCTTTAATAAGAAAGAATGAAAAGAGAAATACAGAAAGTGAGTAAATCTTGCATCCCTTCAGGTGCTGGGCACCCTACATTCATGCATCAGATGAACTCTGGATGGATTTTCCCATGACACATTTCACAGATTCTGTTCATGGAGAGGTTGCTTCTCCCTCAAATACAGTGGTGTCTTATGTCTTGCATAATGAACAAAACCATAAATTTTCTGACAGGTTGCAGTGTTATCTCTGTCATAAAATACAATAGTGTACAGCACAGGCTATTATGGGCATTCTAGCACCAACTCCTTGAATACAGTGCCTTCTGAAAGAATCCCAGTACATATCCTGGTATTATTTAAAAACTGTACAATATCTGAATATCCTTCATTTTATAAAACAGGGAAATAGGGTACAAGAGAAGACAGTGGTATTCTGTCTAAAAAAAGCCCAAAAAAATGTATTAAGATCTACCAATAATATTTGGACATGGAGCCATTGACCACAACTCTCGGTGCAGCCATCCAGCCAATTTCTTATCCACTGAGTGGTCCATCTGTCAAATCCATGCCTTGTCAGTTTGGAGACCAGGATGTCATGTGGGACAGTGTCAAACTCCTTGCACAAATACAGGTAGATGACGTCAGCTGCTTTGCCACCATCCACCATCTCTGTAGCCTTGTTGTAGAAGGCCACCAGATCGGTCAGCAATGACTTGCCCTTAGAGAAGCCATGTTGGCTGTCCCTAGTCAGCTTCTTATCTTCCATGTGCCTTAGCAGACATTCCAGGAGGATCTGCTCCAAGATCTTGCCAGGCAGAGAGGTGAGACTGACCGGCCTGTAGTTCTCTGGGACTTCCTTTTTCCTGTTTTTAAAATCTTTCTTGAATACAAATTATTGTACTGACTAAAATAATGTGAGGTTTCTTGGTTTGTATTAGCTGAACTGGTGGCTGTTATTTATGAATTTATATTGCAGTCTTAAATAATGTCTCATTTTTCTTCAAACTGATTTGTTAATTTAAAAATTAACAAGTGTGGGGCTTTTCAAGCATTCTTTATCCCCCCCCAACTCCCCTTTTTTTGAGCAAAGCTCAGAATCAAACATAATTTTTCATTAACATAAATTACTGTGTTCATTACTTAGCATCTTAAATAATTTCATTTGATGCTGTGTAGTTTCATGCACTTGAATAATTGTAATTACTTCTTGTTTTATTTTTTATGTCATCCCTAGAAAAAAGACTGATAAAAAGCAGAACTTTATGGCTAAGTCTAGAGGACCTCAAGTGCCATATATTACATGGTTGTTTCCTCACAGTATGAAAACTAATTTTAAAGAAAAACATCTGGGTTGCCCTGGATAAATTAATTTGCTTTATTACTAAAAAAAAATACTATATAAGGTGACATAGAGAAACACAGAACTGTCATCTGAATATAGAGCCACTGTCTGGGCATGCATGGATGAAGTTAGAATTTCCAAAACCTACTTGTAGCTGAATCTGGTGAGGGATACAAAGGGCAAGAGATGGGCTTCTACAGAGACTTCAGCAGCAAAAAGAAGACTAGGGGAAATAGGGGCCTGCTGCTGAGGGGACCTGATGACAAAGGACTTGGAAGGGGCTGAGTTTTACTGAAGGCTTTACTGGCAAAACTGGTTCCAGGAATGTGAGAGCAGTGGGAAAGTCTGGGAAGGACATCTTCCTCTGGCAAGGAAATCTTACCCATGGTGGGTAGGATCAGACTGGATTAAACAAAATGGACGTTCACAGGTCAAAGAGCTGGAAGACGATGCACGCACAAGGTGCGTGCAAGACCACTCTTGGTAATATTTGAAGGATCATAATGATCAAGGGAGATTTCTGCAGGCTGGTAGAAAGCCAGTGTCACTCTTAAAGAAGGGCAAGGAGACTGCAAGACATGCTAGGCCCATCAGCCTTGCTTTGATCCCTGGGAAGGACATGGAGCAAATAACTCTAGACACTGTTCCCAAAACCGTAAAGAACAAGAAGGTGTTCAGGACAAGTCAGCAAAGGAAATAATGCCTAGTCAACCTGACAGCCTTCTGCCATCAGGTGATGGGCAGAGTGGATGAGGGGAATAGATGATGTTGTTTTTCTTTTCCTTAGGAAGTCCTTTGGACAGTCTCCCCTGACATCCTCAAAGGCAAACTGATGAAGTACAGACTAGATGCACAGACATTGTGTTGAATTGAAAAACTGGCTGAACTTCCAGACCCAGTGTCTGTCAAAAGTACCAGTGACTGATTTAATGCTTTGACAAATGTAAACGAACATAAGCACTGTAGCATTCCCTCTTTGAAGTTGTCAGCTTTTATACAGAAAGACTTAACTGCTTATGCTCACAAAGTGCCATATTTAGTTGATGGGAAGGACAGTACTATACTGTCCCCATTTCTTCTCCTTTTGGTTGTGGAATAACATTGGGGATCAAATCAGGCCATGGGGAAACTTCAGCTGTTTTCATTCTGCAGCTTTAAAGTCATAAGGATGTAGTTCTCTCTTAAATGTTCTTTTTATACAAATCTACACCTTTTTCTTCTTGTCTAAACTAAAATAATTCAAGATCTCTTAAACCTTTTGGTCTGTTCTTTCTGTAGTTGCATTACTGATGATCTACTGAATAGGTCGCTATTTAAAAAATAAGAGCTGTCAATAAAACAATAAACTAATATTCCATCTCATGATTACGATTTATAATCAGAGGTCTAGTTTAGAAGAATAATCAAATAGTTTAAATGTAATAGCCGCATGTTATTTAGAAGAGATGTTAAATACTGTGATCAGTACACACACACTTAATAATTCTGCCACTGAAATATATAATAAACCAAATCTGAGAGTTATACTGGTGTTAGCAATTTATTCACCAAGAAGTTTCATTCAGAGCATCTGGCTGTCTGGAGGACACATACTCAGCCAATGCAGTTAAGACTTGATTCAAAGCTAGTCTCTTCTGAAAGAAACAACCTAAAATCAGAAAAGCAAGTATACAGGTGGATGATTGAGAAATAATTTTGACATTAGCAGTAGTTCAACAGAAATTCTGCATCCTGAAGTAAAGGTTTTCTACCCAGCCTAAATAAATGAAAAGATGGAACACTCCATTAATCTTGGTCTTTGGCAGTTTATTAGATCCTAGTGGTTCAAATATTAAATGAAAGGCAGGGATGATATTTGAAAATAATGCACACATAGTAGTCCAGAGGATTCAGTTGGTTTAAAGATAATAAAACAGAGGCAGAGCATGTTTGAAAGCTGCACCAGTAGTTTTGTGTTGGGAAAGAGGAATTTTTTTACTCTAGGATTTAGTATCACTTTAACAGTATTAATACTACTTTCTACTCAAATGGCAGTCTCTCGTTTGTACACTGCAAAGCACTGAAGGTAAAAAGTAATCACCACCCTCATTTTATCAAGAGATAACTGAATGACACATTTTAAACGCTGTGTCTAAGGTCATATAAGGTAGCTGTTCTGGGAAAATTTGTGAGAGTTGGTTTCCATGCCATCATATATTCCCATCTTGGTCTTCCAAAGTGAACAGCAGACATTAAACAGCATGACAACTTTGGTGGCACGGCTGTGTTACAGCAGTTCAGAATATCTGGTATGTGTTTTGGTTTTGCATATTTCTCTCCTAACTATGTTCTGAAATAAATCTCTTCAAAGTCCAGTGCTTAAGGGAAATTATGAAAATTACATCACCTGTTATTAGTCTGTGTAATTTATGTGTATGCAAAGTCCACATGCTTTTTGTAATGGATTATGAAACACACTATTGATAAAGGCTAATGCAGTTTACTTGGGGAGGAGTGTAACTGGGGAGATGGGATTTACCCTAATCCAAATAACTATGATGGCTAATCACAATTTTCTCACATGACAGAGAAATTTATTTAATCTTATTGTTATTCACTGTTTCCATTGATTTATGTGTAGAAGTATTTTAGCGCATCAGAAGTTAAAGCATCATAATTATTTCAGAATTGATAGATAATTTTATTGTTGTTTTCTTGTTCACTTGTGTTTTCTGTTTTTTCTCTCTCTTACATGCTGCAGTTGCAAACATATTGTGGCGAGAGCAAGGTACTAATCCAGATAGCTTCTTTCATATTTCCCATATTACAACAAAATGTTCCTCTATTGATCCTTTTGTGTGTTAGTTCTGTGTTTTCTTCATACTCTACAGTTACAGTAGTTGTCTTCCCCCTTGCAACATTTGAGGGATTTGATTTAAAGAAAAAAACATAGTGGAAAATAATCCTTTAAGTGCTCATACTTTTGTGAACTACTTTTCCTTTTGAGGAGACAGAAGGCAATAAGCTGTTCTAAAATTTTAGACAATTACTCAAAGGGATACAACAAGAACATTTTAAGAAGGTAGACCTTTTACTTTTGCTTGTTTGCTGGCATGCTAAAGTTTCCAAACTATCAGCCTATATGCTGTTGTGATTGATCTTGTAGCAATCATTCTTATTTGACAAGATTATAATCTTAAACAGTTTAATTAAAATTGAGGTATCTGGTTTTGTTTAATGGCACAAAGCATTTTCATCGTAGAAAAGATTGTGGAGAGGAATTGGGAGTTTGTTGTTTGTGACCAACTGAAGAATAAATATAAATACAGACAGTTGAGGTGTTATTAGCATAGAAAACATGGAAATTTTATTTTACTGACAAAGATAGGCATTAATTTTCATACATATGAGATAATCTCATAAAGCATATTGCAGAAAAACATAATAATTGAAGTACTGTCATGTGTTCTCATTTTGTTCCTCTAAGTTTCCTGTTCTTAATTTGAAGTTGCAATTTAGGAATTAATGTATTTCAGGAATAACAAATGTTTCAATTACTTCCATTGCAAGATATATAATACTGTAAGTGAATCAGGCTTTGCTATTAATTCATTCTGCAAACGGTATTTCTGAATGTTTCTCAAAGATTTATTTTAAATTTATGTAAAGATTCAAAAATTTTATATTGCACTTGCCTAATTATATATTAGCCTTTGACATTTCCCAGTGTGTTTACAAATGCTAACTAGTTTTATTTTTAATATTCCTATTTTACCAGTTACTTAGCTGGTATGAACAAGCGGTTCCTTGATGATAGTGAAGCTCAGCTGTGATCCTCCTGCTCTAGTGGCCTCACAGAGTACAAATGACATGTTCAGCATTTCATACAATTCCACTGTTAAGAAACCGATGCACAGGAATATTCCAACACCAAGGTTTTCAAATACATGGTATTTCTCACTGTTTATTGGGAAGGTGTCACTTGTGGTTTATCTGGAAAGCATAATTGACACCCACTTGGTTCTTTAGAAGAAAGATATAGTAGAGATTGAGAATGTGAAGTGACAGCATTCTCTTCTACAGCAGATTTTCTTGATCTCTCCTGTATTCCTTATTGGCCAATCCTTGTGTTTCCAACAAATATTGTTACTGGTTTCAATGTCAGAATTCAGTTACAAGAGAGCAATGCCCTGAAGATGCCAAAAGCATCACCACTAACTACTCTGGGTCATGCATACTCTGTCATTTTCTGTTACTTAAGCATTAACTGATGGGAAGGGTAGGATGAGCGACTAGTAGGACAATTAAGATTGTGAAACCATAGGTAGGCTTTAATGCCTGCAGTGCATGTTTGTATATGGGTACACAAAGGCCTTATCACAGCTGCTTGCTTGTGTGTAAAAAGAGTATATGTCAGAAAATCTGAAAAGGATTTTGCAGGTACATTAATTTATATTGCAATAATAATACACTATATACACATGTCTGAATATATCCACATATTAATCTATATGCAAAATAACCCCAAATAACCCCAAACCACCACATTTTTTTCCAGTCACTTTTAGCCAGTTTTAAATATAGATTCAGTCTAAATGAAGCAAATATGTTTGCATTTATTATTGTTGCTTCTGGCACTGCATTATAAATGTGCTGGCTTTTTTTTTGTTTGGTGAGGGGAGGGATGCAAATTTAGGTCAGGTGCCTTTAGAGGAATAGCTTCTGTAGTTGTGAAGAAGCAGCTTGCTAAGTGATTAGATATTAGCACAGATTAGATATTTGTATATTTGTAGACACATGCTCAAAGGTCAGAATAACTTGGAAGGGGAAACGTTAAAGGTTCCTTACATGAACTGATTTCCCTAACTCAGTTTTAAAGTGGAAAAAAGACATTTCTTACTGTGTATCCACTAATTTTGAAGAACAGTTTCGTGAACAGTAGTAACCAGACATTGAAAATAAAGCCTTAAAGATTTGAGGTGGGTTATATGCATGAATATTATCTGTAAGTTGGGAAGCCTGCCCAAGAGTATTGGCGACTGAGGAGGAAGTTTTAGAAGTCTGTTTATTGAATCACTGTATCACTTGGGGCTATTAGCTGATTTACTTCCTCACATTCTGGTATTACTTATCCTGCTAATAACTATGATGTACTTTAGTCAATGAGACCACGGAGAAGGGAAAACCTTGTTTCCTTGTTTTGTCCCCAGCCAGCTCCACGTATTTATTTATCACCAAGATACAAGATAAGCCAGTTGCTCAGCTATAGATCTCTACACTGTGATCACTGGTAGGGGCAGCCTAACCTCAGTCAAGCTTATCTGTGAATTCCAGCTGTTCTTCTACAATGCAATGTAAGGCGTTTTTTAAAGGAAGACCTTGACAAATTATATTACACAGGCTGTATGATTTACCTGCAAAGGCATACAGAAGTATCCCATTGGCCAGACTGGGCATATTGACCTTGGTGCACCCTTTGCTCAGTAGACCTGATTGCTAAGTTATCCTTGAATCTGACCCTGCTTCTATCCTACACCAAATGCAGCATACACAAATTCCTCTCCCACTTTTTTGTAACCTATTGATAGATTAAAACGAGGAGAACTCTGCTTGGAGACTGTCCTTTCTTTTTAGGAAAACTTGACCAGAAGTGGGAGATGCTTCTGAAGATTTCTCAAAGATAACTTGCTCTAGGCATGACCTGGCAACCTTATCCATGTTACTGTCTCTTAAATGACTATTACCCATGCAATTCCTAAAAGCAACTGTGAACTTTAATGTTTGTTTGTGCATACATACGTCTATACACAAACACACACTTCTCTGCCTCCTTTAATGTTATCATTATCATATTTTATATTACGAAGTGTTCTCTATCAACATAGGTTTTCCTTCAGAATTTAGGATGAGCAGAATTTCAGACTGAATTTTTTTTCCTGGGTTTTTATTTTCATGTTCTTATACCAAACATTGTTATGTAAAGTGGAAGCTTGGGCCCTGTACCCAGGATAGGTATATATCTTTATCATTGTAGCCCACAGTTTGGCTGTTGGAAGTGGTTATAATTGTAATTTTATGAGAACTATGATGTTCTTCCTAGAATTTTACAAACAGGAACTGATCATCTATCACAGCATGCACATAGCAAAGCAACAACTGTTGTCACACGGTAAACTAAGGAGAATGTCCTTTTTTGTGGTCATGAGCATGACCACAGATATTATGAGACTTCATTCTACAGATCTTGTTCCCACCTTCTTCACAAAACATTGTGTCATGCCTCTCATTCAGCCACATTACAAAAGAAGGATTGAATAGTTCCATGAACATTTGTGGCCCTTCACACTTCAAAATGAATATCTGCCCAACAATGGCTTTCCAATAAAATACAATAGAGAATGTTTTCTGACTGAAAGAAATGTCAAATAAGAGTTTATCACAGAGATTCAGAACTTCTCTTTCAATGTTATACAAAAATTACTTTAATTCTTCCACCCTTAAGAAAAAGAAAAGAGTATATGGAGAATTTATATTACTTTGATTTCAATGTAGGTGATTTCACAAGTTCACATTCATTATTGCAGCTGCCAAAATACATATTTCTAGATCTGTATTCATAAAGACACCATCTTGCTAATGGAGAAAACTGGGAAATTAATTCTGAATAACGTAACAGTTTGATTTTAGTTTTATAAAAAAAGATCCCATAGGATTAGCTGTATTAGCTCTATACACATTAACAAATTGATCTCATACCAAAAATATCATGAGGTTTTTCATTCAAGACAGGATTTCCTTTTTTGTCATTCTTATATTTTATACATTTCAATGTGGTTTTGTTCCTAAGGTCTGGGAATTGGGAACATGTTTTATGTTTTTTATGAAGATGGCATCAAAGTAATACAACCGGTGGAATGTGAATTTCAGAGACATATTAAGCCTAGTGAAAAACTCCTCGGTTTTCAGGCAAGTTATTTTTTTGAAATTAATTTATAGTGTGTTGTCAATTATAGTGTTCTTTAAATAAGAATTTATATTGTTAGTTTAGTGTTTTCTGCTTGATAAATTCAGCCATGTCTTCTTAATTAATAAGTAGCTTATAATGGTGGACTCAAAATTTCTTGTATTTTCCTTACTCAAATTCAAACTTTCCATATTTCTTTTAGACTGAATATTCCTTTTATACTTTTCAAACCTTTCATTTTCTTTGGCTGCTTTTCTTTTTTCCCACTCCTTTCCATTAACAGCTCTCTACTCTTCTGGCTTATTTGTTGTTGCTTTTTTCTCCTCTCCACCTTGATTGTATCTCACTAAATCAAGGATTTGTTCTCTTTCTATTTAATATACAACCTAATGTTATTATTTTTAATGGTTTATTTTTCTCCACTGGATGTTTGTCTATATTATACTGTCAGCTATTATGAGGCAAATCCCTGTCCTGGTACACACTCTTACAGCTCCTCTGAAGTTAGTAGAGATGATTGATGCCTTTGACTCCAACTTACAATTCATATAAGTAGTTTCAATAACTTTATTATTAACAGATTTATAGCTGATTTCACCAAACTCTGTGCATATATGTAGTAGTTTCCATTTGCAGAATACATAAAAACCAGTAGAGTATTCTCCACTTCCATTTATTCTTTGTTTTTCCTTTACTGCTAATCAAATTGCTGGCTGAGATGATGCATGTTCTCACAGGAACTCTTGGTACTAGTCACTACATTAAGACTTGTTCCATATGATCTATCACCTTTCAAAAATAATAACTTTTTCTCATTATTTGGGCTTGAATGAGTGACCTTGAAATATATAATAATCCATGAGCTGTACACTTCAACTTTTTTCCCTAATACGTAAAGCACACTTAAATAACAGAAGAACTGTCTCAGTGGAATTTGCCTCTTCAGTTATTATTGATGTCAAAGGCTGCTATACTCTGCAGCAAGATTTATTTTAGTGTGAATAATTATGCTTTGAACAGCTAATCATACCTTGATTTGTGCTGCTTAAGTGAAATTAGGTTGACACAGCCAAAAATAAGCCAAAGAGCTTTTTTATGGCTGTTTAGTTCAAAAGCTGATTATTTAAGAAGTCTGTAACAATTTTATTGGTTTAAAGTGCAGCCTAGATTTTAAGTGTATTTTTATTGAAATGTGGTTATAATCAGGATGGATAAGACAAACTAATTTCCTTTTGGTAGCTTTAAAACCTAAAATAACATAATAATTATATTCTTCCCCCCACAGAAGGTGGGGTGGGGGGGTAGGGGCGGAAAGAGACACCAGAAAAGCATGCTGCTCTATGACTTCCGTTTTAAAGTAGGTGTACTTGTCCATCTTCAGATATCAGTTCTGGGCCCCTCAGTTCAAGAAGGATAGGGAACTGCTCAAAAGAGTCCAGCACAGAGCTACAAAGATGATGAAGGGAGTGGAACATCTCCCTTATGGGGGAAGGCTGAAGGACCTGGGTCTCTTTAGCTTGGAGAAGAGGAGACTGAGGGGCAACCTCATCAGTGTTTACAAATATGTAAAGGGTGAGTGTCAGAAAGATGGAGCCAGGCTTTTTTCAGTGATGTCCAGTGATAGGACAAGGGGAAATGGATGCAAACTGCAGCATAGGAGGTTCCATGTGAATATCAGGAAGAACTCCTTTACTGTGAGAGTGACAGAGCACTGGAACAGGCTGCCCAGAGAGGTTGTGGAGTCTCCTTCGCTAGAGACGTTCAAAACTCGCCTGGACGTGTTCCTGTGTGATGTGCTCTAGGTGATCCTGCTCTGGCAGGGGGGTTGGACTAGATGATCTTTCAAGGTCACTTCCAAGCCCTAGGATTCTGTGATTCTGTGATCTTTGGTTTGTGGGTAGGTGTGATAAGTATATATTCAGAAATTCAGCTTTATACATGTCATTTTGCCCATGAAATTCAACTGAACACTGTGGAAACACCTTCCATCACATGTGATGGTTAAGAAATTCTTATGCCAGGAAGAGATATCAGAATTATTTGGAAAATGCATCTTGAATGATTTTATCCTTAATGATTTTAGCCTTAATGATGCTCATGGCAGGGGGGTTGGAACTAGATGATACTTAATATCCCTTCCAACCTTAAGGATTCTATGATTCTCCACTCATAGAGGCATTGTTGTTCACTCTGCTTTAAATAAAAACAAACCAAAAAATCCTAAACAAGCATACAACATAATTTTATACCAGTTTTTTTACTCAGTAAAAAATTTTGAAGTTTTCAGAAAACCCTTTTAAATTACTTTCCTCCTAGAAAAAAAATGACACACAAGTTTGAAAGAATTCCCTGCATAGCTTGTTACTACTATAACAACAGTAATGTATTCTTTAAAAAAAATTCTATGAAGCTTTAGACATAAAGCTTTATTCTTCTTTGAAGAATATAGTCTCTTCTTCAAGCCTCTTTGGAAAAAAAGCCTCTTTGTTTTCTCAAAGTAAAATTAATAAAATAGCCAAGTTCTGTCCCAGGCTCAGTTTTTTATCAAGATCAGCATGTGATTGTTTAGTGGTAAGAGTTCAAGTCCTAAATTACTCATCATTCTCTTTGACTCTGTTCATGTAACTCTACTAAATAGACATGTTGGTATACTGCATGCTTTGAGGTGGCTTTACATAGCCTTTCTCACTGACGGCCGCTATCACTAATAAAATCTCCATCACTCATCTAGTAACATTACACTTTTCTGAATTAGCTGTCCGAGTGGTAAGTAAAGCCCCAGTAGACTCATTTCATAGACTCATTTTTGCTAAAGTACAAGATCTTTTCTAAATTCTGCAGTGCAGTTTAGGTACTGGAAGTGTTACAGAAAATGTCTGGATATTACACATGGTACTGCAGTGTCCCTCCCCAGGTTTCCTGTTGGACTGCCGCCAAAATAAATTGCCAATGCTGAGCTCCTGTGAAAGACTGAAATCAGATTTTTCTATATGGTGTTGCATTGTATTGTGAATGAATGTCACAGTAGTTACATATGTATATATTCAGGTATGCTAATTTTGGTAAAGGTAAATACAATTTCTCAACAACTGTATTCTTGAGAACCCTTATCTAAATATTTAATTGCTTCTTATACAACTAAGTGTCAATACAGCAAAGCATTCTAGTGTGTGTCTAACATGGGAACCAATTAGAATTTCATTCTGTTTGAAGTAAAGACAAATAAGTCAGGAAAACAATAAAACTTGGTATATGCAGTTTGTCTTGACGCAGAATATTCTTTCAGGTCCTCATTTTTAAATAAATTATAGGAAAAATGCTATTTCATAAGGGGAATTTTCAAATATGGTAGCATATTTGAGCAAGTAACTTTACATTTTCATAAAAGCAAGCTATCACTGGGAGCTAATAATTACAAATATATAAAAATATAAATAGATATATGATATGGGAATGTATTTATATGAAAAGAGAAATAGTGAGCATGTAAACGATGTTTTGAGTAAGAGTGCATAGTTATAAATATATTTATTATGAAATATTCATATGAAACATGAATTCACTCAAGGCAATAGGAGTTTTGCTTTTATTTCAGATTTATCCTTTTTCAGGGATAGAGAGGAAGAGAGGAAATGAAAGACAGTAGAAAGACATTTGATTTTATTTGTTTTGATGGGCCATGAGAATGTGTTACAGCAGAAGAGGCCAAAGTTCTTGACCTTTGAAACAACATACCAGTGTTCCATGTGACCAGAAACACTGCTTTGCCCCTATGCCATGTGACAACTTGCACCACATCTTCTCTTCCTCTCTATTTATACATTATCATCTTTCCAGTTTAGGATTTAACTGCCCTACTGCTGTGTTCTCAGATGCATGTCTGAGGTCTCCTGGCTCATGTTCACTTTATTTCCACACATATTGTTCCAAATGAGTTTCTTTCTCAAGACAACAGTGCTAACTGCCTGAATACATAGAAAACTTCCAGAAAAGTTGGTGTATGGTTTATGCTGAAGTGTTTGTGTGTTGTGTAATGCATACAACACACAGTTTGGATTAGTCTGGATCCTGATGTTGCCTGTCCTTTTTTCTTCTCTAAATTTTCTGAGTTTATATTTTATATTTATTTATTTTATTTTCTTTTAAAAAGAAGAAAAAGAGTGTCATTTTTCTTTCTGTTGTGTTATTGACTGTTTTTGTTCTTATATTTTCCTGGCTTCTGTTGAATTATAGGATGAAGTTTGTCCTAAAGCAGATGGAGATCCAGTTCAGCGGTGTGTATGGGCAACTGCTGTTAATGTAAAAGACAAGTTCATTTATGTAACTCAGCCCACACTTGACAGAGTTCTTATTGTTGATGTACAGTCTCAGAAAGTTGTACAGGTATTTATTATTTATTATTTTTCAGTTAATATCTAATTTGGACATAAAAAATTAATGTACTTACAGATCATACAAAATCTTGACATTTACTTTAAAAGCTTCTTTTCCTGAAATATTTTTTTTCCCTGGGCAAAGAGCTCTGAAGCTAGTTAATAGCTTGTTAACAACCCTGCTCTCATTCTCAGAAGAAAGGGCACTTGTATGTGAAATTGTTAAAGAGCTTTTGACACCACACAGGGTGTTCTAATTCAAATTTCAGTCATAGAAACATGCCTAACATCTACAGCATGACTTGTAGTAGCACATTCTTAGGAAACAGATGTTCTTTAGCTACATAAAACATAGGGATTTTAATTAGAAAACTAATCTAAACTGTTAATAAAATATTTAAACAGAACTTCTCTTCATGCCTTTTTCACTGGTAAAGTCTTTAATGTGTAGTTCATATATTTTACTAGGATCTAGGGAAACTGTATTGCAGCCTTGCAGTACTTAAAAGGGGCTTATAAGAAAGATGGGGATGGATTTTTTGGTAAGATCTGTAGTGATGGCTTTCAAATAAGAGAGGGTAGATTTAGACTAGTTGTTAAGAACAAATTTTTTATAATAATGGTGGTGAAACTCTGAAACATGTTGCCCACAGAGGTGGTAGATGCCCTACATCTCTGGAAATGTTCAAGGCCAGGTTAGATGGCGCTCTGAGAAACCTGATGTGTAGTGGAAGATGTCCCTGCTAACTGCAGGGGTGTTGGTCTAGAAGACCTTTAAAGGTCCCTTCCAATCCTAACTATGTTTCAATTTTAAAATTACATTACCTTGATAAATAATTTTAATATATTTGTATTCTTGAAACATCTGCATTTTCTGTCTTCTGAATTCTGCGTCAGCTGGCTCAACAGACATAGCTTCCCTAAAATTCCTGATAAAATGTTGTATTCAAAAAGTTAATAAATTTTTTTTGTTATATTACTTTTTTAATTAAATTGAACTTTGCATATCAAAGTAGAGATGAACTGAGTATATAAAGAATTTTTGTTTTTTTTAAAAGAAGACATTTTTACAGCCAATACAATATATTTCTTAGGAAGAAGGATTAAAAATCTTACTGCAATTCACAGATTTGAAGAACCGTGATATCTAGCAGTGGTTTCCCGGGTCTCTGGCTGATGTTCATGTATCATCTTGCTTTCCTACAGTTTGTGGATCGAATACAAATTTAAGTGCATTTATTAGCAGTTAGACTTCAGTGGCAAGAGCATATTATGCCTTTTGAGCTCACTGAAAAGCATTACAGAAGCTGAAGTTTCTTTTCAATTCAGGATTTATGGAATAATTTTCCTTCTGTTACAAAGTTTTCATTTTACAAAATACTTCACCATTAACCAAGTGTTTAGAGACACTTATCACTATGATGTGTACTAATTAAAAAATAAAATTCAATAAATTAGCTGCTAATTGGAAATACATCCTCTCCCCTAGAAATATGTAAAGCAACTATCCAGTTTTTGGATGGAGTTAGCTAGGTTGCTGTTCTGTCACATAGATTTTCTAGATTCTGTAATTAGCTGAAAAAACAGACATACAGGATGACTAGGTGTTAGACAAATCTTTGTGCACTAAGTCTGTGCTCCTTAGCAAATATATTGAGCTAAAACCAGATACTCTACAAGCCTTCATGCTAGACCTGGAAAAAAATCCTTCCACTTTCAAAGAAATTATTAGTGACAGAATAGCATTGCTTTTCAATTACTTTAATAATATCCAGATAGTGAATAGAAGGAAGTATGGAATGAGATTTATTCCATCTGTGGAAACCCTTTGCAGTAAGAGTGAAAGTCTCAGTTTTCACAGAATCACACAGAATTACCAAGGCTGGAAAAGACCATCAGGTCCAGTTTATGACCAACACCACCACATCAGCTAGACCGACAATAAGTGCCACATCCAGCCTTTCCTTGAACACCTCCAGGGACGGTGCCTCCACCACTTCCCTGGGCAATCCATTCCAATGTCTAATCACCCTCTCCATGAGGAAGTACTTCCTAATATCCAACCTAAATGTCCCCTGGAGCAGCTTGAGGCCATGCCCTCTTGTCTTGTTGCTAGTTGCCTGGAAAAGAGCCCAGCTCCCACCTGACTACAACTTCCCTTCAGGTAGTTGAAGAGAGTGATAAGGTTCTAAAATGTTTAGATATAAATGATAAATTATCTTTTAGTCTCTATACTCAATACAGACTATTGGTAAGACATTATGTATAAGGGGTAAGAGATGAATCAGTTAAATAAATTAAATAAAATGTGTTATTGTCACTTTTGGGCACCTGAGCAGAATTTCTGCTATTTGTTACTGACCTGAAAATAATTTACTGGGATACAATTAGGCAAATGCATGGAAAAGTATTATGGGGCTTCCTCTGTGTCCTGCTTAACCATGTTAGTATTAAAAAAAAACCCAAACAAACAAACATAAAAACTAAAAAAAAAAAAAAAAAAAAAGAAAGACAAGGAAAAAGTACAAACAAATCATGAAAGCACAAAATCTGTGCAATGTTTTACGCATAGTATACAGTTATAAAAAATAAAACCCCTCTTGGTTCACAGATGGCTTTTAGAATTGAAAGAAGGCTACTTTGGAATCTAGTGACAAGTCAAGAAATAACTTTGTTGAGTATTTCTTCTAACAAACACAGCCCTCTCTTCCTTATCTTTTAATAATAAGAATTTATTTTTGGTTTTGTTTCTTGCAAGCAGCAGGAATTTTTCTAAATATTAAATGCTCGTATAAGCATGGACACAAACACATACAAACAGGGAGTTTAATTTCTCAGGCAGATCAGTTTATTTTCATTGTTTACAGTACTGCCTAGTACAGAAAAAAAATAAATTAATTTATTTTTGGTAACTAGATACTAAGCTGTTCATAAATGAGAGCATTTTGCTTATTAGATTGCCTTTTCTCTAAATGTCATATTAATATAGAGGATATTTATTTACATTTTAAGTTTTTCTAGTCTGCCAAAAGAAAGCCACATATCTGCTCTCTCAAACCAAATTTTCAAAAATACATACTCTGGTAGGACCAAATGTGGAGAATACTTCATATTTTGAACATGAGCATCATTCTAACAAAAATTTTATAAAGGTGCAAAAAACTTACAGACAGCTAAAAGCGTATCTGAAAGGGCTTTTTGTTGTGTAACTATGCTGAAATGGAAATTTGACACACCTGAACAGATTAGCTATAGAGCAGCCCAAGTATTATATTAGACAACTTATTTTCTAGCCCGCAGCAAAAAAAAAAAAAAAAAAAAAAAAAAAAAGTTATCAAACATGAATGACCTTTTTCAAGGGGTATCTTTTTGGTTGTAAATGAACCAGTGAGCAACCTGGCTTTATTGTCTGCTTTCAAAAGGAAAAACAAATTCTGCTTTGATGAAACTGTGGCTTACAACACCTCAGGAGCACAGTTTAAGTATCATCACCAGTCTGAGCCAGCCATTAGTGCATTATCTTGAGGATCTACATGATTAGTTTAAATTAGGTTCACTTAATTAGCCAGCTGGTACTCTTCTTGACAAACTGATAAACCAGCTGTGCTTTACAGTTCCATAATGGTGAGACTTAAAAACAATATCCAATATTTTTTTCTGCTTTAATGATGAAAATAGAAAAGTAATCTCCACAGTTGTTTACCTCATGCAGAATGTCTCTTAATCAAATATGATGTCCTCCCAGTTCGTACCTCTGAAATCTTCAATTCTCCTCATGACAAAGGAAGTGTAGAGCTTAACTGTCTAAAAAGGTTTGTTGTCTCAAGAGATAGTGCTCAAGGTTGCAGGGAAAACACTTTGATTCTGATCACAGGTCTACCAGAAGTAGCAAATATAATTGGAAAACATGAAATCAACCTTTCTAACTTGAACAGAATATTCCCAGTTTAACAGACATATGAAGGTTTGAGTGTTTTATTCAGGAATGTGTAGTAACACCTTACGTTGATTTCATTATGTGGGTTGAGAATACTCTTCCCTTTTTAGCCATTTTCCAGTAAGTGTTGTAGTTTTCAAACTGATCTATATGAAGTGAGAATGGTGAGAGGGAAGGAAGATAAGCAATTTTTAATTTTATTTAAAAACTTTTTTTTCAGCTTCTTAATAACTTCTCTATAATGTAATTTTGATGCCAGTTGTTAGAGCACAGAATTAATAACTTTTTCAGCAATTCAGTAGCCTTGAATTAATCAGAGGGCTGTTTCAACAATGAAGAACGTAATTTTTAAATGCAATCTGAAAACATCAGGAAGTGCACGTCCAGTCAGCATTCTAATTCAAGCATATGTATCATTTTTCTTTGGAAAATGTGACAGAAACTAAGAATTTCTATTTTCATTATCTTCAGGCAGTAAGTACAGATCCTGTTCCAGTGAAATTACACTATGATAAATCACATGATCAAGTTTGGGTGCTGAGCTGGGGAAACATGGAAAAGAATTCTCCAACATTGCAGGTGAGGTGGTCAGAATGAGTATATGCAAGGAAATCTAGACAAGATGAACTTCTGTGTAATTGTAACATTTTTTTTATATTTTCCTTTATGCACTATTATAATGACCTCAACCGGGGCATTGAAATTATTTCAGGTAACTGGAAACCAATTCAGACAACTGATTTTGCTAAAATAGAGATTATTTTCGACACCCTTACTCAAAAGTGATAATTCTGGACCGACAGAAGGATAAGAAATACAGCTGAAAGCAGCAGCGTGTTTTATAACTGCCAGTCTTTTAAAAGCAAACTTGTGCTGTTTCTGATGCTTTTTTCCCAAATTGGATGATAAGCTGGCTTGTATTCTATTTCACTAAAATTGTATTGATGCTCCGGGGGTGACAAGCTCCATCTTACTGCTCTTTTTAGATGTAAAATATTAACAATCTTTACTTTTCCTGTGCCTCTGAGCAGTGGCAAGCCTAGGGATAGTCACTATAGAAATATTTCAAGAAGCTGGACTTGTACTTTGTAATTACTTTCTGTTCCTTATTTAAAGTAACCCCCTGAGAATATGGTGATCAACTTTATGTCATTATTTCAAAATTACTTTTTATTTTTACTTACTTTCCTTTACTTTTTGAAGTTATTAAAATCCTTATGTATTAAAAAAATATGTGTATATAGGATAAAGAATAAGAGAAATTCAGAGCTCAAGCAGAAAATTTATTAACATTTTTGAAAACACCTTTTTGGCATCTACAGACACTTAGCAACTATGAGTATGCAAGGCAATTTGTGGGAGTTTAACTGTCACTTCTCCCCAGAAAATGACTGATAATTGAGTCAGTATCAGCATGTTTTAAAGCAACTGTTCATCTTTACTCTCACTTTTCCTTGCAGTACAGATGAGATTATTTTCCTTTTTTTAGTCTGCTCTGAAATGCATGTATGTGAAAATCATAGTGACTATTTTGTGAAATTATCTTTTATGTACCCGTAAACATTTACCTCAGAGAAGGTCCAAGATTTGGGGATTCAAACCAAAACAGTTCATAACAATCTTAGAAATGTAAACTTATATAGCTCTTCTGAAATGTGTCTGTTGTTGAATTACCTCATGATTGGCAAGAACTGGGAGTATGCATGGCCGTAGCTTCTTGTGGATCATTTGATAACATCTTTTCACTCTGGCTAAAGTGCTCAAGAAATTTAATCTCATTCTAGAATCTAGTGTTAAAAACCCCTTAGTTTGCACTAGGAACTGCTAGAAGCTTTAGTAATGTAAATGAATAAATATGGATTCAGTGGTGGGAAAAAAAGGAGGAAAAAAGTAAATATGAAAATAAAGTGCTCAGGTATGTAGCAGTTTTATGAAATCTGTAATACAAATCAGCTTTATTCAGTTTCATTTGTGTTGTTTTTCTTGGTAATTCTCAGTAATGAAGAATACTACAAGAGATGGAATACAGAGGCAATACTGTATTCAGTTTATTTGTCTAGAGATTAAATTTTGAAAGACTATTTCTATAGTGTATAACAATGTTACTTTATGTAGGTGATAACGCAAGCCAGTGGGAGTGTTGCTCATCACACTATCCATACTCAGCCAGTGGGAAAGCAGTTTGACAGAGTGGATGACTTTTTCATTCCAGCTACAACCCTCATAATTACCCATATAAGGTAAGTTTTAGCTGAATTATAATTAAATTTCAAATTAACTACTACGTTGTCTCCAAAGAAAATATAATTTTAAAAACTTGAAGCTCTGAGAACCCACCACCTACTTCAATATTGCTTTGCAACACTCTTCCTCATAAACAAACTAAATTTGAGTCTTCTTGAAAATGAGCTAGTTATCAGAATAACATTTATTAGAGATTTTCTTCCTTATCTCATCAAATGTTCCAAAGCTCCACTGATCTGTGCACTTAAATTGACATGTAATATCACCTAGAGTTTTCTTGAGGAATTGATAACTGCAATATTCAAATAATTTGCCATTTTAGGAGCATAAACATTTAAAAATACTACTTCCTAATTTCCTCTACTGCTCAGAGCAGGTGCTATATGTAGTATTTGCTGTATTGTATTACATGTAAGTTGAATTAGAGTTATTTTCTTGATTAACAGACTAGAAAAAAAGAACAATTTTGGACTTTTAAAAGGAATTGTGATACATTACTTAACTCTTTGCAAACTGGCTTCTCCTGCTTATTCAGTTCTTTTTACCTGTTTTATTCATCAGGATCTATGTTTTTAAAACAAATCATGACTGACCATGTAGTATAAATTTGCTTTAGGTGTATGAATAAAATTTGTCTTATTTCATGTGTGGTGAATATGTGATGTTAAAATGGTTTATATTGTAATCTGTGCCAGGAAACTGTAAATTTGTGGGCCCTTAGTTATTTCTTTCAGTGAATGTAGGATTGTCTTTGTCCAAAGAACAGAAAAGTTCGGGCTGTGATAGAACTACTCTAAGTATGGAAGTATGTAACAAAGTCACCAGCTGGAATAGAAAAGACATACGGGACAGAGAAAGAGAGTATCAGGAAAAGAGGACAACACTTAATACAGGCATAAAGCAGAAACCTTGTCAAGATCTCTCCAAGGTTTCTTAAGTGAAAATCTATTTTCCTCATTCAAAATACATTAGTAAGAATGTGGAATAATTTTATTTTTTTTTTTAATTTTTTTTTTTTTTGTAACATCTCTACCTGTAGGGATTGAGAAAGTCTGCAGTCTAGTATTTGTACATCTGAATATTGCATACATATGTATTAGCCCTTTCGATGTTTAGGACTGTAATGTTCTTTGCAAGGTGACACAGATCTCTTTCAGATCAAAATACCTCTGCAGTTTATTAACTCAGTTGTTTATTCTTTTCTTCCAAGTTCCAGTATCTATAGAAGTGTTTTCATGAAGATGATCTTAACTGTCCTACAATTATGAGCCATCATCATTCATTTTTAGTTTAAATCTCAGATCATGTGTAAATATCCATTTCTATTAAAAAAGATCTGATTTCTGACTGAAGTGAGTGATAGTCTTTTAAATGTGAAAACATGCAATTTAGGATGATTTTACAATTTATTCCAGAATTTACTCACTTTGTGCCTGTGATTAATCTAGTCTGCATCAAAAAAAAAATGACTTTTCCTTAAGAGGTTGTTGGTGAAAGATAATTAAAAAAAAAAATTCTATAGAACTCTTAACTAACAAGTAAATTAGCCTTAAGCCATATGCAGTTTAAAAAGGAATGTGTACATTAATGTAGCTGAACAGGAAATTGACTCTTAACTACCATTACTGCCATATTTCTTGAATTTAGTAGATAAATGCACATTGTGTCCTTGAAGTAATCTGCAGTCCTCAGGCATAAAAAAGCATTAAATAATTCTGCTACATTTTCAACAGGAGTGCCTTGAGAGAACAAAAGGTACTGCTTCATAAGCTACCGAGTATTAGAGAGGTACTATCCCAACAGAACAGACATTTAGATTCATTAATTTTCATATAAATAGGAAAAGAAAAAGATAGACAGGAATAAACATTATACAAAGTGGGGAACCAAGACTGTGAAAATAAAAACTCTCTTATAATTGGTGAATATTTGATCTGTATAAAGAAGAGGACAAGAAAAGCTTTATCAATCTGAGGAGATGAGTGTGGTACGTTCAGTATCATTAGTAAGTTTTGGTGAACTAGGGAGGTGTCTTCCTCTCCTTTATGTTCCAGTCAAACTATTTCTTTGTTGAGATGGAGAAACAGTTTTGTGCAGTTAAGTACCATTATAAAATGGTTTGGCTGTAATCCTTTTGTAACTGCCAACTGTCTACAAATATATATATATATTAAAAAATACAGTATATATTATTTTTAGTAAAAATCTACTAATTACCTCCCTAATAATATTTAGAGAGCCCCAGTGATGTTTCCAGATAGCAAATCCCTGTTTGTAAAGGCAGCTTCAGCTGTAGATATATCAGGTTGTCACCCCATTATATGACTCTAAAAATGTAGGTAACCTAATTCCAGCATTTGTATGTGAAGACTAGTTCTCCTGCTGACTCTTAGAGGAAGGATTGCCTCATGCCTTTGAGCATTCCTTCATGATAGAAATAAAATTCTTTCTTTATCTGACAAAACTTTCAAAATGCAAGCGTAGACTTTAAAGAAAGTCAGTTTCTCATTGCTTTTCATGATTTGCCAGCTAGTCATAGTGCAATGCACAGAAATTCTTAGTCTATCAGCAATGAAAAGAGTCTGTGGCACAAACCAGTGATTGTTGCTGGAAAGAACCCTTAAAGCAGTTTGCCCATGCTTTTTTTTGGAAGTCTGAAGATGGTAAAATGGTAGAAATTGTATGTTTATCTTATATATTTTGAAAAAAGCCTGTTGTGCTGTCATCGTCTTTGTTTTACATCTGGCATATGTATGCACTGTCATTATCTGTTGAACTATTCCAACAGAAGGAATGAATGTAAAGCATTGATTTTCATGCACACTGTCATATTTTCAGTGCACACATCTTGAAAGTAAATTCTCTTCCTCCGTGCTGTTGAGACGTTATCAGACACTTGGGCCACAAAAGTAGACAGGATGAGATCTATTAATCTATAATAAATGGTACAAATCCCAAGGGTGGGGTTTTTCAGTTATTATTTGGGCAAATGTGTACAGAGCATATCCCTTTTGTAGATGTACATTTTTCAGAATTAAGTGTATCTGTTTTCAACATTTTGCTTTATACATTTACTCAGAAGAAAATTTTATTCAGTGAACTACTTTTTTGTGCCAAAACAGTTCAGAGAAACTAATGATCTTATCCTTAATTGTCTGCTAATACCATTCCTTATCATAAAAATAGATGATGGCAATTAGTATATGTGATGGATGCAAAAAAGATTACTTGTACAATAATCATGGAAATATAATTTTGGAAGTCTGAGGAGCAAAAGGGCTGATTATTTCAGCTCCAGTGTTCATAAATTGAAGTGAACAAAAGATAATTGGAATATATTAAGACCTATCATTAAACTGCTGTAGCATTTTTCACAAGCAATATTAAATGAACTCACTGTAATAGAGGAACTGTAACTTCTTAGATGTTTTAATCTTTAAGCAACTATTTTAAACGTCATATAGTTACGTGACCTAACAAGTGAAAGAATGAGCAGTCAGCTCACTGGTGAGATGGCTTGGGATCTGAATAGAGTTAAAATATTCTCAGAGTTTTTCTCTCTTTTATTTTTCCGTTGTGTATGGTAATAGGGGAAGCAATCTTTCTAAAATTAAACTTTATCATTTGCACAAAATAGACCAAAACCTGAGCCTTGCTTTAACTAGAATGTGCTGCCATTGCATTCCTGTGAACCTTCTTGAATGAAACTGAGTAAATTCACACTTCATTCCAGAGTTTAAGCCCCTACAGATGTCTGAATTAGCTGGAGGACTGTGAGAGCATCTTCAGTATTTATATGCAAATAAGTAAACAGAAAATATTATTTCACTTCAAAAATCCTATATAATCAGAAAGAACTTTTTGTTCAGCGGCTTGCAAGTCAAAAAATGGATTTGGTAAATGCTGAGTCAACCATAGACAAAGCATCAACAAAAGAGATAAAATTAATTTGGGGGTTAATTTTTTACATGGAGAAGGTGATTTAGCTCAAAGATAAGGGGAAATTTAATATTTTACAAATTCGGCCAAGACATACTAGAGTGGAAAGTTTGAAACAGTTCCTAATCGTCAAACTATAAATACATATAGTGCTACAAGCGAAATAAATTGAAAGCTTGAGGAATCAGAGAAAGAAGCTCAGTAGTTTGAGGTCAAGCAGAGAATATCTAGAAAGTAACTGCAATTTCAGATAATGATTACGGAATCTTATCAGTGAATTCTACATGGTAGCACAGCACGAAAGGGAGGTCTGTCTAGGTTAGGGGTTCACTCTGCAGTCTCCTATGCTGTTAACTATGTGAGGGAAGTGCTAAATGAGAATCTTGTAGTCATTCTTTCCAGTCTCTGTGTATTTGCCCCCCAAAAGGAGGACCCTTTTGATCCATATGTGTTGCATTTTGAAAAAGACACTTACAGGAACTTTTAGGAAAGAAGGAGGTGAGGCAGTAAAGAGTCATTTTCTGCATCTTCTGCAATGCTTCTGACACAGTCACCCACACATCCTTCTCACTAAGATGCAGAGATATGGGTTTGATGGGTGGACTGTTCAGTGGATAAGAAACTGGCTGGATGGTCACATCCAGAGAGTAGTGGGCAATGGCTCTAAGTCCAGATAGAAAACAGTTACAAGTAGTGTCCCTCAGGGGTCAGTGCTGGGCCCGGTGTTGTTTAATATTGTCATTAACAATATTGACAGTGGCATTGAGAGCACCCTCAGCAGATTTGCTGATGACACCAAGCTGGGTGGTGCGGTCGATATGCCAGAGGAATGTGATGCCATCCAAAGGGACCTGGACAAGCCAGAGACGTGGGCCCAGGTGAACCTCATGAAGTTGTCCATCCAGCCTTTTTCCATCGCAGCTGACAGCAGAATATAAATGCTGCTTAACCAATTCCTTCATCTCATGCTCCAGATCTTTTCCTTTTGGGTAGCTTAAGTAAAATGTCACAAAGCTCTCAAAATAAAAAGGCCAACTGTCAACAGAAAAAAAACCAACTAAAACATTTCCATTTCAGTGTGGCTATTTAGAAATGAAAATTCCCTTCAAATGTTGCCTAAAACATGAGACTTATTGGTTTTCCAAATAAGCCAAAATAGTACAAAGATTTGTTTATGAGCCTTGAGGCGAGTGTAACATTATAAAACCACTTTTTTGTATGCTTGATGAAAAACTACTAGATCACAATCATTTTTTTTAAAGATTGTGCTGGGTCTGACTTGGATGGAGTTAATTTTCTTGATAGCAGCCTGAATGATGCTGTGTTTTAGATATGTGACTTTTGAATAGTGAAAATCTGTTTGGAAATTTTAATTTGCACATTTTTATTTTTAATAATTTGTAATAGATTTTTCTTAATTACATTTAGGCTCAAACCCATCTTTTGATTTTAAATAAATATGAGATGCTTGTGGGATCATATAAATTGAAGATTTGAAGGGAGCTTCCAGATCTGAATGGGTAGACTGTTTTTACTTTTTTCCTTCCATGGGCTCCCAACTGTCAGCATGTAACATTTTCTTGTGGATAAAGTATACAAACTTCCATTTTAAAAGAGACACTGCCAATAAACCCCAGCCCCCATGTTTTCTACAAATTAGAGCTCAGCAAATTGTCATTATGTGTTTAATTTTTTCCCCCCACTATAATCTTACCTTTTCAATAGGAATGCCATTTCTTTGTGTTTTTATGTGTCAAAAATCGTATTTTATAGTATTTTTTTCATACAAAAAGTATTTTATTTCGTACAGTCTAATATTTCCTTGGTTTGGGTCACTCATTAAAAAAAAAAGAGAGAGAAAGGAATTTTTGTAAAGTTCAGTATTTGATTTTTCGACTATTCACATATCCCCAGTTATAACAGTACGTGAACTTTAATTTTAAAATTCTAATAACTTTTAAGACTGTTCTGACACTTATAATTTATCACCTTTGTAGTTCTTACATCTGCCTCATTAATTGTTCTCTTCTAGTGCTGATTATTGACATATATAGGTGTGACCTTGCATTTCATATGACATCTGCATACCTTGATGTTACTACGTTTTCTGGAGTATCAGATCTTCTTTATCATATCCTACCTTTTACTGAAATCCAGGACCATCTTCAGGCATGTCTCTTGTTCACTGTCTAGCAAGCTCTTAATTTGACTTCTAT